>NW_028257373.1:600000-1200000 GCF_982258835.1 Parasteatoda tepidariorum | reverse complement strand
TATAGTGTACCCTACCACAGGAAATAATTATAGGTCAATTAGGGGGTACACAGAGTGACCCTAAAGTTTACTATGTATGCCTATGCGAAATAGAGTGTTCTGAGAAGCTTAAAATGAAGAAATAAGCGTTCTAAAATGCATTAAAAATTCAAAGACATCTTTCAATGGTTAACTGACAGCACGGTATCGGACCTTAATATTGACCTATAATTTTTAAATTGGACCACCTATTATATTACAGGGTAATAGTGTACCCTACCACAGGAAATAATTATAGGTCAATTAGGGGGTACACAGCGTGACCCTAAAGTTTACTATGTATGCCTATGCGAAATAAAGTGTTCTAAGAAGCTTAAAATGAAGAAATAAGCGTTCTAAAATGCTTTAAAAATTCAAAGACATCTTTCAATGGTTAACTAACGCAAGGCGCGATATCAGACCTTAATATGGAACCATAATATTTCAATTGGACCAGGTATTATATTACAGGGTAATAGTGTACCCTACAACAGGAAATAATTATAGGTCAATTAGGGGGTTCACTATGTATATTTTAAATAGTGCATTAAAACAAGAAAATACGAAGACACTTTTCTATGTTAACTAACGGCACGGTATCGGGCCTTAATATTGACCTATGATTTTTAAATTGGACCACGTATTATATTACAGGGTTATATTGTACCCTACCACAGGAAATAATTATAGGTCAATTAGGGGGTACACAGCGTGACCCTAAATTTTACTATGTATGCCTCTGCGAAATAGAGTGTTCTGAGATGCTTAAAATGAAGAAATAAGCGTTCTAAAATGCTTTAAAAATTCAAAGACATCTTTCAATGGTTAACTAACTCAAGGCGCAATATCAGACCTTAATATTGACCCATAATATTTAAATTGGACCAGGTATTCTATTAGAGGGTAATAGTGTACCCTACCACAGGAAATAATTATAGGTCAATTAGGGGGTACACTATGTATATTTTAAATAGTGCATTAAAACAAGGAAATACGAAGACATTTTTCAATGTTAAATAACGGCACGGTATCGGAACTTAATATTGACCTATAATTTTTAAATTGGACCACGTATTATATTACAGGGTAATAGTGTACCCTAAAACAGGAAATAATTATAGGTCATTTAGGGGGTACACAGCGTGACCCTAAATTTTACTATGTATGCCTAGGCGAAATAGAGTGTTCTGAGAAGCTTAAAATGAAGAAATAAGCGTTCTAAAATGCTTTAAAAATTCAAAGACATCTTTCAATGATTAACTAACGCAAGGCGTAATATCAGACCTTAATATTGACCCATAATATTTAAATTGGACCAGGTATTATATTACAGGGTAATAGTGTACCCTACCAAAGGAAATAATTATAGGTCAATTAGGGGGTACACAGCGTGACCCTAAAGTTTACTATGTATGCCTATGCGAAATAAAGTGTTCTGAGAAGCTTAAAATGAGGAAATAAGCGTTCTAAAATGCTTTAAAAATTCAAAGACATTTTTCTATGTTAACTAACGGCACGGTATCGGACCTTAATATTGACCTGTAATTTTTAAATTGGACCACGTATTATATTACAGGGTTATAGTGTACCCTACCACAGGAAATAATTATAGGTCAATTAGGGGGTACACAGAGTGACCCTAAAGTTTACTATGCATGCCTATGCGAAATAGAGTGTTCTGAGAAGCTTAAAATGAAGAAATAAGCGTTCTAAAATGCTTTAAAAATTCAAAGACATCTTTCAATGGTTAACTAACGGCACGGTATCGGACCTTAATATTGACCTATAATTTTTAAATTGGACCACCTATTATATTACAGGGTAATAGTGTACCCTACCACAGGAAATAATTATAGGTCAATTAGGGGGTACACAGCGTGACCCTAAAGTTTACTATGTATGCCTATGCGAAATAGAGTGTTCTGAGATGTTTAAAATGAAGAAATAAGCATTCTAAAATGCTTTAAAAATTCAAAGACATCTTTCAATGGTTAACTAACGCAAGGAGCAATATCAGACCTTAATATTGACCCATAATATTTAAATTGGACCAGGTATTATATTACAGGGTAATAGTGTACCCTACCACAGGAAATAATTATAGGTCAATTAGGGGGTACACTATGTATATTTTAAATAGTGCATTAAAACAAGGAAATACGAAGACATTTTTCTATGTTAACTAACGGCACGGTATCGGACCTTAATATTGACCTATAATTTTTAAAATGGACCACGTATTATATTACAGGGTTATAGTGTACCCTACCACAGGAAATAATTATAGGTCAATTAGGGGGTACGCAGAGTGACCCAAAAGTTTACTATGTATGCCTATGCGAAATAAAGTGTTCTGAGAAGCTTAAAATGAGGAAATAAGCGTTCTAAAATGCTTTAAAAATTCAAAGACATTTTTCTATGTTAACTAACTCAAGGCGCAATATCAGACCTTAATATTGACCCATAATATTTAAATTGGACCAGGTATTCTATTACAGGGTAATAGTGTACCCTACCACAGGAAATAATTATAGGTCAATTAGGGGGTACACTATGTATATTTTAAATAGTGCATTAAAACAAGGAAATACGAAGACATTTTTCAATGTTAAATAACGTCACGGTATCGGACCTTAATATTGACCTATAATTTTTAAATTGGACCACGTATTATATTACAGGGTTATAGTGTACCCTACCACAGGAAATAATTATACGTCAATTAGGGGGTACACAGAGTGACCCTAAAGTTTACTATGTATGCCTATGCGAAATAGAGTGTTCTGAGATGCTTAAAATGAAGAAATAAGCATTCTAAAATGCTTTAAAAATTCAAAGACATCTTTGAATGGTTAACTAACGCAAGGCGCAATATCAGACCTTAATATTGACCCATAATATTTAAATTGGACCAGGTATTATATTACAGGGTAATAGTGTACCCTACCAAAGGAAATAATTATAGGTCAATTAGGGGGTACACAGCGTGACCCTAAAGTTTACTATGTATGCCTATGCGAAATAAAGTGTTCTGAGAAGCTTAAAATGAGGAAATAAGCGTTCTAAAATGCTTTAAAAATTCAAAGACATTTTTCTATGTTAACTAACGGCACGGTATCGGACCTTAATATTGACCTATAATTTTTAAATTGGACCACGTATTATATTACAGGGTTATAGTGTACCCTACCACAGGAAATAATTATAGGTCAATTAGGGGGTACACAGAGTGACCCTAAAGTTTACTATGTATGCCTATGCGAAATAGAGTGTTCTGAGAAGCTTAAAATGAAGAAATAAGCGTTCTAAAATGCATTAAAAATTCAAAGACATCTTTCAATGGTTAACTAACAGCACGGTATCGGACCTTAATATTGACCTATAATTTTTAAATTGGACCACCTATTATATTACAGGGTAATAGTGTACCCTACCACAGGAAATAATTATAGGTCAATTAGGGGGTACACAGCGTGACCCTAAAGTTTACTATGTATGCCTATGCGAAATAAAGTGTTCTAAGAAGCTTAAAATGAAGAAATAAGCGTTCTAAAATGCTTTAAAAATTCAAAGACATCTTTCAATGGTTAACTAACGCAAGGCGCGATATCAGACCTTAATATGGAACCATAATATTTCAATTGGACCAGGTATTATATTACAGGGTAATAGTGTACCCTACAACAGGAAATAATTATAGGTCAATTAGGGGGTTCACTATGTATATTTTAAATAGTGCATTAAAACAAGAAAATACGAAGACACTTTTCTATGTTAACTAACGGCACGGTATCGGGCCTTAATATTGACCTATGATTTTTAAATTGGACCACGTATTATATTACAGGGTTATAGTGTACCCTACCACAGGAAATAATTATAGGTCAATTAGGGGGTACACAGCGTGACCCTAAATTTTACTATGTATGCCTCTGCGAAATAGAGTGTTCTGAGATGCTTAAAATGAAGAAATAAGCGTTCTAAAATGCTTTAAAAATTCAAAGACATCTTTCAATGGTTAACTAACTCAAGGCGCAATATCAGACCTTAATATTGACCCATAATATTTAAATTGGACCAGGTATTCTATTATAGGGTAATAGTGTACCCTACCACAGGAAATAATTATAGGTCAATTAGGGGGTACACTATGTATATTTTAAATAGTGCATTAAAACAAGGAAATACGAAGACATTTTTCAATGTTAAATAACGGCACGGTATCGGAACTTAATATTGACCTATAATTTTTAAATTGGACCACGTATTATATTACAGGGTAATAGTGTACCCTAAAACAGGAAATAATTATAGGTCATTTAGGGGGTACACAGCGTGACCCTAAATTTTACTATGTATGCCTAGGCGAAATAGAGTGTTCTGAGAAGCTTAAAATGAAGAAATAAGCGTTCTAAAATGCTTTAAAAATTCAAAGACATCTTTCAATGGTTAACTAACGCAAGGCGTAATATCAGACCTTAATATTGACCCATAATATTTAAATTGGACCAGGTATTATATTACAGGGTAATAGTGTACCCTACCAAAGGAAATAATTATAGGTCAATTAGGGGGTACACAGCGTGACCCTAAAGTTTACTATGTATGCCTATGCGAAATAAAGTGTTCTGAGAAGCTTAAAATGAGGAAATAAGCGTTCTAAAATGCTTTAAAAATTCAAAGACATTTTTCTATGTTAACTAACGGCACGGTATCGGACCTTAATATTGACCTGTAATTTTTAAATTGGACCACGTATTATATTACAGGGTTATAGTGTACCCTACCACAGGAAATAATTATAGGTCAATTAGGGGGTACACAGAGTGACCCTAAAGTTTACTATGCATGCCTATGCGAAATAGAGTGTTCTGAGAAGCTTAAAATGAAGAAATAAGCGTTCTAAAATGCTTTAAAAATTCAAAGACATCTTTCAATGGTTAACTAACGGCACGGTATCGGACCTTAATATTGACCTATAATTTTTAAATTGGACCACCTATTATATTACAGGGTAATAGTGTACCCTACCACAGGAAATAATTATAGGTCAATTAGGGGGTACACAGCGTGACCCTAAAGTTTACTATGTATGCCTATGCGAAATAGAGTGTTCTGAGATGTTTAAAATGAAGAAATAAGCATTCTAAAATGCTTTAAAAATTCAAAGACATCTTTCAATGGTTAACTAACGCAAGGAGCAATATCAGACCTTAATATTGACCCATAATATTTAAATTGGACCAGGTATTATATTACAGGGTAATAGTGTACCCTACCACAGGAAATAATTATAGGTCAATTAGGGGGTACACTATGTATATTTTAAATAGTGCATTAAAACAAGGAAATACGAAGACATTTTTCTATGTTAACTAACGGCACGGTATCGGACCTTAATATTGACCTATAATTTTTAAAATGGACCACGTATTATATTACAGGGTTATAGTGTACCCTACCACAGGAAATAATTATAGGTCAATTAGGGGGTACACTATGTATATTTTAAATAGTGCATTAAAACAAGGAAATACGAAGACATTTTTCAATGTTAAATAACGGCACGGTATCGGAACTTAATATTGACCTATAATTTTTAAATTGGACCACGTATTATATTACAGGGTAATAGTGTACCCTAAAACAGGAAATAATTATAGGTCATTTAGGGGGTACACAGCGTGACCCTAAATTTTACTATGTATGCCTAGGCGAAATAGAGTGTTCTGAGAAGCTTAAAATGAAGAAATAAGCGTTCTAAAATGCTTTAAAAATTCAAAGACATCTTTCAATGGTTAACTAACGCAAGGCGTAATATCAGACCTTAATATTGACCCATAATATTTAAATTGGACCAGGTATTATATTACAGGGTAATAGTGTACCCTACCAAAGGAAATAATTATAGGTCAATTAGGGGGTACACAGCGTGACCCTAAAGTTTACTATGTATGCCTATGCGAAATAAAGTGTTCTGAGAAGCTTAAAATGAGGAAATAAGCGTTCTAAAATGCTTTAAAAATTCAAAGACATTTTTCTATGTTAACTAACGGCACGGTATCGGACCTTAATATTGACCTGTAATTTTTAAATTGGACCACGTATTATATTACAGGGTTATAGTGTACCCTACCACAGGAAATAATTATAGGTCAATTAGGGGGTACACAGAGTGACCCTAAAGTTTACTATGCATGCCTATGCGAAATAGAGTGTTCTGAGAAGCTTAAAATGAAGAAATAAGCGTTCTAAAATGCTTTAAAAATTCAAAGACATCTTTCAATGGTTAACTAACGGCACGGTATCGGACCTTAATATTGACCTATAATTTTTAAATTGGACCACCTATTATATTACAGGGTAATAGTGTACCCTACCACAGGAAATAATTATAGGTCAATTAGGGGGTACACAGCGTGACCCTAAAGTTTACTATGTATGCCTATGCGAAATAGAGTGTTCTGAGATGTTTAAAATGAAGAAATAAGCATTCTAAAATGCTTTAAAAATTCAAAGACATCTTTCAATGGTTAACTAACGCAAGGAGCAATATCAGACCTTAATATTGACCCATAATATTTAAATTGGACCAGGTATTATATTACAGGGTAATAGTGTACCCTACCACAGGAAATAATTATAGGTCAATTAGGGGGTACACTATGTATATTTTAAATAGTGCATTAAAACAAGGAAATACGAAGACATTTTTCTATGTTAACTAACGGCACGGTATCGGACCTTAATATTGACCTATAATTTTTAAAATGGACCACGTATTATATTACAGGGTTATAGTGTACCCTACCACAGGAAATAATTATAGGTCAATTAGGGGGTACGCAGAGTGACCCAAAAGTTTACTATGTATGCCTATGCGAAATAAAGTGTTCTGAGAAGCTTAAAATGAGGAAATAAGCGTTCTAAAATGCTTTAAAAATTCAAAGACATTTTTCTATGTTAACTAACTTAAGGCGCAATATCAGACCTTAATATTGACCCATAATATTTAAATTGGACCAGGTATTCTATTACAGGGTAATAGTGTACCCTACCACAGGAAATAATTATAGGTCAATTAGGGGGTACACTATGTATATTTTAAATAGTGCATTAAAACAAGGAAATACGAAGACATTTTTCAAAGTTAAATAACGGCACGGTATCGGAACTTAATATTGACCTATAATTGATAAATTGGACCACGTATTATATTACAGGGTAATAGTGTACCCTAAAACAGGAAATAATTATAGGTCATTTAGGGGGTACACAGCGTGACCCTAAATTTTACTATGTATGCCTAGGCGAAATAGAGTGTTCTGAGAAGCTTAAAATGAAGAAATAAGCGTTCTAAAATGCTTTAAAAATTCAAAGACATCTTTCAATGGTTAACTAACGCAAGGCGTAATATAAGACCTTAATATTGACCCATAATATTTAAATTGGACCAGGTATTATATTACAGGGTAATAGTGTACCCTACCAAAGGAAATAATTATAGGTCAATTAGGGGGTACACAGCGTGACCCTAAAGTTTACTATGTATGCCTATGCGAAATAAAGTGTTCTGAGAAGCTTAAAATGAGGAAATAAGCGTTCTAAAATGCTTTAAAAATTCAAAGACATTTTTCTATGTTAACTAACGGCACGGTATCGGACCTTAATATTGACCTGTAATTTTTAAATTGGACCACGTATTATATTACAGGGTTATAGTGTACCCTACCACAGGAAATAATTATAGGTCAATTAGGGGGTACACAGAGTGACCCTAAAGTTTACTATGTATGCCTATGCGAAATAGAGTGTTCTGAGAAGCTTAAAATGAAGAAATAAGCGTTCTAAAATGCTTTAAAAATTCAAAGACATCTTTCAATGGTTAACTAACGGCACGGTATCGGACCTTAATATTGACCTATAATTTTTAAATTGGACCACCTATTATATTACAGGGTAATAGTGTACCCTACCACAGGAAATAATTATAGGTCAATTAGGGGGTACACAGCGTGACCCTTAAGTTTACTATGTATGCCTATGCGAAATAAAGTGTTCTAAGAAGCTTAAAATGAAGAAATAAGCGTTCTAAAATGCTTTAAAAATTCAAAGACATCTTTCAATGGTTAACTAACGCAAGGCGCGATATCAGACCTTAATATGGAACCATAATATTTCAATTGGACCAGGTATTATATTACAGGGTAATAGTGTACCCTACAACAGGAAATAATTATAGGTCAATTAGGGGGTTCACTATGTATATTTTAAATAGTGCATTAAAACAAGAAAATACGAAGAGACTTTTCTATGTTAACTAACGGCACGGTATCGGACCTTAATATTGACCTATAATTTTTAAATTGGACCACGTATTATATTACAGGGTTATAGTGTACCCAACCACAGGAAATAATTATAGGTCAATTAGGGGGTACACAGCGTGACCCTAAATTTTACTATGCATGCCTATGCGAAATAGAGTGTTCTGAGAAGCTTAAAATGAAGAAATAAGCGTTCTAAAATGCTTTAAAAATTCAAAGACATCTTTCAATGGTTAACTAACGCAAGGCGCAATATCCGACCTTAATATTGACCCATAATATTTAAATTGGACCAGGTATTATATTACAGGGTAATAGTGTACCCTACCACAGGAAATAATTATAGGTCAATTAGGGGGTACACTATGTATATTTTAAATAGTGCATTAAAACAAGGAAATACGAAGACACTTTTCTATGTTAACTAACGTCACGGTATCGGACCTTAATATTGACCTATAATTTTTAAATTGGACCACGTATTATATTACAGGGTTATAGTGTACCCTACCACAGGAAATAATTATAGGTCAATTAGGGGGTACGCAGAGTGACCCAAAAGTTTACTATGTATGCCTATGCGAAATAAAGTGTTCTGAGAAGCTTAAAATGAGGAAATAAGCGTTCTAAAATGCTTTAAAAATTCAAAGACATCTTTCAATGGTTAACTAACGCAAGGCGCGATATCAGACCTTAATATGGAACCATAATATTTCAATTGGACCAGGTATTATATTACAGGGTAATAGTGTAAACTACAACAGGAAATAATTATAGGTCAATTAGGGGGTACACAATGTATATTTTAAATAGTGCATTAAAACAAGAAAACACGAAGACACTTTTCTATGTTAACTAACGGCACGGTATCGGACCTTAATATTGACCTATAATTTTTAAATTGGACCACGTATTATATTACAGGGTGATAGTGTACCCTACCACAGAAAATAATTATAGGTCAATTAGGGGGTACTCAGCGTGACCCTAAAGTTTACTATGTATGCCTATGCAAAATAAAGTGTTCTGAGAAGCTTAAAATAAGGAAATAAGCGTTCTAAAATGCTTTAAAAATTCAAAGACATTTTTCTATGTTAACTAACGGCACGGTATCGGACCTTAATATTGACCTATTATTTTTAAATTGGACCACGTATTATATTACAGGGTAATAGTGTACCCTACCACAGGAAATAATTATAGGTCAATTAGGGGGTACACTATGTATATTTTAAATAGTGCATTAAAACAAGGAAATTCGAAGACACTTTTCTATGTTAACTAACGGCACGGTATCGGACCTTAATATTGACCTATAATTTTTAAATTGGACCACGTATTATATTACAGGGTTATAGTGTATCCTACCACAGGAAATAATTATAGGTCAATTAGGGGGTACACAGCGTGACCCTAAAGTTTACTATGTATGCCTATGCGAAATAAAGTGTTCTGAGGAAATAAGCGTTCTAAAATGCTTTAAGATTCAAAGACATTTTTCAATGTTAACTAACGGCACGGTATCGGACCTTAATATTGACCTATGATTTTTAAATTGGACCAGGTATTATATTACAGGGTAATAGTGTACCTTACCACAGGAATTAAAGATAGGTCAATTAGGGGGTACACTATGTATATTTTAAATAGTACATTAAAACAAGGAAATTCGAAGACTCTTTTCTATGATAACTAACGGCACGGTATCGGACCTTAATATTGACCTAAAATTTTTAAATTGGACCACGTATTATATTACAGGGTGATAGTGTACCCTAAAACAGAAAATAATTATAGGTCAATTAGGGGGTACACAGCGGGACCCTAAAGTTTACTATGTATGCCTATGCGAAATAAAGTGTTCTCAGAAGCTTAAAATGAAGAAATAAGCGTTCTAAAATGCTTTAAAAATTCAAAGACATCTTTCAATGGTTAACTAACGCAAGGCGCAATATCAGACCTTAATATTGACCCATAATATTTAAATTGGACCAGGCATTATATTACAGGGTAATAGTGTACCCTACCACAGGAAATAATTATAGGTCAATTAGGGGGTACACAGCGTGACCCTAAAATTTACTAT
This sequence comes from Parasteatoda tepidariorum, assembly GCF_982258835.1. Classification (NCBI taxonomy): domain Eukaryota; kingdom Metazoa; phylum Arthropoda; class Arachnida; order Araneae; family Theridiidae; genus Parasteatoda; species Parasteatoda tepidariorum. The sequence continues at coordinate 1,189,569 of NW_028257373.1, read as the reverse complement.
GTATGCCTATGCGAAATAAAGTGTTCTGAGAAGCTAAAAATGAAGAAATTAGCGTTCTAAAATGCTTTAAAAATTCAAAGACATTTTTCAATGTTAACTAACGGCACGGTATCGGACCTAAATATTGACCTATAATTTTTAAATTGAACCACGTATTATATTACAGGGTAATAGTGTACGTTACCAAAGGAAATAATTATAGGTCATTTAGGGGGTACACAGCGTGACCCTAAAGTTTACTATGCCTATGCGAAATAGAGTGTTCTGAGAAGCTTAAAATTAAGAAATAAGCGTTCTAAAATGCTTTAAAAATTCAAAGTCATCTTTCAATTATTAACTAACGCAAGGCGCAATATCAGACCTTAATATTGACCCATAATATTTAAATTGGACCAGGTATTATATTACAGGGTAATAGTGTACCCTACCACAGGAAATAATTATAGGTCAATTAGGGGGTACACTATGTATATTTTAAATAGTGCATTAAAACAAGGAAATTCGAAGACACTTTTCTATGTTAACTAACGGTACAGTATCGGACCTTAATATTGACCTATAATTTTTAAATTGGACCACGTATTATATTACAGGGTTATGGTGTATCCTACCACAGGAAATAATTATAGGTCAATTAGGGGGTACACAGCGTGACCCTAAAGTTTACTATGTATGCCTATGCGAAATAAAGTGTTCTGAGAAGCTTAGAATGAGGAAATAAGCGTTCTAAAATGCTTTAAAAATTCAAAGACATTTTTCAATGTTAACTAACGGCACGGTATCGGACCTTAATATTGACCTATAATTTTTAAATTGGACCACGTATTATATTACAGGGTAATAGTGTACCCTACCACAGGAAATAATTATAGGTCAATTAGGGGGTACACAGCGTGACCCTAAATTTTACTATGTATGCCTATGCGGAATAGAGTGTTCTGAGAAGCTTAAAATGAAGAAATAAGCGTTCTAAAATGCTTTAAAAATTCAAAGACATCTTTCAATGGTTAACTAGCGCAAGGCGCAATATCAGACCTTAATATTGACCCATAATATTTAAATTGGACCAGGTATTATATTACAGGGTAATACTGTACCCTACCACAGGAAATAATTATAGGTCAATTAGGGGGTACACTATGTATATTTTAAATAGTGCATTAAAAAGAGGAAATACGAAGACACTTTTCTATGTTAACTAACGGCACGGTATCGGACCTTAATATTGACCTTTAATTTTTAAATTGGACCACGTATTATATTACAGGGTAATAGTGTACCCTACCACAGGAAATAATTATAGGTCAATTAGGGGGTACACAGCGTGACCCTAAAGTTTACTATGTATGCCTATGCGAAATAGAGTGTTCTGAGAAGCTTAAAATAAAGAAATAAGCGTTCTAAAATGCTTTAAAAATTCAAAGACATCTTTCAATGGTTAACTAGCGCAAGGCGCAATATCAGACCTTAATATTGACCCATAATATTTAAATTGGACCAGGTATTATATTACAGGGTAATACTGTACCCTACCACAGGAAATAATTATAGGTCAATTAGGGGGTACACTATGTATATTTTAAATAGTGCATTAAAAAGAGGAAATACGAAGACACTTTTCTATGTTAACTAACGGCACGGTATCGGACCTTAATATTGACCTATAATTTTTAAATTGGACCACGTATTATATTACAGGGTAATAGTGTACCCTACCACAGGAAATAATTATAGGTCAATTAGGGGGTACACAGCGTGACCCTAAAGTTTACTATGTATGCCTATGCGAAATAGAGTGTTCTGAGAAGCTTAAAATGAAGAAATAAGCGTTCTAAAATGCTTTAAAAATTCAAAGACATCTTTCAATGGTTAACTAACGCTAGGCGCAATATCAGACCTTAATATTGACCCATAATATTTAAATTGGACCAGGTATTATATTACAGGGTAATAGTGTACCCTACCACAGGAAATAATTATAGGTCAATTAGGGGGTACACTATGTATATTTTAAATAGTGCATTAAAACAAGGAAATACGAAGACACTTTTCTATGTTAACTAACGGCACGGTATCGGACCTTAATATTGACCTATAATTTTTAAATTGGACCTCGTATTATATTACAGGGTAATAGTGTACCCTACCACAGGAAATAATTATAGGTCAATTAGGGGGTACACAGCGTGACCCTAAAGTTTACTATGTATGCCTATGCGAAATAGAGTGTTCTGAGAAGCTTAAAATGAGGAAATAAGCGTTCCTAAAATGCTTTAAAAATTCAAAGACATCTTTCAATGGTTAACTAACGCTAGGCGCAATATCAGACCTTAATATTGACCCATAATATTTAAATTGGACCAGGTATTATATTACAGGGTAATAGTGTACCCTACCACAGGAAATAATTATAGGTCAATTAGGGGGTACACTATGTATATTTTAAATAGTGCATTAAAACAAGGAAATACGAAGACACTTTTCTATGTTAACTAACGGCACGGTATCGGACCTTAATATTGACCTATAATTTTTAAATTGGACCTCGTATTATATTACAGGGTAATAGTGTACCCTACCACAGGAAATAATTATAGGTCAATTAGGGGGTACACTATGTATATTTTAAATAGTGCATTAAAACAAGAAATACGAAGACACTTTTCTATGTTAACTAACGGCACGGTATCGGACCTTAATATTGACCTATAATTTTTAAATTGGACCACGTATTATATTACAGGGTAATAGTGTACCCTACCTCAGGAAATAATTATAGGTCATTTAGGGGGTACACAGCGTGACCCTAAATTTTACTATGTATGCCTATGCGAAATAGAGTGTTCTGAGATGCTTAAAATGAAGAAATAAGCGTTCTAAAATGCTTTAAAAATTCAAAGACATCTTTCAATGGTTAACTAACGCAAGGCGCAATATCAGACCTTAATATTGACCCATAATATTTAAATTGGACCAGGTATTATATTACAGGGTAATAGTGTACCCTACCACAGGGAAATATATATAGGTCAATTAGGGGGTACACTATGTATATTTTAAATAGTGCATTAAAACAAGGAAATACGAAGACACTTTTCTATGTTAACTAACGGCACGGTATCGGACCTTAATATTGTCTTATAATTTTTAAATTGGACCACGTATTATATTACAGGGTTATAGTGTACCCTACACAGGAAATAATTATAGGTCAATTACGGGGGTACACAGAGTGACCCTAAAGTTTACTATGTATGCCTATGCGAAATAAAGTGTTCTGAGAAGCTTAAAATGAGGAAATTAAGCGTTCTAAAATGCTTTAAAAATTCAAAGACATTTTTCTATGTTAACTAACGGCACGGTATCGGACCTTAATATTGACCTATAAATTTTAAATTGGACCACCTATTATATTGCAAGGTAATAGTGTACCCTACCACAGGAAATAATTATATGTCAATTAGGGGGTACACAGCGTGACCTCAAAGTTTAGTATGTATGCCTATGCGAAATAGAGTGTTCTGAGAAGCTTAAAATGAAGAAATAAGCGTTCTAAAATGCTTTTAAAATTCAAAGACATCTTTCAATGGTTAACTAACGCAAGGCGCGATATCAGACCTCAATATGGAACCATAATATTTAAATTGGACCGAAGGTATTATATTACAGGGTAATAGTGTACCCTACCACAGGAAATAATTATAGGTCATTTAGGGGGCACACAGCGTGACCCTAAAGTTTACTATGTATGCCTATGCGAAATAAAGTGTTCTGAGAAGCTTAAAATGAGGAAATAAGCGTTCTAAAATGCTTTAAAAATTCAAAGACATCTTTCAATGGTTAACTAACGCAAGGCGCAAATATCAGACCTTAATATTGACCCATAATATTTAAATTGGACCAGGTATTATATTACAGGGTAATAGTGTACCCTACCACAGGAAATAATTATAGGTCATTTAGGGGGCACACTATGTATATTTTAAATAGTGCATTAAAACAAGGGAAATACGAAGACACTTTTCTATGTTAACTAACGGCACGGTATCGGACCTTAATATTGACCTACAATTTTTTAAATTGTACCACGTATTATATTACAGGGTTATAGTGTACCCTACCACAGGAAATAATTATAGGTCAATTAGGGGGTACACAGAGTGACCCTAAAGTTTACTATGTATGCCTATGCGAAATAGAGTGTTCTGAGAAGCTTAAAATGAAGAAATAAGCGTTCTAAAATGCTTTAAAAATTCAAAGACATCTTTCAATGGTTAACTAACGGCACGGTATCGGACCTTAATATTGACCTATAATTTTTAAATTGGACAACCTATTATATTACAGGGTAATAGTGTACCCTACCACAGGAAATAATTATAGGTCAATTAGGGGGTACACAGAATGACCCTAAAGTTTACTATGTATGCCTATGTGAAATAGAGTGTTCTGAGATGCTTAAAATGAAGAAATAAGCGTTCTAAAATGCTTTAAAAATTCAAAGACATCTTTCAATGGTTAACTAACGCAAGGCGCAATATCAGACCTTTATATTGACCCATAATATTTAAATTGGACCAGGTATTATATTACAGGATAATAGTGTACCCTAAAACAGGAAATAATTATAGGTCAATTAGGGGGTACACTATGTTTATTTTAAATAGTGCATTAAAACAAGGAAATACGAAGACACTTTTCTATGTTAACTAACGGCACGGTATCGGACCTTAATATTGACCTATAATTTTTAAATTGGACCACGTATTATATTACAGGGTTATAGTGTACCCTACCACAGGAAATAATTATAGGTCAATTAGGGGGTACGCAGAGTGACCCAAAAGTTTACTATGTATGCCTATGCGAAATAAAGTGTTCTGAGAAGCTTAAAATGAGGAAATAAGAGTTCTAAAATGCTTTAAAAATTCAAAGACATTTTTCTATGTTAACCAACGGCACGGTATCGGACCTTAATATTGACCTATAATTTTTAAATTGGACCACCTATTATATTACAGGGTAATAGTGTACCCTACCACAGGAAATAATTATAGGTCAATTAGGGGGTACACAGCGTGACCCTAAATTTTACTATGTATGCCTATGCGAAATAGAATGTTCTGAGATGCTTAAAATGAAGAAATAAGCGTTCTAAAATGCTTTAAAAATTCAAAGACATCTTTCAATGGTTAACTAACGCAAGGCGCAATATCAGACCTTAATATTGACCCATAATATTTAAATTGGACCAGGTATTCTATTACAGGGTAATAGTGTACCCTACCACAGGAAATAATTATAGGTCAATTAGGGGGTACACTATGTATATTTTAAATAGTGCATTAAAACAAGGAAATACGAAGACATTTTTCAATGTTAAATAACGGCACGGTATCGGAACTTAATATTGACCTATAACTTTTAAATTGGACCACGTATTATATTACAGGGTAATAGTGTACCCTAAAACAGGAAATAATTATAGGTCATTTAGGGGGTACACAGCGTGACCCTAAATTTTACTATGTATGCCTAGGCGAAATAGAGTGTTCTGAGAAGCTTAAAATGAAGAAATAAGCGTTCTAAAATGCTTTAAAAATTCAAAGACATCTTTCAATGGTTAACTAACGCAAGGTGCAATATCAGACCTTAATATTGACCTATAATATTTAAATTGGACCAGGTATTATATTACAGGGTAATAGTGTACCCTACCAAAGGAAATAATTATAGGTCAATTAGGGGGTACACAGCGTGACCCTAAAGTTTACTATATATGCCTATGCGAAATAAAGTGTTCTGAGAAGCTTAAAATGAGGAAATAAGCGTTCTAAAATGCTTTAAAAATTCAAAGACATTTTTCTATGTTAACTAACGGCACGGTATCGGACCTTAATATTGACCTATAATTTTTAAATTGGACCACGTATTATATTACAGGGTTATAGTGTACCCTACCACAGGAAATAATTATAGGTCAATTAGGGGGTACACAGAGTGACCCTAAAGTTTACTATGTATGCCTATGCGAAATAGAGTGTTCTGAGAAGCTTAAAATGAAGAAATAAGCGTTCTAAAATGCATTAAAAATTCAAAGACATCTTTCAATGGTTAACTAACAGCACGGTATCGGACCTTAATATTGACCTATAATTTTTAAATTGGACCACCTATTATATTACAGGGTAATAGTGTACCCTACCACAGGAAATAATTATAGGTCAATTAGGGGGTACACAGCGTGACCCTAAAGTTTACTATGTATGCCTATGCGAAATAAAGTGTTCTAAGAAGCTTAAAATGAAGAAATAAGCGTTCTAAAATGCTTTAAAAATTCAAAGACATCTTTCAATGGTTAACTAACGCAAGGCGCGATATCAGACCTTAATATGGAACCATAATATTTCAATTGGACCAGGTATTATATTACAGGGTAATAGTGTACCCTACAACAGGAAATAATTATAGGTCAATTAGGGGGTTCACTATGTATATTTTAAATAGTGCATTAAAACAAGAAAATACGAAGACACTTTTCTATGTTAACTAACGGCACGGTATCGGACCTTAATATTGACCTATGATTTTTAAATTGGACCACGTATTATATTACAGGGTTATAGTGTACCCTACCACAGGAAATAATTATAGGTCAATTAGGGGGTACACAGCGTGACCCTAAATTTTACTATGTATGCCTATGCGAAATAGAGTGTTCTGAGAAGCTTAAAATGAAGAAATAAGCGTTCTAAAATGCTTTAAAAATTCAAAGACATCTTTCAATGGTTAACTAACGCAAGGCGCAATATCCGACCTTAATATTGACCCATAATATTTAAATTGGACCAGGTATTATATTACAGGGTAATAGTGTACCCTACCACAGGAAATAATTATAGGTCAATTAGGGGGTACACTATGTATATTTTAAATAGTGCATTAAAACAAGGAAATACGAAGACACTTTTCTATGTTAACTAACGTCACGGTATCGGACCTTAATATTGACCTATAATTTTTAAATTGGACCACGTATTATATTACAGGGTTATAGTGTACCCTACCACAGGAAATAATTATACGTCAATTAGGGGGTACACAGAGTGACCCTAAAGTTTACTATGTATGCCTATGCGAAATAGAGTGTTCTGAGATGCTTAAAATGAAGAAATAAGCATTCTAAAATGTTTTAAAAATTCAAAGACATCTTTCAATGGTTAACTAACGCAAGGCGCAATATCAGACCTTAATATTGACCCATAATATTTAAATTGGACCAGGTATTCTATTACAGGGTAATAGTGTACCCTACCACAGGAAATAATTATAGGTCAATTAGGGGGTACACTATGTATATTTTAAATAGTGCATTAAAACAAGGAAATACGAAGACATTTTTCAATGTTAAATAACGGCACGGTATCGGAACTTAATATTGACCTATAACTTTTAAATTGGACCACGTATTATATTACAGGGTAATAGTGTACCCTAAAACAGGAAATAATTATAGGTCATTTAGGGGGTACACAGCGTGACCCTAAATTTTACTATGTATGCCTAGGCGAAATAGAGTGTTCTGAGAAGCTTAAAATGAAGAAATAAGCGTTCTAAAATGCTTTAAAAATTCAAAGACATCTTTCAATGGTTAACTAACGCAAGGCGCAATATCAGACCTTAATATTGACCTATAATATTTAAATTGGACCAGGTATTATATTACAGGGTAATAGTGTACCCTACCAAAGGAAATAATTATAGGTCAATTAGGGGGTACACAGCGTGACCCTAAAGTTTACTATGTATGCCTATGCGAAATAAAGTGTTCTGAGAAGCTTAAAATGAGGAAATAAGCGTTCTAAAATGCTTTAAAAATTCAAAGACATTTTTCTATGTTAACTAACGGCACGGTATCGGACCTTAATATTGACCTATAATTTTTAAATTGGACCACGTATTATATTACAGGGTTATAGTGTACCCTACCACAGGAAATAATTATAGGTCAATTAGGGGGTACACAGAGTGACCCTAAAGTTTACTATGTATGCCTATGCGAAATAGAGTGTTCTGAGAAGCTTAAAATGAAGAAATAAGCGTTCTAAAATGCATTAAAAATTCAAAGACATCTTTCAATGGTTAACTAACAGCACGGTATCGGACCTTAATATTGACCTATAATTTTTAAATTGGACCACCTATTATATTACAGGGTAATAGTGTACCCTACCACAGGAAATAATTATAGGTCAATTAGGTGGTACACAGCGTGACCCTAAAGTTTACTATGTATGCCTATGCGAAATAAAGTGTTCTAAGAAGCTTAAAATGAAGAAATAAGCGTTCTAAAATGCTTTAAAAATTCAAAGACATCTTTCAATGGTTAACTAACGCAAGGCGCGATATCAGACCTTAATATGGAACCATAATATTTCAATTGGACCAGGTATTATATTACAGGGTAATAGTGTACCCTACAACAGGAAATAATTATAGGTCAATTAGGGGGTTCACTATGTATATTTTAAATAGTGCATTAAAACAAGAAAATACGAAGACACTTTTCTATGTTAACTAACGGCACGGTATCGGACCTTAATATTGACCTATGATTTTTAAATTGGACCACGTATTATATTACAGGGTTATAGTGTACCCTACCACAGGAAATAATTATAGGTCAATTAGGGGGTACACAGCGTGACCCTAAATTTTACTATGTATGCCTATGCGAAATAGAGTGTTCTGAGAAGCTTAAAATGAAGAAATAAGCGTTCTAAAATGCTTTAAAAATTCAAAGACATCTTTCAATGGTTAACTAACGCAAGGCGCAATATCCGACCTTAATATTGACCCATAATATTTAAATTGGACCAGGTATTATATTACAGGGTAATAGTGTACCCTACCACAGGAAATAATTATAGGTCAATTAGGGGGTACACTATGTATATTTTAAATAGTGCATTAAAACAAGGAAATACGAAGACACTTTTCTATGTTAACTAACGTCACGGTATCGGACCTTAATATTGACCTATAATTTTTAAATTGGACCACGTATTATATTACAGGGTTATAGTGTACCCTACCACAGGAAATAATTATACGTCAATTAGGGGGTACACAGAGTGACCCTAAAGTTTACTATGTATGCCTATGCGAAATAGAGTGGTCTGAGATGCTTAAAATGAAGAAATAAGCATTCTAAAATGCTTTAAAAATTCAAAGACATCTTTCAATGGTTAACTAACGCAAGGAGCAATATCAGACCTTAATATTGACCCATAATATTTAAATTGGACCAGGTATTATATTACAGGGTAATAGTGTACCCTACCACAGGAAATAATTATAGGTCAATTAGGGGGTACACTATGTATATTTTAAATAGTGCATTAAAACAAGGAAATACGAAGACACTTTTCTATGTTAACTAATGTCACGGTATCGGACCTTAATATTGACCTATAATTTTTAAATTGGACCACGTATTATATTACAGGGTTATAGTGTACCCTACCACAGGAAATAATTATAGGTCAATTAGGGGGTACACAGAGTGACCCTAAAGTTTACTATGTATGCCTATGCGAAATAGAGTGTTCTGAGAAGCTTAAAATGAAGAAATAAGCGTTCTAAAATGCTTTAAAAAATCAAAGACATCTTTCAATGGTTAACTAACGGCACGGTATCGGACCTTAATATAGACCTATAATTTTTAAATTGGACCACCTATTATATTACAGGGTAATAGTGTACCCTACCACAGGAAATAATTATAGGTCAATTAGGGGGTACACAGCGTGACCCTTAAGTTTACTATGTATGCTTATGCGAAATAAAGTATTCTAAGAAGCTTAAAATGAAGAAATAAGCGTTCTAAAATGCTTTAAAAATTCAAAGACATCTTTCAATGGTTAACTAACGCAAGGCGCGATATCAGACCTTAATATGGAACCATAATATTTCAATTGGACCAGGTATTATATTACAGGGTAATAGTGTACCCTACAACAGGAAATAATTATAGGTCAATTAGGGGGTTCACTATGTATATTTTAAATAGTGCATTAAAACAAGAAAATACGAAGACACTTTTCTATGTTAACTAACGGCACGGTATCGGACCTTAATATTGACCTATAATTTTTAAATTGGACCACGTATTATATTACAGGGTTATAGTGTACCCAACCACAGGAAATATTTATAGGTCAATTAGGGGGTACACAGCGTGACCCTAAATTTTACTATGCATGCCTATGCGAAATAGAGTGTTCTGAGAAGCTTAAAATGAAGAAATAAGCGTTCTAAAATGCTTTAAAAATTCAAAGACATCTTTCAATGGTTAACTAACGCAAGGCGCAATATCCGACCTTAATATTGACCCATAATATTTAAATTGGACCAGGTATTATATTACAGGGTAATAGTGTACCCTACCACAGGAAATAATTATAGGTCAATTAGGGGGTACACTATGTATATTTTAAATAGTGCATTAAAACAAGGAAATACGAAGACACTTTTCTATGTTAACTAATGTCACGGTATCGGACCTTAATATTGACCTATAATTTTTAAATTGGACCACGTATTATATTACAGGGTTATAGTGTACCCTACCACAGGAAATAATTATACGTCAATTAGGGGGTACACAGAGTGACCCTAAAGTTTACTATGTATGCCTATGCGAAATAGAGTGTTCTGAGATGCTTAAAATGAAGAATTAAGCGTTCTAAAATGCTTTAAAAATTCAAAGACATCTTTCAATGGTTAACTAACGCAAGGCGCAATATCAGACCTTAATATTGACCCATAATATTTAAATTGGACCAGGTATTATATTACAGGGTAATAGTGTACCCTACCACAGGAAATTATTATAGGTCAATTAGGGGGTACACTATGTATATTTTAAATAGTGCATTAAAACAAGGAAATACGAAGACACTTTTCTATGTTAACTAACGGCACGGTATCGGACCTTAATATTGACCTATAATTTTTAAAATGGACCACGTATTATATTATAGGGTTTTAGTGTACCCTACCACAGGAAATAATTATAGGTCAATTAGGGGATACGCAGAGTGACCCAAAAGTTTACTATGTATGCCTATGCGAAATAAAGTGTTCTGAGAAGCTTAAAATGAGGAAATAAGCGTTCTAAAATGCTTTAAAAATTCAAAGACATCTTTCAATGGTTAACTAACGCAAGGCGCGATATCAGACCTTAATATGGAACCATAATATTTCAATTGGACCAGGTATTATATTACAGGGTAATAGTGTACCCTACAACAGGAAATAATTATAGGTCAATTAGGGGGTACACAATGTATATTTTAAATAGTGCATTAAAACAAGAAAACACGAAGACACTTTTCTATGTTAACTAACGGCACGGTATCGGACCTTAATATTGACCTATAATTTTTAAATTGGACCACGTATTATATTACAGGGTGATAGTGTACCCTACCACAGAAAATAATTATAGGTCAATTAGGGGGTACTCAGCGTGACCCTAAAGTTTACTATGTATGCCTATGCAAAATAAAGTGTTCTGAGAAGCTTAAAATAAGGAAATAAGCGTTCTAAAATGCTTTAAAAATTCAAAGACATTTTTCTATGTTAACTAACGGCACGGTATCGGACCTTAATATTGACCTATTATTTTTAAATTGGACCACGTATTATATTACAGGGTAATAGTGTACCCTACCACAGGAAATAATTATAGGTCAATTAGGGGGTACACTATGTATATTTTAAATAGTGCATTAAAACAAGGAAATTCGAAGACACTTTTCTATGTTAACTAACGGCACGGTATCGGACCTTAATATTGACCTATAATTTTTAAATTGGACCACGTATTATATTACAGGGTTATAGTGTATCCTACCACAGGAAATAATTATAGGTCAATTAGGGGGTACACAGCGTGACCCTAAAGTTTACTATGTATGCCTATGCGAAATAAAGTGTTCTGAGGAAATAAGCGTTCTAAAATGCTTTAAGATTCAAAGACATTTTTCAATGTTAACTAACGGCACGGTATCGGACCTTAATATTGACCTATAATTTTTAAATTGGACCAGGTATTATATTACAGGGTAATAGTGTACCTTACCACAGGAATTAAAGATAGGTCAATTAGGGGGTACACTATGTATATTTTAAATAGTACATTAAAATAAGGAAATTCGAAGACTCTTTTCTATGATAACTAACGGCACGGTATCGGACCTTAATATTGACCTAAAATTTTTAAATTGGACCACGTATTATATTACAGGGTGATAGTGTACCCTAAAACAGAAAATAATTATAGGTCAATTAGGGGGTACACAGCGGGACCCTAAAGTTTACTATGTATGCCTATGCGAAATAAAGTGTTCTCAGAAGCTTAAAATGAAGAAATAAGCGTTCTAAAATGCTTTAAAAATTCAAAGACATCTTTCAATGGTTAACTAACGCAAGGCGCAATATCAGACCTTAATATTGACCCATAATATTTAAATTGGACCAGGCATTATATTACAGGGTAATAGTGTACCCTACCACAGGAAATAATTATAGGTCAATTAGGGGGTACACAGCGTGACCCTAAAATTTACTATGTATGCCTATGCGAAATAAAGTGTTCTGAGAAGCTAAAAATGAAGAAATTAGCGTTCTAAAATGCTTTAAAAATTCAAAGATATTTTTCAATGTTAACTAACGGCACGGTATCGGACCTAAATATTGACCTATAATTTTTAAATTGAACCACGTAATATATTACAGGGTAATAGTGTACCTTACCAAAGGAAATAATTATAGGTCATTTAGGGGGTACACAGCGTGACCCTAAAGTTTACTATGCCTATGCGAAATAGAGTGTTCTGAGAAGCTTAAAATTAAGAAATAAGCGTTCTAAAATGCTTTAAAAATTCAAAGTCATCTTTCAATTATTAACTAACGCAAGGCGCAATATCAGACCTTAATATTGACCCATAATATTTAAATTGGACCAGGTATTATATTACAGGGTAATAGTGTACCCTACCACAGGAAATAATTATAGGTCAATTAGGGGGTACACTATGTATATTTTAAATAGTGCATTAAAACAAGGAAATTCGAAGACACTTTTCTATGTTAACTAACGGTACGGTATCGGACCTTAATATTGACCTATAATTTTTAAATTGGACCACGTATTATATTACAGGGTTATGGTGTATCCTACCACAGGAAATAATTATAGGTCAATTAGGGGGTACACAGCGTGACCCTAAAGTTTACTATGTATGCCTATGCGAAATAAAGTGTTCTGAGAAGCTTAAAATGAGGAAATAAGCGTTCTAAAATGCTTTAAAAATTCAAAGACATTTTTCAATGTTAACTAACGGCACGGTATCGGACCTTAATATTGACCTATAATTTTTAATTTGGACCACGTATTATATTACAGGGTAATAGTGTACCCTACCACAGGAAATAATTATAGGTCAATTAGGGGGTACACTATGTATATTTTAAATAGTGCATTAAAACAAGGAAATTCGAAGACACTTTTCTATGTTAACTAACGGCACGATATCGGACCTTAATATTGACCTATAATTTTTGAATTGGACCACGTATTATATTACAGGGTTATAGTGTATCCTACCACAGGAAATAATTATAGGTCAATTAGGGGGTACACAGCGTGACCCTAAAGTTTACTATGTATGCCTATGCGAAATAAAGTGTTCTGAGAAGCTTAGAATGAGGAAATAAGCGTTCTAAAATGCTTTAAAAATTCAAAGACATTTTTCAATGTTAACTAACGGCACGGTATCGGACCTTAATATTGACCTATAATTTTTAAATTGGACCACGTATTATATTACAGGGTAATAGTGTACCCTACCACAGGAAATAATTATAGGTCATTTAGGGGGTACACAGCGTGACCCTAAAGTTTACTATGTATGCCTATGCGAAATAGAGTGTTCTGAGAAGCTTAAAATTAAGAAATAAGCGTTCTAAAATGCTTTAAAAATACAAAGTCATCTTTCAATTATTAACTAACGCAAGGCGCAATATCAGACCTTAATATTGACCCATAATACTTAAATTGGACCAGGTATTATATTACAGGGAAATAGTGTACCCTACCACAGGAAATAATTATAGGTCAATTAGGGGGTACACTATGTATATTTTAAATAGTGCATTAAAACAAGGAAATTCGAAGACACTTTTCTATGTTAACTAACGGCACGGTATCGGACCTTAATATTGTCCTATAATTTTTAAATTGGACCACGTATTATATTACAGGGTTATGGTGTATCCTACCACAGGAAATAATTATAGGTCAATTAGGGGGTACACAGCGTGACCCTAAAGTTTACTATGTATGCCTATGCGAAATAAAGTGTTCTGAGAAGCTTAAAATGAGGAAATAAGCGTTCTAAAATGCTTTAAAAATTCAAAGACATTTTTCAATGTTAACTAACGGCACGGTATCGGACATTATTATTGACCTATAATTTTTAAATTGGACCACGTATTATATTACAGGGTAATAGTGTACCCTACCACAGGAAATAATTATAGGTCAATTAGGGGGTACACAGCGTGACCCTAAATTTTACTATGTATGCCTATGCGGAATAGAGTGTTCTGAGAAGCTTAAAATGAAGAAATAAGCGTTCTAAAATGCTTTAAAAATTCAAAGACATTTTTCTATGTTAACTAACGGCACGGTATCGGACCTTAATATTGACCTATAATTTTTAAATTGGACCACGTATTATATTACAGGGTAATAATGTACCCTACCACAGGAAATAATTATAGGTCATTTAGGGGGTACACAGCGTGACCCTAAATTTTACTATGTATGCCTATGCGAAATAGAGTGTTCTGAGATGCTTAAAATGAAGAAATAAGCGTTCAAAAATGCTTTAAAAATTCAAAGACATCTTTCAATGGTTAACTAACGCAAGGCGCAATATCAGACCTTAATATTGACCCATAATATTTAAATTGGACCAGGTATTATATTACAGGGTAATAGTGTACCCTACCACAGGAAATAATTATAGGTCAATTAGGGGGTACTCTATGTATATTTTAAATAGTGCATTAAAACAAGGAAATACGAAGACACTTTTCTATGTTAACTAACGGCACGGTATCGGAAATTAATATTGACCTATAATTTTTAAATTGGACCACGTATTATATTACAGGGTTATAGTGTACCCTACCACAGGAAATAATTATAGGTCAATTAGGGGTTACGCAGAGTGACCCTAAAGTTTACTATGTATGCCTATGCGAAATAAAGTGTTCTGAGAAGCTTAAAATGAGGAAATAAGCGTTCTAAAATGCTTTAAAAATTCAAAGACATTTTTCTATGCTAACTAACGGCACGGTATCGGACCTTAATAATGACCTATAATATTTAAATTGGACCAGGTATTATATTACAGGGTAATAGTGTACCCTACCACAGGAAATAATTATAGGTCAATTAGGGGGTACACAGCGTGACCCTAAAGTTTACTATGTATGCCTATGCGAAATAAAGTGTTCTGAGAAGCTTAAAATGAGGAAATAAGCGTTCTAAAATGCTTTAAAAATTCAAAGACATTTTTCAATGTTAATTAACGGCACGGTATCGGACCTTAATATTGACCTATAATTTTTAAATTGGACCACGTATTATATTACAGGGTAATAGTGTACCCTACCACAGGAAATAATTATAGGTCAATTAGGGGGTACACAGCGTGACCCTAAATTTTACTATGTATGCCTATGCGGAATAGAGTGTTCTGAGAAGCTTAAAATGAAGAAATAAGCGTTCTAAAATGCTTTAAAAATTCAAAGACATTTTTCTATGTTAACTAACGGCACGGTATCGGACCTTAATATTGACCTATAATTTTTAAATTGGACCACGTATTATATTACAGGGTAATAATGTACCCTACCACAGGAAATAATTATAGGTCATTTAGGGGGTACACAGCGTGACCCTAAATTTTACTATGTATGCCTATGCGAAATAGAGTGTTCTGAGGTGCTTAAAATGAAGAAATAAGCGTTCAAAAATGCTTTAAAAATTCAAAGACATCTTTCAATGGTTAACTAACGTAAGGCGCAATATCAGACCTTAATATTGACCCATAATATTTAAATTGGACCAGGTATTATATTACAGGGTAATAGTGTACCCTACCACAGGAAATAATTATAGGTCAATTAGGGGTTACACTATGTATATTTTAAATAGTGCATTAAAACAAGGAAATACGAAGACACTTTTCTATGTTAACTAACGGCACGGTATCGGGAATTAATATTGACCTATAATTTTTAAATTGGACCACGTATTATATTACAGGGTTATAGTGTACCCTACCACAGGAAATAATTATAGGTCAATTAGGGGGTACGCAGAGTGACCCTAAAGTTTACTATGTATGCCTATGCGAAATAAAGTGTTCTGAGAAGCTTAAAATGAGGAAATAAGCGTTCTAAAATGCTTTAAAAATTCAAAGACATTTTTCTATGCTAACTAACGGCACGGTATCGGACCTTAATATTGACCTATAATATTTAAATTGGACCAGGTATTATATTACAGGGTAATAGTGTACCCTACCACAGGAAATAATTATAGGTCAATTAGGGGGTACACAGCGTGACCCTAAAGTTTACTATGTATGCCTATGCGAAATAGAGTGTTCTGAGAAGCTTAAAATGAAGAAATAAGCGTTCTAAAATGCTTAAAAAATTCAAAGACATCTTTCAATGGTTAACTAACGCTAGGCGCAATATCAGACCTTAATATTGACCCATAATATTTAAATTGGACCAGGTATTTTATTACAGGGTAATAGTGTACCCTACCACAGGAAATAATTATAGGTCAATTAGGGGGTACACTATGTATATTTTAAATAGTGCATTAAAACAAGGAAATACGAAGACACTTTTCTATGTTAACTAACGGCACGGTATCGGACCTTAATATTGACCTATAATTTTTAAATTGGACCTCGTATTATATTACAGGGTAATAGTGTACCCTACCACAGGAAATAATTATAGGTCAATTAGGGGGTACACAGCGTGACCCTAAAGTTTACTATGTATGCCTATGCGAAATAGAGTGTTCTGAGAAGCTTAAAATGAAGAAATAAGCGTTCTAAAATGCTTTAAAAATTCAAAGACATCTTTCAATGGTTAACTAACGCTAGGCGCAATATCAGACCTTAATATTGACCCATAATATTTAAATTGGACCAGGTATTATATTACAGGGTAATAGTGTACCCTACCACAGGAAATAATTATAGGTCAATTAGGGGGTACACTATGTATATTTTAAATAGTGCATTAAAACAAGGAAATACGAAGACACTTTTCTATGTTAACTAACGGCACGGTATCGGACCTTAATATTGACCTATAATTTTTAAATTGGACCTCGTATTATATTACAGGGTAATAGTGTACCCTACCACAGGAAATAATTATAGGTCAATTAGGGAATACACAGCGTGACCCTAACGTTTATTATGTATGCCTATGCGAAATAGAGTGCTCTGAGAAGCTTAAAATGAAGAAATAAGCATTCTAAAATGCTTAAAAAATTCAAAGACATCTTACAATGGTTAACTAACGCAAGGAGCGATATCAGACCTTAATATGGAACCATAATATTTAAATTGGACCAGGTATTTTATTACAGGGTAATAGTGTACCCTACCACAGGAAATAATTATAGGTCAATTAGGGGGTACACTATGTATATTTTAAATAGTGCATTAAAACAGGGAAATACGAAGACATTTTTCTATGTTAACTAACGGCACGGTATCGGACCCTAATATTGACCTATAATTTTTAAATTGGACCACGTATTATATTACAGGGTAATAGTGTACCCTACCACAGGAAATAATTATAGGTCATTTAGGGGGTACACAGCGTGACCCTAAAGTTTACTATGTATGCCTATGCGAAATAAAGTGTTCTGAGAAGCTTAAAAGGAGGAAATAAGCGTTCTAAAATGCTTTAAAAATTCAAAGACATTTTTCAATGTTTACTAACGGCACGGTATCGGACCTTAATATTGACCTATAATTTTTAAATTGGACCACGTATTATATTACCGGGTAATAGTGTACCCTACCACAGGAAATAATTATAGGTCATTTAGGGGGTACACAGCGTGACCCCAAAGTTTACTATGTATGCCTATGCGAAATAGAGTGTTCTGAGAAGCTTAAAATGAAGAAATAAGCGTTCTAAAATGCTTTAAAAATTGAAAGACATCTTTCAATGGTTAACTAACGCAAGGCGCAATATCAGACCTTAATATTGACCCATAATATTTAAATTGGACCAGGTAACACTATGTATATTTTAAATAGTGCATTAAAACAAGGAAATTCGAAGACTCTTTTCTATGTTAACTAACGGCACGGTATCGGACCATAATATTGACCTATAATTTTTAAATTGGACCACGTATTATATTACAGGGTAATAGTTTACCCTACCACAGGAAATAATTATAGGTCATTTAGGGGGTACACAGCGTGAACCTAAATTTTACTATGTATGCCTATGCGAAATAGAGTGTTCTGAGAAGCTTAAAATGAAGAAATAAGCGTTCTAAAATGATTTAAAAATTCAAAGACATCTTTCAATGGTTAACTAACGCTAGGCGCAATATCAGACCTTAATATTGACCCATAATATTTAAATTGGACCAGGTATTATATTACAGGGTAATAGTGTACCCTACCACAGGAAATAATTATAGGTCAATTAGGGGGTACACTATGTATATTTTAAATAGTGCATTAAAACAAGGAAATACGAAGACACTTTTCTATGTTAACTAACGGCACGGTATGGGACCTTAATATTGACCTATAATTTTTAAATTGGACCTCGTATTATATTACAGGGTAATAGTGTACCCTACCACAGGAAATAATTATAGGTCAATTAGGGGGTACACAGCGTGACCCTAACGTTTACTATGTATGCCTATGCGAAATAGAGTGCTCTGAGAAGCTTAAAATGAAGAAATAAGCGTTCTAAAATGCTTAAAAAATTCAAAGACATCTTACAATGGTTAACTAACGCAAGGAGCGATATCAGACCTTAATATGGAACCATAATATTTAAATTGGACCAGGTATTTTATTACAGGGTAATAGTGTACCCTACCACAGGAAATAATTATAGGTCAATTAGGGGGTACACTATGTATATTTTAAATAGTGCATTAAAACAGGGAAATACGAAGACACTTTTCTATGTTAACTAACGCCACGGTATCGGACCTTAATATTGACCTATAATTTTTAAATTGCTCCACGTATTATATTACAGGGTGATAGTGTACCCTACCACAGAAAATAATTATAGGTCAATTAGGGGGTACACAGCGGGACCCTAAAGTTTACTATGTATGCCTATGCGAAATAAAGTGTTCTGAGAAGCTTAAAATGAAGAAATAAGCGTTCTAAAATGCTTTAAAAATTCAAAGACATCTTTCAATGGTTAACTGACGCAAGGCGAAAAATCAGACCTTAATATTGACTAATAATATTTAAATTGGACCAGGTATTATATTACAGGGTAATAGTGTACCCTACCACAGGAAATAATTATAGGTCAATTAGGGGGTACACTATGTATATTTTAAATAGTGCATTAAAACAAGGAAATACGAAGACATTTTTCTATGTTAACTAACGGCACGGTATCGGACCCTAATATTGACCTATAATTTTTAAATTGGACCACGTATTATATTACAGGGTAATAGTGTACCCTACCACAGGAAATAATTATAGGTCATTTAGGGGGTACACAGCGTGACCCTAAAGTTTACTATGTATGCCTATGCGAAATAAAGTGTTCTGAGAAGCTTAAAAGGAGGAAATAAGCGTTCTAAAATGCTTTAAAAATTCAAAGACATTTTTCAATGTTTACTAACGGCACGGTATCGGACCTTAATATTGACCTATAATTTTTAAATTGGACCACGTATTATATTACCGGGTAATAGTGTACCCTACCACAGGAAATAATTATAGGTCATTTAGGGGGTACACAGCGTGACCCTAAAGTTTACTATGTATGCCTATGCGAAATAGAGTGTTCTGAGAAGCTTAAAATGAAGAAATAAGCGTTCTAAAATGCTTTAAAAATTGAAAGACATCTTTCAATGGTTAACTAACGCAAGGCGCAATATCAGACCTTAATATTGACCCATAATATTTAAATTGGACCAGGTAACACTATGTATATTTTAAATAGTGCATTAAAACAAGGAATTTCGAAGACTCTTTTCTATGTTAACTAACGGCACGGTATCGGACCATAATATTGACCTATAATTTTTAAATTGGACCACGTATTATATTACAGGGTAATAGTTTACCCTACCACAGGAAATAATTATAGGTCATTTAGGGGGTACACAGCGTGAACCTAAATTTTACTATGTATGCCTATGCGAAATAGAGTGTTCTGAGAAGCTTAAAATGAAGAAATAAGCGTTCTAAAATGATTTAAAAATTCAAAGACATCTTTCAATGGCTAACTAACACAAGGCGCAATATCTGACCTTAATATTGACCCATATTATTTAAATTGGACCAGGTATTATATTACAGGGTAATAGTGTACCCTGCCACAGGAAATAATTATAGGTCAATTAGGGGGTACACTATGTATATTTTAAATAGTGCATTAAAACAAGGAAATACGAAGACACTTTTCTATGTTAACTAACGGCACGGTATCGGACCTTAATATTGACCTATAATTCTTAAATTGGACCACGTATTATATTACAGGGTAATAGTGTACCCTACCACAGGAAATAATTATAGGTCATTTAGGGGGTACACAGCGTGACCCTAAATTTTACTATGTATGCCTATGCGAAATAGAGTGTTCTGAGAAGCTTAAAATGAAGAAATAAGCGTTCTAAAATGCTTTAAAAATTCAAAGACATCTTTCAATGGTTAACTAACGCAAGGCGCAATATCTGACCTTAATATTGACCCATATTATTTAAATTGGACTAGGTATTATATTACAGGGTAATAGTGTACCCTACCACAGGAAATAATTATAGGTCAATTAGGGGGTACACTATGTATATTTTAAATAGTGCATTAAAACAAGGAAATACGAAGACACTTTTCTATGTTAACTAACGGCACGCTATCGGACCTTAATATTGACCTATAATTTTTAAATTGGACCACGTATTATATTACAGGGTAATAGTGTACCCTACCACAGGAAATAATTATAGGTCATTTAGGGGGTACACAGCGTGACCCTAAATTTTACTATGTATGCCTATGCGAAATAGAGTGTTCTGAGAAGCTTAAAATTAAGAAATATGCGTTCTAAAATGCTTTAAAAATTCAAAGACATCTTTCAATGGTTAACTAAAGCAAGGCGCAATATCAGACCTTAATATTGACCCATATTATTTAAATTGGACCAGGTATTATATTACAGGGTAATAATGTACCCTACCAAAGGAAATAATTATAGGTTAATTAGGGGGTACACTATGTATATTTTAAATAGTGCATTAAAACAAGGAAATACGAAGACACTTTTCTATGTTAACTAACGGCACGGTATCGGACCTTAATATTGACCTATAATTTTTAAATTGGACCACGTATTATATTACAGGGTAATAGTGTAACCTACCACAGGAAATAATTATAGGTCAATTAGGGGGTACACAGCGTGACCCTAAAGTTTACTATGTATGCCTATGCGAAATAGAGTGTTCTGAGAAGCTTAAAATGAAGAAATAAGCGTTCTAAAATACTTTAAAAATTCAAAGACATCTTTCAATGGTTAACAAACGCAAGGCGCGATATCAGACCTTAATATGGAGCCATAATATTTAAATTGGACCAGGTTTTATATTATAGGGTAATAGTGTGCCCTACAACAGGAAATAATTATAGGTCAATTAGGGGGTACACTATGTATATTTTAAATAGTGCATTAAAACAAGGAAATTCGAAGACTCTTTTCTATGTTAACTAACGGTAGGGTATCGGACCTTAATATTGACCTAAAATTTTTAAATTGGACCACGTATTATATTACAGGGTGATAGTGTACCTTACCACAGGAAATAATTATAGGTCATTTAGGGGGTACACAGCGTGACCCTAAGTTTTACTATGTATGCCTATGCGAAATAGAGTGTTCTGAGAAGCTTAAAATTAAGAAATAAGCGTTCTAAAATGCTTTAAAAATTCAAAGACATCTTTCAATGGTTAACTAACGCAAGGCGCAATATCAGACCTTAATATTGACCCATATTATTAAAATTGGACCAGGTATTATATTACAGGGTAATAGTGTACCCTACCACAGGAAATAATTATAGGTCAATTAGGGGTTCACTATGTATATTTTAAATAGTGCATTGAAACAAGGAAATTCGAAGACACTTTTCTATGTTAACTAACGGCACGGTATCGGACCTTAATATTGACCTATAATTTTTAAATTGTACCACTTATTATATTACATAGAAAAGTGTCGTCGAATTTCCTTGTTTTAATGCACTATTTAAAATATACATAGTGTACCCTCTAATTGACCTATAATTATTTCCTGTGGTAGGGTACACTATTACCCTGTAATATAATACCTGGTCCAATTTAAATATTATGGGTCAATATTAAGGTCTGATATTGCGCCTTGCGTTAGTTAACCATTGAAAGATGTCTTTGAATTTTTAAAGCATTTTAGAACGCTTATTTCTTCATTTTAAGCTTCTCAGAACACTTTATTTCGCATACGCATACATAGTAAACTTTAGGGTCACGCTTTGTACCCCGTAATTGACCTATAATTATCTTACGTTTTAGGGTACACTATAACCCTGTAATATAATAGGTGGTTCAATTTAAAAATTTTAGGTCAATATTAAGGTCCGATACCGTGCCGTTAGTTAACATAGAAAAGTGTCTTCGAATTTCCTTGTTTTAATGCACTATTTAAAATATACATAGTGTACCCCCTAATTGACCTATAATTATTTCTTGTGGTAGGGTACACTATTACCCTGTAATATAATACCTGGTCCAATTTAAATATTATGGGTCAATATTAAGGTCTGATATTGCGCCTTGCGCTAGTTAACCATTGAAAGATGTCTTTGAATTTTAAAAGCATTTTAGAACGTATATTTCTTCATTTTAAGCTTCTCAGAACACTTTATTTCGCATAGGCATACATAGTAAACTTTAGGGTCACGCTGTGTACCCCCTAAGTGACCTATAATTATTTCCCGTGGTAGGTAACAATATTACCCTGTAATATAATACGTGGTCCAATTTAAAAATTATAGGTAAATATTAAGGTCCGATACCGTGCCGTTAGTTAACATAGAAAAATGTCTTTGAATTTTTAAAGCATTTTAGAACGCTTATTTCCTCATTTTAAGCTTCTCAGAATACTTTATTTCGCATAGGCATACATAGTAACCTTTAGGGTCACGCTGTGTACCCCCTAATTAACCTATAATTATTTTCCGTGGTAGGGTACACTATCACCCTGTAATATAATACGTGGCCCAATTTAAAAATTTTAGGTCAATATTAAGGTCCGATACCGTGCCGTTAGTTAACATAGAAAAGAGTCTTCGAATTTCCTTGTTTTAATGCACTATTTAAAATATACATAGTGTACCCCCTAATTGACCTATAATTATTTACTGTTGTAGGGTACACTATTACCCTGTAATATAATACCTGGTCCAATTTAAATATTATGGTTCCATATTAAGGTCTGATATCGCGCCTTGCGTTAGTTAACATTGAAAAATGTTTTTGAATTTTTAAAGCATTTTAGAACGCTTATTTCCTCATTTTAAGCTTCTCAGAACACTTTATTTCGCATAGGCATACATAGTAAACTTTAGGGTCACTCTGTGTACGCCCTAATTGACCTATAATTATTTCCTGGATTAGGGTACACTATAACCCTGTAATATAATAGGTGGTCCAATTTAAAAATTATAGGTCAATATTAAGGTCCGATACCGTGCCGTTAGTTAACATAGAAAAGTGTCTTCGTATTTCCTTGTTTTAATGCACTATTTAAAATATACATAGTGTACCCCCTAAATGACCTATAATTATTTCCTGTTGTAGGGTACACTATTACCCTGTAATATAATAGGTGGTCCAATTTAAAAATTATAGGTGAATATTAAGGTCCGATACCGTGCCGTTAGTTAACATAGAAAAATGTCTTTGAATTTTTAAAGCATTTTAGAACGCTTATTTCCTCATTTTAAGCTTCTCTGAGCACTTTATTTCGCATAGGCATACATAGTAAACTTTGGGGTCACTCTGTGTACCCCCTAATTGACCTATAATTATTTCCTGTGGTAGGGTACACTATTACCCTGTAATATAATACGTGGTCCAATTTAAAAATTATAGGTCAATATTAAGGTCTGATATTGCGCCTTGCGTTAGTTAACCATTGAAAGATGTCTTTAAATTTTTAAAGCATTTTAGAACGATTATTTCCTCATTTTAAGCTTCTCTGAACACTCTATTTCGCATAGGCATACATAGTAAACTTTAGGGTCACGCTGTGTACCCCCTAATTGACCTATAATTATTTCCTGTGGTAGGGTACACTATTACCCTGTAATATAATACGTGGTCCAATTTAAAAATTATAGGTCAATATTAAGGTCCGATACCGTGCCGTTAGTTAACATAGAAAAATGTCTTTGAATTTTTAAAGCATTTTAGAATGCTTATTTCCTCATTTTAAGCTTCTCAGAACACTTTATTTCGCATAGGCATACATAGTAAACTTTGGGGTCACTCTGTGTACCCCCTAATTGACCTATAATTATTTCCTGTGGTAGGGTACACTATAACCCTGTAATATAAAACGTGGTCCAATTTAAAAATTATAGGTCAATATTAAGGTCCGATACCGTGCCGTTAGTTAACATAGAAAAGTGTCTTCGTATTTCCTTGTTTTAATGCACTATTTAAAATATACATAGTGTACCCCCTAATTGACCTATAATTATTTCCTGTGGGAGGGTACACTATTACCCTTTAATATAATACCTGGTCCAATATAAATATTATGGGTCAATATTAAGGTCTGATATTGCGCCTTGCGTTAGTTAACCATTGAAAGATGTCTTTGAATTTTTAAAGCATTTTAGAACGCTTATTTCTTCATTTTAAGCATCTCAGAACACTCTATTTCGCATAGGCATACATAGTAAACTTTAGGGTCACGCTGTGTACCCCCTAATTGACCTATAATTATTTCCTGTGGTAGGGTACACTATAACCCTGTAATATAATACGTGGTCCAATTTAAAAATTATATGTCAATATTAAGGTCCGATACCGTGCCGTTAGTTAACATAGAAAAGTGTCTTCGAATTTCCTTGTTTTAATACACTATTTAAAATATACATAGTGTACCCCCTAATTGACCTATAATTATTTCCTGTGGTAGGGTACACTATTCCCCTGTAATATAATACCTGGTCCAATTTAAATATTATGATTCAATATTAAGGTCTGATATTGCGCCTTGCGCTAGTTAACCATTGAAAGATGTCTTTGAATTTTAAAAGCATTTTAGAACGCATATTTCTTCATTTTAAGCTTCTCAGAACAATTTATTTCGCATAGGCATACATAGTAAACTTTTGGGTCACGCTGTGTACCCCCTAAGTGACCTATAATTATTTCCCATGGTAGGGAACAATATTACCCTGTAATATAATACGTGGTCCAATTTAAAAATTATAGGTCAATATTAAGGTCCGATACCGTACCGTTAGTTAACATAGAAAAATGTCTTTGAATTTTTAAAGCATTTTAGAACGCTTATTTCCTCATTTTAAGCTTCTCAGAACTCTTTATTTCGCATAGGCATACATAGTACACTTAAGTGTCACGCTGTGTACCCCCTAATTGACCTATAATTATTTCCTGTGGAAGGGTACACTATTACCCTGTAATATAATACGTGGTCCAATTTAAAAATTATAGGTCAATATTAAGGTCTGATATTGCGCCTTGCGTTAGTTAACCATTGAAAGATGTCTTTGAATTTTTAAAGCATTTTAGAACGCTTATTTCTTCATTTTAAGCTTCTCTGAACACTCTATTTCGCATAGGCATACATAGTAAACTTTAGGGTCACGCTGTGTACCCCCTAATTGACCTATAATTATTTCCTGTGGTAGGGTACACTATTACCCTGTAATATAATACGTGGTCCAATTTAAAAATTATAGGTCAATATTAAGGTCCGATACCGTGCCGTTAGTTAACATAGAAAAGTGTCTTCGAATTTCCTTGTTTTAATACACTATTTAAAATATACATAGTGTACCCCCTAATTGACCTATAATTATTTCCTGTGGTAGGGTACACTATTACCCTGTAATATAATACCTGGTCCAATTTAAATATTATTGGTGAATATTAAGGTCTGATATTGCGCCTTGCGTTAGTTAACCATTGAAAGATGTCTTTGAATTTTTAAAGCATTTTAGAACGCTTATTTCTTCATTTTAAGCTTCTCAGAACACTTTATTTCGCATACGCATACATAGTAAACTTTAGGGTCACGCTGTGTACCCCCTAATTGACCTATAATTATTTCCTGTGGTAGGGTACACTATTCCCCTGTAATATAATACCTGGTCCAATTTAAATATTATGATTCAATATTAAGGTCTGATATTGCGCCTTGCGCTAGTTAACCATTGAAAGATGTCTTTGAATTTTAAAAGCATTTTAGAACGCATATTTCTTCATTTTAAGCTTCTCAGAACAATTTATTTCGCATAGGCATACATAGTAAACTTTAGGGTCACGCTGTGTACCCCCTAAGTGACCTATAATTATTTCCTGTGGAAGGGTACACTATTACCCTGCAATATAATACGTGGTCCAATTTAAAAATTATAGGTCAATATTAAGATCCGATACCGTACCGTTAGTTAACATAGAAAAATGTCCTTGAATTTTTAAAGCATTTTAGAACGCTTATTTCCTCATTTTAAGCTTCTCAGAACTCTTTATTTCGCATAGGCATACATAGTAAACTTTAGTGTCACGCTGTGTACCCCCTAATTGACCTATAATTATTTCTTGTGGAAGGGTACACTATTACCCTGTAATATAATACCTGGTCCAATTTAAATATTATGGTTCCATATTAAGGTCTGATATCGCGCCTTGCGTTAGTTAACCATTGAAAGATGTCTTTGAATTTTTAAAGCATTTTAGAACGCTAATTTCTTCATTTTAAGCTTCTCAGAACACTCGATTTCGCATAGGCATACATAGTAAACTTTAGGGTCACGCTGTGTACCCCCTAATTGACATATAATTATTTCCTGTGGTAGGGTACACTATAACCCTGTAATATAATACGTGGTCCAATTTAAAAATTATAGGTCAATATTAAGGTCCGATACCGAGCCGGTAGTTAACATAGAAAAGTGTCTTCGAATTTCATTGTTTTAATGCACTATTTAAAATATACATAGTGTACCCCCTAATTGACCTATAATTATTTCCTGTGGTAGGGTACACTATTACCCTGTAATATAATACCTGGTCCAATTTAAATATTATGGTTCCATATTAAGGTCTGATATCGCGCCTTGCGTTAGTTAACCATTGAAAAATGTCTTTGAATTTTTAAAGCATTTTAGAACGCTTATTTCCTCATTTTAAGCTTCTCAGAACACTTTATTTCGCATAGGCATACATAGTAAACTTTAGGGTCACGCTGTGTACCCCCTAAGAGACATATAATTATTTCCCGTTGTAGGGAACAATATTACCCTGTAATATAATACGTGGTCCAATTTAAAAATTATAGGTCAATATTAAGGACCGATACCGTACCGTTAGTTAACATAGAAAAATGTCTTTGAATTTTTAAAGCATTTTAGAACTCTTATTTCCTCATTTTAAGCTTCTCAGAACACTTTATTTCGCATAGGCATACATAGTAAACTTTAGGGTCACGCTGTGTACCCCCTAATTGACCTATAATTATTTCCTGTGGTAGGGTACACTATAACCCTGTAATATAATACGTGGTCCAATTTAAAAATTATAGGTCAATATTAAGGTCTGATATTGCGCCTTGCGTTAGTTAACCATTGAAAGATGTCTTTGAATTTTTAAAGCATTTTAGAACGCTTATTTCTTCATTTTAAGCTTCTCAGAACACTTTATTTCGCATAGGCATACATAGTGAACTTTAGGGTCACGCTGTGTACCCCCTAATTGACCTATAATTATTTCCTGTGGTAGGGAACACTATAACCCTGTAATATAATACGTGGCCCAATTTAAAAATTATAGGTCAATATTAAGTTCCGATACCGTGCCGTTAGTTAACATAGAAAGTGTCTTCGAATTTCCTCGTTTAAATGCACTATTTAAAATATACATAGTGTACCCCCTAATTGACCTATAATTATTTCCTGTTGTAGGGTACACTATTACCCTGTAATATAATACCTGGTCCAATTTAAATATTATGGTTCAATATTAAGGTCTGATATCGCGCCTTGCGTTAGTTAACCATTGAAAGATGTCTTTGAATTTTTAAAGCATTTTAGAACGCTTATTTCCTCATTTTAAGCTTCTCAGAACACTTTATTTCGCATAGGCATACATAGTAAACTTTAGGGTCACGCTGTGTATCCCCTTAATGACCTATAATTATTTCCCGTGGTAGGGAACAATATTACCCTGTAATATAATACGTGATCCAATTTAAAAATTATAGGTCAATATTAAGGTCCGATACCGTACCGTTAGTTAACATAGAAAAATGTCTTTGAATTTTTAAAGCATTTTAGAACGCTTATTTCCTCATTTTAAGCTTCTCAGAACACTTTATTTCGCATAGGCATACATAGTAAACTTTAGGGTCACGCTGTGTACCCCCTAATTGACCTATAATTATTTCCTGTGGTAGGGTACACTATAACCCTGTAATATAATACGTGGTCCAATTTAAAAATTATAGGTCAATATTAAGGTCTGATATTGCGCCTTGCGTTAGTTAACCATTGAAAGATGTCTTTGAATTTTTAAAGTATTCTAGAACGCTTATTTCCTTATTTTAAGCTTCTCAGAACACTTTATTTCGCATAGGCATACATAGTAACCTTTAGGGTCACACTGTGTACCCCCTAATTGACCTATAATTATTTCCTGTGGTAGAGTTCACTATCACCCTGAAATATAATACGTGGTCCAATTTAAAAATTTTAGGTCAATATTAAGGTCCGATACCGTGCCGTTAGTTAACATAGAAAAGAGTCTTCGAATTTCCTTGTTTTAATGCACTATTTAAAATATACATAGTGTTCCCCCTAACTGACCTATAATTATTTCCTGTGGTAGGGTACACTATTACCCTGTAATATAATACCTGGGCCAATTTAAATATTATGGGTCAATATTAAGGTCTGATATTGCGCCTTGCGTTAGTTAACCATTGAAAGATGTCTCTGAATTTTTATAGCATTTTAGAACGCTTATTTCTTCATTTTAAGCTTCTCAAAACACTTTATTTCGCATAGGCATACATAGTAAACTTTAGGGACACGCTGTGTACCCCCTAATTGACCTATAATTATTTCCCGTGGTAGGGAACAATATTACCCTGTAATATATTACGCGGTCAAATTTAAAAATTATAGGTCAATATTAAGGTCCGATACCGTACCGTTAGTTAACATAGAAAAATGTCTTTGAATTTTTAAAGCATTTCAGAACGCTTATTACTTCATTTTAAGCTTCTCAGAACACTCTATTTCGCATAGGCATACATAGTAAACTTTAGGGTCACGCTCTGTACCCCCTAAGTGACCTAAAATTATTTCCCGTGGTAGGGAACAATATTACCCTGTAATATAATACGTGGTCCAATTTAAAAATTATAGGTCAATATTAAGGTCCGATACCGTACCGTTAGTTAACATAGAAAAATGTCTTTGAATTTTTAAAGCATTTTAGAACGCTTATTTCCTCATTTTAAGCTTCTCAGAACACTTTATTTCGCATAGGCATACATAGTAAACTTTAGGGTCACGCTGTGTACCCCCTAATTGACCTATAATTATTTCCTGTGGTAGGGTACACTATAACCCTGTAATATAATACGTGGTCCAGTTTACAAATTATAGGTCAATATTAAGGTCCGATACCGTACCGTTAGTTAACATAGAAAAATGTCTTTGAATTTTTAAAGCATTTTAGAACGCTTAATTCCTCATTTTAAGCTTCTCAGAACACTTTATTTCGCATAGGCATACATAGTAAACTTTAGGGTCACGCTGTGTACCCCCTAATTGACCTATAATTATTTCCCGTGGTAGGGAACAATATTACCCTGTAATATATTACGTGGTCAAATTTAAAAATTATAGGTCAATATTAAGGTCCGATACCGTACCGTTAGTTAACATAGAAAAATGTCTTTGAATTTTTAAAGCATTTTAGAACGCTTATTTCCTCATTTTAAGCTTCTCAGAACACTTTATTTCGCATAGGCATACATAGTAAACTTTAGGGTCACGCTGTGTACCCCCTAAATGACCTATAATTATTTCCCGTGGTAGGGAACAATATTACCCTGTAATATAATACGTGGTCCAATTTAAAAATTATAGGTCAATATTAAGGTCCGATACCGTACCGTTAGTTAACATCGAAAGATGTCTTTGAATTTTTAAAGCATTTTAGAACGCTTATTTCCTCATTTTAAGCTTCTCAGAACACTTTATTTCGCATAGGCATACATAGTAAACTTTAGGGTCACGCTGTGTACCCCCTAATTGACCTATAATTATTTCCTGTGGTAGGGTACACTATAACCCTGTAATATAATACGTGGTCCAATTTACAAATTATAGGTCAATATTAAGGTCCGATACCGTACCGTTAGTTAACATAGAAAAATGTCTTTGAATTTTTAAAGCATTTTAGAACGCTTAATTCCTCATTTTAAGCTTCTCAGAACACTTTATTTCGCATAGGCATACATAGTAAACTTTAGGGTCACGCTGTGTACCCCCTAATTGACCTATAATTATTTCCCGTGGTAGGGAACAATATTACCCTGTAATATATTACGTGGTCAAATTTAAAAATTATAGGTCAATATTAAGGTCCGATACCGTACCGTTAGTTAACATAGAAAAATGTCTTTGAATTTTTAAAGCATTTTAGAACGCTTATTTCCTCATTTTAAGCTTCTCAGAACACTTTATTTCGCATAGGCATACATAGTAAACTTTAGGGTCACGCTGTGTACCCCCTAAATGACCTATAATTATTTCCCGTGGTAGGGAACAATATTACCCTGTAATATAATACGTGGTCCAATTTAAAAATTATAGGTCAATATTAAGGTCCGATACCGTACCGTTAGTTAACATAGAAAGATGTCTTTGAATTTTTAAAGCATTTTAGAACGCTTATTTCCTCATTTTAAGCTTCTCAGAACACTTTATTTCGCATAGGCATACATAGTAAACTTTAGGGTCACGCTGTGTACCCCCTAAATGACCTATAATTATTTCCCGTGGTAGGGAACAATATTACCCTGTAATATAATACGTGGTCCAATTTAAAAATTATAGGTCAATATTAAGGTCCGATACCGTACCGTTAGTTAACATAGAAAGATGTCTTTGAATTTTTAAAGCATTTTAGAACGCTTATTTCCTCATTTTAAGCTTCTCAGAACACTTTATTTCGCATAGGCATACATAGTAAACTTTAGGGTCACGCTGTGTACCCCCTAATTGACCTATAATTATTTCCTGTTGTAGGGTACACTATTACCCTGTAATATAATACCTGGTCTAATTTAAATATTATGGTTCCATATTAAGGTCTGATATCGCGCCTTGCGTTAGTTAACCATTGAAAGATGTCTTTGAATTTTTAAAGCATTCTAGAACGCTTATTTCTTCATTTTAAGCTTCTCAGAACACTCTATTTCGCATAGGCATACATAGTAAACTTTAGGGTCACGCTGTGTACCCCCTAATTGACCTATAAATATTTCCTGTGGTAGGGTACACTATTACCCTGTAATATAATACGTGGTCCAATTTAAAAATTATAGGTCAATATTAAGGTCCGATACCGTGCCGTTAGTTAACATAGAAAATGTCTTTGAATTTTTAAAGCATTTTAGAACGCTTATTTCCTTATTTTAAGCTTCTCAGAACACTTTATTTCGCATAGGCATACATAGTAAACTTTAGGGTCACGCTGTGTACCCCCTAATTGACCTATAATTATTTCCTGTGGTAGGGTACACTATAACCCTGTAATATAATACGTGGTCCAATTTACAAATTATAGGTCAATATTAAGGTCCGATACCGTACCGTTAGTTAACATAGAAAAATGTCTTTGAATTTTTAAAGCATTTTAGAACGCTTATTTCCTCATTTTAAGCTTCTCAGAACACTTTATTTCGCATAGGCATACATAGTAAACTTTAGGGTCACGCTGTGTACCCCCTAATTGACCTATAATTATTTCCCGTGGTAGGGAACAATATTACCCTGTAATATATTACGTGGTCAAATATAAAAATTATAGGTCAATATTAAGGTCCGATACCGTACCGTTAGTTAACATAGAAAAATGTCTTTGAATTTTTAAAGCATTTCAGAACGCTTATTTCTTCATTTTAAGCTTCTCAGAACACTCTATTTCGCATAGGCATACATAGTAACTTTTAGGGTCACGCTCTGTACCCCCTAAGTGACCTATAATTATTTCCCGTGGTAGGGAACAATATTACCCTGTAATATAATACGTGGTCCAATTTAAAAATTATAGGTCAATGTTAAGGTCCGATACCGTGCCGTTAGTTAACATAGAAAAATGTCTTTGAATTTTTAAAGCATTTTAGAACGCTTATTTCCTCATTTTAAGCTTCTCAGAACACTTTATTTCGCATAGGCATACATAGTAAACTTTAGGGTCACGCTGTGTACCCCCTAAATGACCTATAATTATTTCCCGAGGTAGGGAACAATATTACCCTGTAATATAATACGTGGTCCAATTTAAAAATTATAGGTCAATATTAAGGTCCGATACCGTACCGTTAGTTAACCATTGAAAGATGTCTTTGAATTTTTAAAGCATTCTAGAACGCTTATTTCTTCATTTTAAGCTTCTCAGAACACTCTATTTCGCATAGGCATACATAGTAAACTTTAGGGTCACGCTGTGTACCCCCTAATTGACCTATAATTATTTCCTGTGGTAGGGTACACTATTACCCTGTAATATAATACGTTGTCCAATTTAAAAATTATAGGTCAATATTAAGGTCCGATACCGTGCCGTTAGTTAACATAGAAAAATGTCTTTGAATTTTTAAAGCATTTTAGAACGCTTATTTCCTTATTTTAAGCTTCTCAGAACACTTTATTTCGCATAGGCATACATAGTAACCTTTAGGGTCACGCTGTGTACCCCCTAATTGACCTATAATTATTTCCTGTGGTAGAGTTCACTATCTCCCTGAAATATAATACGTGGTCCAATTTAAAAATTTTAGGTCAATATTAAGGTCCGATACCGTGCCGTTAGTTAACATAGAAAAGAGTCTTCGAATTTCCTTGTTTTAATGCACTATTTAAAATATACATAGTGTACCCCCTAACTGACCTATAATTATTTCCTGTGGTAGGGTACACTATTACCCTGTAATATAATACCTGGGCCAATTTAAATATTATGGGTCAATATTAAGGTCTGATATCGCGCCTTGCGTTAGTTAACCATTGAAAGATGTCTTTGAATTTTTAAAGCATTTTAGAACGCTTATTTCTTCATTTTAAGCTTCTCAGAACACTCTATTTTGCATAGGCATACACAGTAAACTTTAGGGTCACGCTGTGTACCACCTAATTGACCTATAATTATTTCCTGTTATAAGGTACACTATAACCCTGTAATATAATACGTGGTCCAATTTAAAAATTATAGGTAAATATTAACGTCCGATACCGTGCCGTTAGTTAACATAGAAAAGTGTCTTCGAATTTCCTTGTTTTAATGCACTATTTAAAATATACATAGTGTACCCCCTAAATGACCTATAATTATTTCCTGTGGTAGGGTACACTATTACCCTGTAATATAATACGAGGTCCAATTTAAAAATTATAGGTCAATATTAAGGTCCGATACCGTGCCGTTAATTAACATAGAAAAGTGTCTTTGAATTTTTAAATTATTTTAGAACGTTTATTTCCTCATTTTAAGCTTCTCAGAACACTTTATTTCGCATAGGCATACATAGTAAACTTTAGGGTCATGCTGTGTACCTCCTAAATGACCTATAATTATTTCCTGTGGTAGGGTACACTATTTCTCTGTAATATAATACGTGGTCCAATTTAAAAATTATAGGTCAATATTAAGGTCCGATACCGTGCCGTTAGTTAGCATAGAAAAGTGTCTTCGTATTTCCTTGTTTTAATGCACTATTTAAAATATACATAGTGTACCCCCTAATTGACCTATAATTATTTCCTGTGGTAGGGTACACTATTACCCTGTAATATAATACCTGGTCCAATTTAAATATTATTAGTCAATATTAAGGTCTGATTTTTCGCCTTGCGTTAGTTAACCTTTGAAAGATGTCTTTGAAATTTTAAAGCATTTTAGAACGCTTATTTCTTCATTTTAAGCTTCTCAGAACACTTTATTTCGCATAGGCATACATAGTAAACTTTAGGGTCCCGCTGTGTACCCCCTAATTGACCTATAATTATTTTCTGTGGTAGGGTACACTATCACCCTGTAATATAATACGTGGAGCAATTTAAAAATTATAGGTCAATATTAAGGTCCGATACCGTGCCGTTAGTTAACATAGAAAAGTGTCTTCGTATTTCCTTGTTTTAATGCACTATTTAAAATATACATAGTGTACCCCCTAATTGACCTATAATTATTTCCTGTGGTAGGGTACACTATTACCCTGTAATATAAAACCTGGTCCAATTTAAATATTATGATTCAATATTAAGGTCTGATATTGCGCCTAGCGTTAGTTAACCATTGAAAGATGTCTTTGAATTTTTAAAGCATTTTAGAACGCTTATTTCTTCATTTTAAGCTTCTCAGAACACTCTATTTCGCATAGGCATACATAGTAAAATTTAGGGTCACGCTGTGTACCCCCTAAATGACCTATAATTATTTCCTGTGGTAGGGTACACTATTACCCTGCAATATAATACGTGGTCCAATTTAAAAATTATAGGTCAATATTAAGGTCCGATACCGTGCCGTTAGTTAACATAGAAAAGTGTCTTCGTATTTACTTGTTTTAATGCACTATTTAAAATATACATAGTGTACCCCCTAATTGACCTATAATTATTTCCTGTGGTAGGGTACACTATTTCCCTGTAATACAATACCTGGTCCAATTTAAATATTATGGTTCCATATTAAGGTCTGATATCGCTCCTTGCGTTAGTTAACCATTGTAAGATGTCTTTGAATTTTTAAAGCATTTTAGAACGCTTATTTCTTCATTTTAAGCTTCTCAGAACACTCTATTTCGCATAGGCATACATAGTAAACTTTAGGGTCACGCTGTGTACCCCCTAATTGACCTATAATTATTTCCTGTGGTAGGGTACACTATTGCCCTGTAATATAATACGAGGTCCAATTTAAAAATTATATGTCAATATTAAGGTCCGATACCGTGCCGTTAGTTAACATAGAAAAGTGTCTTCGTATTTCCTTGTTTTAATGCACTATTTAAAATATACATAGTGTACCCCCTAATTGACCTATAATTATTTCCTGTGGTAGGGTACACTATTACCCTGTAATATAATACCTGGTCCAATTTAAATATTATGGGTCAATATTAAGGTCTGATATTGTGCCTTGCGCTAGTTAACCATTGAAAGATGTCTTTGAATTTTTAAAGCATTTTAGAACACTTATTTCTTCATTTTAAGCTTCTCAGAACACTTTATTTCGCTTAGGCATACATAGTAAACTTTAGGGTCCCGCTGTGTACCCCCTAATTGACCTATAATTAATTTCTGTGGTAGGGTACACTATCACCCTGTAATATAATACGTGGTCCAATTTAAAAATTATAGGTCAATATTAAGGTCCGATTCCGTGCCGTTAGTTAACATAGAAAAGTGTCTTCGTATTTCCTTGTTTTAATGCACTATTTAAAATATACATAGTGTACCCCCTAATTGACCTATAATTATTTCCTGTGGTAGGGTACACTATTACCCTGTAATATAATACCTGGTCCAATTTAAATATTATGGTTGCATATTAAGGTCTGATATCGCGCCTTGCGTTAGTCAAACATTGAAAGATGTCTTTGAATTTTTAAAGCATTTTAGAACGCTTATTTCTTCATTTTAAGCTTCTCAGAACACTCTATTTCGCATAGGCATACATAGTAATCTTTAGGGTCACGCTGTGTACCCCCTAATTGACCTATAATTATTTCCTGTCTTAGGGTACACTATTACCCTGTAATATAATACGAGGTCCAATTTAAAAATTATAGGTCAATATTAAGGTCCGATACCGTGCCGTTAGTTAACATAGAAAAGTGTCTTCGTATTTCCTTGTTTTAATGCACTATTTAAAATATACATAGTGTACCCCCTAATTGACCTATAATTATTTCCTGTGGTAGGGTACACTATTACCCTGTAATATAATACCTGGTCCAATTTAAATATTATGGGTCAATATTAAGGTCTGATATTGCACCTAACGTTAGTTAACCATTGAAAGATGTCTTTGAATTTTTAAAGCATTTTAGAACGCTTATTTCTTCATTTTAAGCTTCTCAGAACACTCTATTTCGCATAGGCATACATAGTAAACTTTAGGGTCACGCTGTGTACCCCCTAATTGACCTATAATTATTTCCTGTGGTAGGGTACACTATTACCCTATAATATAATACGTGGTCCAATTTTTAAATTTATAGGTCAATATTAAGGTCCGATACCGTGCCGTTAGTTAACATAGAAAAGTGTCTTTGAATTTTTAAAGCATTTTAGAACGCTTATTTCCTCATTTTAAGCTTCTCAGAACAGTTTATTTCGCATAGGCATACATAGTAAACTTTAGGGTCACACTGTGTATCCCCTAATTGACCTATAATTATTTCCTGTATTAGGGTACACTATTACCCTGTAATATAATACGTGGTCCAATTTAAAAATTATAGGTCAATATTAAGGTCCGATACCGTGCCGTTAGTTAACATAGAAAAGTGTCTTCGAATTTCCTTGTTTTAATGCACTATTTAAAATATACATAGTGTACCCCCTAATTGACCTATAATTATTTCCTGTGGTAGGGTACACTATTACCCTGTAATATAATACGTGGTCCAATTTAAAAATTATAAGTCAATATTAAGGTCCGATACCGTGCCGTTAGTTAACATTGAAAAATGTCTTTGAATTTTTAAAGCATTTTAGAACGCTAATTTCTTCATTTTAAGCTTCTCAGAACACTTTATTTCGCCTAGGCATACATAGTAAACTTTAGGGTCACGCTGTGTACCCCCTAATTGACCTATAATTATTTCCTGTGGTAGGGTACACTATTACCCTGTGATATAATACGTGGTCCATTTTTAAAATTATAGGTCAATATTAAGGTCCGATAACGTGCCGTTAGTTAACATAGAAAAGTGTCTTCGTATTTCCTTGTTTTAATGCACTATTTAAAATATACATAGTGTACCCCCTAATTGACCTATAATTATTTCCTAGGGTAGGGTACACTATTACCCTGTAATATAATGCCTGGTCCAATTTAAATATTATGGGTCAATATTAAGGTCTGATATTGCGCCTTGCGTTAATTAACCATTGAAAGATGTCTTTGAATTTTTAAAGCATTTTAGAACGCTTATTTCTTCATTTTAAGCTTCTGAGAACACTTTATTTCGCATAGGCATACATAGTAAACTTTAGGGTCCCGCTGTGTACCCCCTAATTGACCTATAATTATTTTCTGTTTTAGGGTACACTATCACCCTGTAATATAATACGTGGTCCAATTTAAAAATTTTAGGTCAATAGTAAGGTCCGAAACCGTGCCGTTAGTTAACATAGAAAAGAGTCTTCGAATTTTCTTGTTTTAATGTACTATTTAAAATATACATAGTGTACCCCCTAATTGACCTATATTTAATTCCTGTGGTAGGGTACACTATTACCCTGTAATATAATATCTGGTCCAATTTAAATATTATGGGTCAATATTAAGGTCTGATATTGCGCCTAGCGTTAGTTAACCATTGAAAGATGTCTTTGAATTTTTAAAGCATTTTAGAACGCTTATTTCTTCATTTTAAGCTTCTCAGAACACTCTATTTCGCATAGGCATACATAGTAAACTTTAGGGTCACGCTGCGTACCCCCTAATTGACCTATAATTATTTCTTGTGGTAGGGTACACTATTACCCTATAATATAATACGTGGTCCAATTTAAAAATTATAGGTCAATATTAAGGTCTGATACCGTGCCGTTAGTTAACATAGAAAAGTGTCTTCGTGTTTTCTTGTTTTAATGCACTATTTAAAATATACATTATGTACCCCCTAATTGACCTATAATTATTTCCTGTTGTAGGGTACACTATTACCCTGTAATATAATACCTGGTCCAATTGAAATATTATGGTTCCATATTAAGGTCTGATATCGCGCCTTGCGTTAGTTAACCATTGAAAGATGTCTTTGAATTTTTAAAGCATTTTAGAACGCTTATTTCCTCATTTTAAGCTTCTCAGAACACTTTATTTCGCATAGGCATACATAGTAAACTTTAGGGTCACGCTGTGTACCCCCTAATTGACCTATAATTATTTCCTTTGGTAGGGTACACTATTACCCTGTAATATAATACCTGGTCCAATTTAAATATTATGGGTCAATATTAAGGTCTGATATTGCGCCTTGCGTTAGTTAACCATTGAAAGATGTCTTTGAATTTTTAAAGCATTTTAGAACGCTTATTTCTTCATTTTAAGCTTCTCAGAACACTCTATTTCGCATCGGCATACATAGTAAAATTTAGGGTCACGCTGTGTACCCCCTAAATGACCTATAATTATTTCCTGTGGTAGGGTACACTATTACCCTGCAATATAATACGTGGTCCAATTTAAAAATTATAGGTCAATATTAAGTTCCGATACCGTGCCGTTAGTTAACATTGAAAAATGTCTTCGTATTTCCTTGTTTTAATGCACTATTTAAAATATACATAGTGTACCCCCTAATTGACCTATAATTATTTCCTGTGGTAGGGTACACTATTACCCTGTAATACAATACCTGGTTCAATTTAAATATTATGGGTCAATATTAAGGTTTGATATTGCGCCTTGCGTTAGTTAACCATTGAAAGATGTCTTTGAATTTTTAAAGAATTTTAGAACGCTTATTTCCTCATTTTAAATTTCTCAGAACACTTTATTTCGCATAGGCATACATAGTAAACTTTTGGGTCACTCTGCGTACCCCCTAATTGACCTATAATTATTTCCTGTGGTAGGGTACACTATAACCCTGTAATATAATACGTGGTCCAATTTAAAAATTATAGGTCAATCTTAAGGTCCGATACCGTGCCGCTAGTTAACATAGAAAAGTGTCTTCGTATTTTCTTGTTTTAATGCACTATTTAAATTATACATAGTGAACCCCCTAATTGACCTATAATTATTTCCTGTTGTAGGGTACACTATTACCCTGTAATATAATACCTGGTCCAATATAAATATTATGGGTCAATATTAAGGTCTGATATCGCGCCTTGCGTTAGTTAACCATTGAAAGATGTCTTTGAATTTTTAAAGCATTTTAGAACGCTTATTTCTTCATTTTAAGCTTCTTAGAACACTTTATTTCGCATAGGCATACATAGTAAACTTTAGGGACACGCTGTGTACCCCCTAATTGACCTATAATTATTTCCTGTGGTAGGGTACACCATTACCCTGTAATATAATACGTGGTCCAATTTAAAAATTATAGGTCAATATTAAGGTCCGATACCGTGCCGTTAGTTAACATAGAAAAATGTCTTTGATTTTTTAAAGCATTTTAGAACGCTTATTTCCTCATTTTAAGCTTCTCAGAACACTTTATTTCGCATAGGCATACATAGTAAACTTTAGGGTCACGCTGTGTACCCCCTAATTGACCTATAATTATTTCCTTTGGTAGGGTACACTATTACCCTGTAATATAATACCTGATCCAATTTAAATATTATGGGTCAATATTAAGGTCTGATATTGCGCCTTGCGTTAGTTAACCATTGTAAGATGTCTTTGAATTTTTAAAGCATTTTAGAACGCTTATTTCTTCATTTTAAGCTTCTCAGAACACTCTATTTCGCATAGGCATACATAGTAAACTTTAGGGTCACGCTGTGTACCCCCTAATTGACCTATAATTATTTCCTGTGGTAGGGTACACTATTGCCCTGTAATATAATACGAGGTCCAATTTAAAAATTATATGTCAATATTAAGGTCCGATACCGTGCCGTTAGTTAACATAGAAAAGTGTCTTCGTATTTCTATGTTTTAATGCACTATTTAAAATATACATAGTGTACCCCCTAATTGACCTATAATTATTTCCTGTGGTAGGGTACACTATTACCCTGTAATATAATACCTGGTCCAATTTAAATATTATGGGTCAATATTAAGGTCTGATATTGTGCCTTGCGCTAGTTAACCATTGAAAGATGTCTTTGAATTTTTAAAGCATTTTAGAACACTTATTTCTTCATTTTAAGCTTCTCAGAACACTTTATTTCGCTTAGGCATACATAGTAAACTTTAGGGTCCCTCTGTGTACCCCCTAATTGACCTATAATTAATTTCTGTGGTAGGGTACACTATCACCCTGTAATATAATACGTGGTCCAATTTAAAAATTATAGGTCAATATTAAGGTCCGATTCCGTGCCGTTAGTTAACATAGAAAAGTGTCTTCGTATTTCCTTGTTTTAATGCACTATTTAAAATATACATAGTGAACCCCCTAATTGACCTATAATTATTTCCTGTTGTAGGGTACACTATTACCCTGTAATATAATACCTGGTCCAATA
Organism: Parasteatoda tepidariorum; assembly: GCF_982258835.1. Lineage (NCBI taxonomy): Eukaryota > Metazoa > Arthropoda > Arachnida > Araneae > Theridiidae > Parasteatoda > Parasteatoda tepidariorum. The sequence continues at coordinate 1,148,240 of NW_028257373.1, read as the reverse complement.
TAAATATTATGGGTCAATATTAAGGTCTGATATCGCGCCTTGCGTTAGTTAACCATTGAAAGATGTCTTTGAATTTTTAAAGCATTTTAGAACGCTTATTTCTTCATTTTAAGCTTCTTAGAACACTTTATTTCGCATAGGCATACATAGTAAACTTTAGGGACACGCTGTGTACCCCCTAATTGACCTATAATTATTTCGTGTGGTAGGGTACACTATTACCCTGTAATATAATAGGTGGTCCAATTTAAAAATTATAGGTCAATATTAAGGTCCGATACCGTGCCGTTAGTTAACCATTGAAAGATGTCTTTGAATTTTTAAAGCATTTTAGAACGCTTATTTCTTCATTTTAAGCTTCTCAGAACACTCTATTTCGCATAGGCATACATAGTAAACTTTAGGGTCACTCTGTGTACTCCCTAATTGACCTATAATTATTTCCTGTGGTAGGGTACACTATAACCCTGTAATATAATACGTGGTCCAATTTAAAAATTATAGGTCAATATTAAGGTCCGATACCGTGCCGTTAGTTTACATAGAAAAGTGTCTTCGTATTTCCTTGTTTTAATGCACTATTTAAAATATACATAGTGTACCCCCTAATTGACCTATAATTATTTCCTGTGGTAGGGTACACTATTACCCTGTAATATAATACCTGGTCCAATTTAAATATTATGGGTCAATATTAAGGTCTGATATTGCGCCTTGCGTTAGTTAACCATTGAAAGATGTCTTTGAATTTTTAAAGCATTTTAGAACGCTTATTTCTCCATTTTAAGCATCTCAGAACACTCTATTTCGCATAGGCATACATAGTAAAATTTAGGGTCACGCTGTGTACCCCCTAAATGACCTATAATTATTTCCTGTGGTAGGGTACACCATTACCCTGTAATATAATACGTGGTCCAATTTAAAAATTATAGGTCAATATTAAGGTCCGATACCGTGCCGTTAGTTAACATAGAAAAATGTCTTTGATTTTTTAAAGCATTTTAGAACGCTTATTTCCTCATTTTAAGCTTCTCAGAACACTTTATTTCGCATAGGCATACATAGTAAACTTTAGGGTCACGCTGTGTACCCCCTAATTGACCTATAATTATTTCCTTTGGTAGGGTACACTATTACCCTGTAATATAATACCTGATCCAATTTAAATATTATGGGTCAATATTAAGGTCTGATATTGCGCCTTGCGTTAGTTAACCATTGTATGATGTCTTTGAATTTTTAAAGCATTTTAGAACGCTTATTTCTTCATTTTAAGCTTCTCAGAACACTCTATTTCGCATAGGCATACATAGTAAACTTTAGGGTCACGCTGTGTACCCCCTAATTGACCTATAATTATTTCCTGTGGTAGGGTACACTATTGCCCTGTAATATAATACGAGGTCCAATTTAAAAATTATATGTCAATATTAAGGTCCGATACCGTGCCGTTAGTTAACATAGAAAAGTGTCTTCGTATTTCTTTGTTTTAATGCACTATTTAAAATATACATAGTGTACCCCCTAATTGACCTATAATTATTTCCTGTGGTAGGGTACACTATTACCTTGTAATATAATACCTGGTCCAATTTAAATATTATGGGTCAATATTAAGGTCTGATATTGTGCCTTGCGCTAGTTAACCATTGAAAGATGTCTTTGAATTTTTAAAGCATTTTAGAACACTTATTTCTTCATTTTAAGCTTCTCAGAACACTTTATTTCGCTTAGGCATACATAGTAAACTTTAGGGTCCCGCTGTGTACCCCCTAATTGACCAATAATTAATTTCTGTGGTAGGGTACACTATCACCCTGTAATATAATACGTGGTCCAATTTAAAAATTATAGGTCAATATTAAGGTCCGATTCCGTGCCGTTAGTTAACATAGAAAAGTGTCTTCGTATTTCCTTGTTTTAATGCACTATTTAAAATATACATAGTGTACCCCCTAATTGACCTATAATTATTTCCTGTGGTAGGGTACACTATTACCCTGTAATATAATACCTGGTCCAATTTAAATATTATGGTTCCATATTAAGGTCTGATATCGCGCCTTGCGTTAGTCAAACATTGAAAGATGTCTTTGAATTTTTAAAGCATTTTAGAAAGCTTATTTCTTCATTTTAAGCTTCTCAGAACACTCTATTTCGCATAGGCATACATAGTAATCTTTAGGGTCACGCTGTGTACCCCCGAATTGACCTATAATTATTTCCTGTCTTAGGGTACACTATTACCCTGTAATATAATACGAGGTCCAATTTAAAAATTATAGGTCAATATTAAGGTCCGATACCGTGCCGTTAGTTAACATAGAAAAGTGTCTTCGTATTTCCTTGTTTTAATGCACTATTTAAAATATACATAGTGTACCCCCTAATTGACCTATAATTATTTCCTGTGGTAGGGTACACTATTACCCTGTAATATAATACCTGGTCCAATTTAAATATTATGGGTCAATATTAAGGTCTGATATTGCGCCTAACGTTAGTTAACCATTGAAAGATGTCTTTGAATTTTTAAAGCATTTTAGAACGCTTATTTCTTCATTTTAAGCTTCTCAGAACACTCTATTTCGCATAGGCATACATAGTAAACTTTAGGGTCACGCTGTGTACCCCCTAATTGACCTATAATTATTTCCTGTGGTAGGGTACACTATTACCCTATAATATAATACGTGGTCCAATTTAAAAATTATAGGTCAATATTAAGTTCCGATACCGTGCCGTTAGTTAACATTGAAAAATGTCTTCGTATTTCCTTGTTTTAATGCACTATTTAAAATATACATAGTGTACCCCCTAATTGACCTATAATTATTTCCTGTGGTAGGGTACACTATTACCCTGTAATATAATACCTTTTCCAATTTAAATATTATGGGTCAATATTAAGGTCTGATATTGCGCCTTGCGTTAGTTAACCATTGAAAGATGTCTTTGAATTTTTAAAGCATTTTAGAACGCTTATTTCTTCATTTTAAGCATCTCAGAACACTCTATTTCGCATAGGCATATATAGTAAACTTTAGGGTCACTCTGTGTACCCCCTAATTGACCTATAATTATTTCCTGTGGTAGGGTACACTATTACCCTGTAATATAATACGTGGTCCAATTTAAAAATTATAGGTCAATATTAAGGTCCGATACCGTGCCGTTAGTTAACATAGAAAAGTGTCTTCGTATTTCCTTGTTTTAATGCACTATTTAAAATATACATAGTGTACCCCCTAATTGACCTATAATTATATCCTGTGGTAGGGTACACTATTACCCTGTAATATAATACGTGGTCCAATTTAAAAATTATAGGTCAATATTAAGGTCCGATACCGTGCCGTTAGTTAACATAGAAAAATGTCTTTGAATTTTTAAAGCATTTTAGAACGCTTATTTCCTCATTTTTAGCTTCTCAGAACACTTTATTTCGCATAGGCATACATAGTAAACTTTAGGGTCACTCTGTGTACCCCCTAATTGACCTATAATTATTTCCTGTGGTAGGGTACACTATAACCCTGTAATATAATACGTGGTCCAATTTAAAAATTATAGGTCAATATTAAGGTCCGATATTGCGCCTTGCGTTAGTTAACCATTGAAAGATGTCTTTGAATTTTTAAAGCATTTTAGAACGCTTATTTCTTCATTTTAAGCTTCTCAGAACACTCTATTTCGCATAGGCATACATAGTAAAATTTAGGGTCACGCTGTGTACCCCCTAAATGACCTATAAGTATTTCCTGTGGTAGGGTACACTATTACCCTGTAATATAATACGTGGTCCAATTTAAAAATTATAGGTCAATATGAAGTTCCGATACCGTGCCGTTAGTTAACATTGAAAAATGTCTTCGTATTTCCTTGTTTTAATGCACTATTTAAAATATACATAGTGTACCCCCTAATTGACCTATAATTATTTCCTGTGGTAGGGTACACTATTACCCTGTAATATAATACCTGGTCCAATTTAAATATTATGGGTCAATATTAAGGTCTGATATTGCGACTTGCGTTAGTTAACCATTGGAAGATGTCTTTGAATTTTTAAAGCATTTTAGAACGCTTATTTCTTCTTTTTAAGCATCTCAGAACACTCTATTTCGCATAGGCATACATAGTAAAATTTAGGGTCACGCTGTGTACCCCCTAAATGACCTATAATTATTTCCTGTGGTAGGGTACACTATTACCCTGTAATATAATACGTGGTCCAATTTAAAAATTATAGGTCAATATTAAGGTCCGATACCGTGCCGTTAGTTAACATAGAAAAATGTCTTTGAATTTTTAAAGCATTTTAGAACGCTTATTTCCTCATTTTTAGCTTCTCAGAACACTTTATTTCGCATAGGTATACATAGTAAACTTTAGGGTCACTCTGTGTACCCCCTAATTGACCTATAATTATTTCCTGTGGTAGGGTACACTATAACCCTGTAATATAATACGTGGTCCAATTTAAAAATTATAGGTCAATATTAAGGTCCGATACCGTGCCGTTAGTTAACATAGAAAAGTGTCTTCGTATTTTCTTGTTTTAATGCACTATTTAAAACATACATAGTGTACCCCCTAATTGACCTATAATTATTTCCTGTTGTAGGGTACACTATTACCCTGTAATATAATACCTGGTCCAATTGAAATATTATGGTTCCATATTAAGGTCTGATATCGCGCCTTGCGTTAGTTAACCATTGAAAGATGTCTTTGAATTTTTAAAGCATTTTAGAACGCTTATTTCTTCATTTTAAGCTTCTCAGAACACTCTATTTCGCATAGGCATACATAGTAAAATTTAGGGTCACGCTGTGTACCCCCTAAATGACCTATAATTATTTCCTGTGGTAGGGTACACTATTACCCTGTAATATAATACGTGGTCCAATTTAAAAATTATAGGTCAATATTAAGTTCCGATACCGTGCCGTTAGTTAACATTGAAAAATGTCTTCGTATTTCCTTGTTTTAATGCACTATTTAAAATATACATAGTGTACCCCCTAATTGACCTATAATTATTTCCTGTGGTAGGGTACACTATTACCCTGTAATATAATACCTGGTCCAATTTAAATATTATGGGTCAATATTAAGGTCTGATATTGCGCCTTGCGTTAGTTAACCATTGAAAGATGTCTTTGAAATTTTAAAGCATTTTAGAACGCTTATTTCTTCATTTTAAGCATCTCAGAACACTCTATTTCGCATAGGCATATATAGTAAACTTTAGGGTCACTCTGTGTACCCCCTAATTGACCTATAATTATTTCCTGTGGTAGGGTACACTATTACCCTGTAATATAATACCTGGTCCAATTTAAATTTTATGGGTCAATATTAAGGTCTGATATTGCGCCTTGCGTTAGTTAACCATTGAAAGATGTCTTTGAATTTTTAAAGCATTTTAGAACACTTATTTCCTCATTTTAAGCTTCTCAGAACACTCTATTTCGCATAGGCATACATAGTAAACTTTAGGGTCACGCTGTGTACCCCCTAAATGACCTATAATTATTTCCTGTGGTAGGGTACATTATTACCCTGTAATATAATAGGTGGTCCAATTTAAAAATTATAGGTCAATATTAAGGTCCGATACCGTGCCGTTAGTTAACATAGAAAAATGTCTTTGAATTTTTAAAGCATTTTAGAACGCTTATTTCCTCATTTTAAGCTTCTCAGAACACTTTATTTCGCATAGGCATACATAGTAAACTTTAGGGTCACTCTATGTACCCCCTAATTGACCTATATTTATTTCCTGTGGTAGGGTACACTATAACCCTGTAATATAATACGTGGTCCAATTTAAAAATTATAGGTCAATATTAAGGTCCGATACCGTGCCGTTAGTTAACATAGAAAAGTGTCTTCGTATTTCCTTGTTTTAATGCACTATTTAAAATATACATAGTGTACCCCCTAATTGACCTATATTTATTTCCTGTGGTAGGGTACACTATTACCCTGTAATATAATACTTGGTCCAATTTAAATATTATGGGTCAATATTAAGGTCTGATATTGCGCTTTGCGTTAGTTAACCATTGAAAGATGTCTTTGAATTTTTAAAGCATTTTAGAACGCTTATTTCTTCATTTTAAGCATCTCAGAACACTCTATTTCGCATAGGCATACATAGTAAAATTTAGGGTCACGCTGTGTACCCCCTAAATGACCTATAATTATTTCCTGTGGTAGGGTACACTATTACCCTGTAATATAATACGTGGTCCAATTTAAAAATTATAGGTCAATATTAAGGTCCGATACCGTGCCGTTAGTTAACATAGAAACATGTCTTTGAATTTTTAAAGCATTTTAGAACGCTTATTTCCTCATTTTAAGCTTCTCAGAACACTTTATTTCATATAGGCATACATAGTAAACTTTAGGGTCACGCTGTGTACCCCCTAATTGACCTATAATTATTTCCTTTGGTAGGGTACACTATTACCCTGTAATATAATACCTGGTCCAATTAAAATATTATGGGTCAATATTAAGGTCTGATATTGCGCCTTGCGGTAGTTAACCATTGAAATATGTCTTTGAATTTTTAAAGCATTTTAGAACGCTTATTTCTTCATTTTAAGCTTCTCAGAACACTCTATTTCGCATAGGCATACATAGTAAAATTTAGGGTCACGCTGTGTACCCCCTGAATGACCTATAATTATTTCCTGTGGTAGGGTACACAATTACCCTGGAATATAATGCGTGGTTCAATTTAAAAATTATAGGTCAATATTAAGTTCCGATACCGTGCCGTTAGTTAACATTGAAAAATGTCTTCGTATTTCCTTGTTTTAATGCACTATTTAAAATATACATAGTGTACCCCCTAATTGACCTATAATTATTTCCTGTGGTAGGGTACACTATTACCCTGTAATACAATACCTGGTCCAATTTAAATATTATGGGTCAATATTAAGGTTTGATATTGCGCCTTGCGTTAGTTAACCATTGAAAGATGTCCTTGAATTTTTAAAGCATTTTAGAACGCTTATTTCTTCATTTTAAGCTTCTCAGAACACTTTATTTCGCATAGGCATACATAGTAAACTTTAGGGTCACGCTGTGTACCCCCTAATTGACCTATAATTATTTCCTTTGGTAGGGTACGCTATTACCCTGTAATATAATACCTGGTCCAATTTAAATTTTATGGGTCAATATTAAGGTCTGATATTGCGCCTTGCGTTAGTTAACCATTGAAAGATGTCTTTGAATTTTTAAAGCATTTTAGAACACTTATTTCCTCATTTTAAGCTTCTCAGAACACTTTATTTCGCATAGGCATACATAGTAAACTTTAGGGTCACTCTATGTACCCCCTAATTGACCTATAATTATTTCCTGTTTTAGGGTACACTATAACCCTGTAATATAATACGTGGTCCAATTTAAAAATTATAGGTCAATATTAAGGTCCGATACCGTGCCGTTAGTTAACATAGAAAAGTGTCTTCGTATTTCCTTGTTTTAATGCACTATTTAAAATATACATAGTGTACCCCCTAATTGACCTATAATTATTTCCTGTGGTAGGGTACACTATTACCCTGTAATATAATACTTGGTCCAATTTAAATATTATGGGTCAATATTAAGGTCTGATATTGCGCTTTGCGTTAGTTAACCATTGAAAGATGTCTTTGAATTTTTAAAGCATTTTAGAACGCTTATTTCTTCATTTTAAGCATCTCAGAACACTCTATTTCGCATAGGCATACATAGTAAAATTTAGGGTCACGCTGTGTACCCCCTAAATGACCTATAATTATTTCCTGTGGTAGGGTACACTACTACCCTGTAATATAATACGTGGTCCAATTTAAAAATTATATTTCAATATTAAGGTCCGATACCGTGCCGTTAGTTAACATAGAAACATGTCTTTGAATTTTTAAAGCATTTTAGAACGCTTATTTCCTCATTTTAAGCTTCTCAGAACACTTTATTTCGCATAGGCATACATAGTAAACTTTAGGGTCACTCTGTGTACCCCCTAATTGACCTATAATTATTTCCTGTGGTAGGGTACACTATAACCCTGTAATATAATACGTGGTCCAGTTTAAAAATTATAGGTCAATATTAAGGTCCGATACCGTGCTGTTAGTTAACATTGAAAAATGTCGTCGTATTTCCTTGTTTTAATGCACTATTTAAAATATACATAGTGTACCCCCTAATTGACCTATAATTATTTCCTGTGGTAGGGTACACTATTACCCTGTAATACAATACCTTGTTCAATTTAAATATTACGGGTCAATATTAAGGTTTGATATTGCGCCTTGCGTTAGTTAACCATTGAAAGATGTCTTTGAATTTTTAAAGCATTTTAGAACGCTTATTTCTTCATTTTAAGCTTCTCAGAACACTTTATTTCGCATAGGCATACATAGTAAACTTTAGGGTCACGCTGTGTACCCCCTAATTGACCTATAATTATTTCCTGTGGTAGGGTACACTATTACCCTGTAATATAATAGGTGGTCCAATTTAAAAATTATAGGTCAATATTAAGGTCCGATACCGTGCCGTTAGTTAGCATAGAAAAATGTCTTTGAATTTTTAAAGCATTTTAGAACGCTTATTTCCTCATTTTAAGCTTCTCAGAACACTTTATTTCGCATAGGCATACATAGTAAACTTTAGGGTCACTCTGCGTACCCCCTAATTGACCTATAATTATTTCCTGTGGTAGGGTACACTATAACCCTGTAATATAATACGTGGTCCAATTTAAAAATTATAGGTCAATATTAAGGTCCGATACCGTGCCGTTAGTTAACATAGAAAAGTGTCTTCGTATTTCCTTGTTTTAATGCACTATTTAAAATATACATAGTGTACCCCCTAATTGACCTATAATTATATCCTGTGGTAGGGTACACTATTACCCTGTAATATAATACGTGGTCCAATTTAAAAATTATAGGTCAATATTAAGGTCCGATACCGTGCCGTTAGTTAACATAGAAAAATGTCTTTGAATTTTTAAAGCATTTTAGAACGCTTATTTCCTCATTTTAAACTTCTCAGAACACTTTATTTCGCATAGGCATACATAGTAAACTTTAGGGTCACGCTGTGTACCCCCTAATTGACCTATAATTATTTCCTTTGGTAGGGTACGCTATTACCCTGTAATATAATACCTTGTCCAATTTAAATTTTATGGGTCAATATTAAGGTCTGATATTGCGCCTTGCGTTAGTTAACCATTGAAAGATGTCTTTGAATTTTTAAAGCATTTTAGAACACTTATTTCCTCATTTTAAGCTTCTCAGAACACTCTATTTCGCATAGGCATACATAGTAAACTTTAGGGTCACGCTGTGTACCACCTAATTGACCTATAATTATTTCCTGTGGTAAGGTACACTATTACCCTGTAATATAATACGTGGTACAATTTAAAAATTATAGGTTAATATTAAGGTCCGATACCGTGCCGTTAGTTAACTGTGTCTTCGTATAGTGTTCGTATAGTGTCATAAAAGTGTCTTTGTATTTCCTTGTTTTAATGCACTATTTAAAATATACATAGTGTACCCCCTAATTGACCTATAATTATTTCCTGTGGTAGGGTACACTATTACCCTGTAATATAATACTTGGTCCAATTTAAATATTATGGGTCAATATTAAGGTCTGATATTGCGCTTTGCGTTAGTTAACCATTGAAAGATGTCTTTGAATTTTTAAAGCATTTTAGAACGCTTATTTCTTCATTTTAAGCATCTCAGAACACTCTATTTCGCATAGGCATACATAGTAAAATTTAGGGTCACGCTGTGTACCCCCTAAATGACCTATAATTATTTCCTGTGGTAGGGTACACTACTACCCTGTAATATAATACGTGGTCCAATTTAAAAATTATATTTCAATATTAAGGTCCGATACCGTGCCGTTAGTTAACATAGAAACATGTCTTTGAATTTTTAAAGCATTTTAGAACGCTTATTTCCTCATTTTAAGCTTCTCAGAACACTTTATTTCATATAGGCATACATAGTAAACTTTAGGGTCACGCTGTGTACCCCCTAATTGACCTATAATTATTTCCTTTGGTAGGGTACACTATTACCCTGTAATATAATACCTGGTCCAATTAAAATATTATGGGTCAATATTAAGGTCTGATATTGCGCCTTGCGTTAGTTAACCATTGAAATATGTCTTTGAATTTTTAAAGCATTTTAGAACGCTTATTTCCTCATTTTAAGCTTCTCAGAACACTTTATTTCGCATAGGCATACATAGTAAACTTTAGGGTCACTCTGTGTACCCCCTAATTGACCTATAATTATTTCCTGTGGTAGGGTACACTATAACCCTGTAATATAATACGTGGTCCAGTTTAAAAATTATAGGTCAATATTAAGGTCCGATACCGTGCCGTTAGTTAACATAGAAAAGTGTCTTCGTATTTCCTTGTTTTAATGCACTATTTAAAATATACATAGTGTATCCCCTAATTGACCTATAATTATTTCCTGTGGTAGGGTACACTATTACCCTGTAATATAATACCTGGTCCAATTTAAATATTATGGGTCAATATTAAGGTCTGATATTGCGCCTTGCGTTAGTTAACCATTGAAAGATGTCTTTGAATTTTTAAAGCATTTTAGAACGCTTATTTCTTCATTTTAAGCATCTCAGAACACTCTATTTCGCTTAGGCATATATAGTAAACTTAAGGGTCACTCTGTGTACCCCCTAATTGACCTATAATTATTTCCTGTGGTAGGGTACACTATAACCCTGTAATATAATACGTGGTCAAATTTAAAAATTATAGGTCAATATTAAGGTCCGATACCGTGCCGTTAGTTAACATAGAAAAGTGTCTTCGTATTTCCTTGTTTTAATGCACTATTTAAAATATACATAGTGTACCCCCTAATTGACCTATAATTATTTCCTGTGGTAGGGTACACTATTACCCTGTAATATAATACCTGGTCCAATTTAAATATTATGGGTCAATATTAAGGTCTGATATTGCGCCTAGCGTTAGTTAACCATTGAAAGATGTCTTTGAATTTTTAAAGCATTTTAGAACGCTTATTTCTTCATTTTAAGCTTCTCAGAACACTTTATTTCGCATAGGCATACATAGTAAACTTTAGGGTCACGCTGTGTACCCCCTAATTGACCTATAATTATTTCCTGTGGTAGGATACACTATAACCCTGTAATATAATACGTGGTCCAATTTAAAAATTATAGGTCAATATTAAGGTCCGATACCGTGCCGTTAGTTAACATAGAAAAGTGTCTTCGTATTTCCTTGTTTTAATGCACTATTTAAAATATACATAGTGTACCCCCTAATTGACCTATAATTATTTCCTGTGGAAGGGTACACTATTACCCTGTAATATAATACCTGGTCCAATTTAAATATTATGGGTCAATATTAAGGTCTGATATTGCGCCTTGCGTTAGTTAACCATTGAAAGATGTCTTTGAATTTTTAAAGCATTTTTGAACGCTTATTTCTTCATTTTAAGCATCTCAGAACACTCTATTTCGCATAGGCATACATAGTAAAATTTAGGGTCACGCTGTGTACCCCCTAAATGACCTATAAATATTTCCTGTGGTAGGGTACACTATTACCCTGTAATATAATACGTGGTACAATTTAAAAATTATAGGTCAATATTAAGGTCCGATACCGTGCCGTTAGTTAACATAGAAAAATGTCTTTGAATTTTTAAAGCATTTTAGAATGCTTATTTCCTCATTTTAAGCTTCTCAGAACACTTTATTTCGCATAGGCATACATAGTAAAATTTAGGGTCACGCTGTGTACCCCCTAAATGACCTATAATTAATTCCTGTGGTAGGGTACACTATTACCCTGTAATATAATACGTGGTCCAATGTAAAAATTATAGGTCAATATTAAGTTCCGATACCGTGCTGTTAGTTAACATTGAAAAATGTCGTCGTATTTCCTTGTTTTAATGCACTATTTAAAATATACATAGTGTACCCCCTAATTGACCTATAATTATTTCCTGTGGTAGGGTACACTATTACCCTGTAATACAATACCTTGTTCAATTTAAATATTACGGGTCAATATTAAGGTTTGATATTGCGCCTTGCGTTAGTTAACCATTGAAAGATGTCTTTGAATTTTTAAAGCATTTTAGAACGCTTATTTCTTCATTTTAAGCTTCTCAGAACACTTTATTTCGCATAGGCATACATAGTAAACTTTAGGGTCACGCTGTGTACCCCCTAATTGACCTATAATTATTTCCTGTGGTAGGGTACACTATTACCCTGTAATATAATAGGTGGTCCAATTTAAAAATTATAGGTCAATATTAAGGTCCGATACCGTGCCGTTAGTTAGCATAGAAAAATGTCTTTGAATTTTTAAAGCATTTTAGAACGCTTATTTCCTCATTTTAAGCTTCTCAGAACACTTTATTTCGCATAGGCATACATAGTAAACTTTAGGGTCACTCTGCGTACCCCCTAATTGACCTATAATTATTTCCTGTGGTAGGGTACACTATAACCCTGTAATATAATACGTGGTCCAATTTAAAAATTATAGGTCAATATTAAGGTCCGATACCGTGCCGTTAGTTAACATAGAAAAGTGTCTTCGTATTTCCTTGTTTTAATGCACTATTTAAAATATACATAGTGTACCCCCTAATTGACCTATAATTATATCCTGTGGTAGGGTACACTATTACCCTGTAATATAATACGTGGTCCAATTTAAAAATTATAGGTCAATATTAAGGTCCGATACCGTGCCGTTAGTTAACATAGAAAAATGTCTTTGAATTTTTAAAGCATTTTAGAACGCTTATTTCCTCATTTTAAACTTCTCAGAACACTTTATTTCGCATAGGCATACATAGTAAACTTTAGGGTCACGCTGTGTACCCCCTAATTGACCTATAATTATTTCCTTTGGTAGGGTACGCTATTACCCTGTAATATAATACCTTGTCCAATTTAAATTTTATGGGTCAATATTAAGGTCTGATATTGCGCCTTGCGTTAGTTAACCATTGAAAGATGTCTTTGAATTTTTAAAGCATTTTAGAACACTTATTTCCTCATTTTAAGCTTCTCAGAACACTCTATTTCGCATAGGCATACATAGTAAACTTTAGGGTCACGCTGTGTACCACCTAATTGACCTATAATTATTTCCTGTGGTAAGGTACACTATTACCCTGTAATATAATACGTGGTACAATTTAAAAATTATAGGTTAATATTAAGGTCCGATACCGTGCCGTTAGTTAACTGTGTCTTCGTATAGTGTTCGTATAGTGTCATAAAAGTGTCTTTGTATTTCCTTGTTTTAATGCACTATTTAAAATATACATAGTGTACCCCCTAATTGACCTATAATTATTTCCTGTGGTAGGGTACACTATTACCCTGTAATATAATACTTGGTCCAATTTAAATATTATGGGTCAATATTAAGGTCTGATATTGCGCTTTGCGTTAGTTAACCATTGAAAGATGACTTTGAATTTTTAAAGCATTTTAGAACGCTTATTTCTTCATTTTAAGCATCTCAGAACACTCTATTTCGCATAGGCATACATAGTAAAATTTAGGGTCACGCTGTGTACCCCCTAAATGACCTATAATTATTTCCTGTGGTAGGGTACACTATTACCCTGTAATATAATACGTGGTCCAATTTAAAAATTATAGGTCAATATTAAGGTCCGATACCGTGCCGTTAGTTAACATAGAAACATGTCTTTGAATTTTTAAAGCATTTTAGAACGCTTATTTCCTCATTTTAAGCTTCTCAGAACACTTTATTTCATATAGGCATACATAGTAAACTTTAGGGTCACGCTGTGTACCCCCTAATTGACCTATAATTATTTCCTTTGGTAGGGTACACTATTACCCTGTAATATAATACCTGGTCCAATTAAAATATTATGGGTCAATATTAAGGTCTGATATTGCGCCTTGCGTTAGTTAACCATTGAAATATGTCTTTGAATTTTTAAAGCATTTTAGAACGCTTATTTCTTCATTTTAAGCTTCTCAGAACACTCTATTTCGCATAGGCATACATAGTAAACTTTAGGGTCACGCTGTGTACCCCCTAAATGACCTATAATTATTTCCTGTGGTAGGGTACACAATTACCCTGGAATATAATGCGTGGTTCAATTTAAAAATTATAGGTCAATATTAAGTTCCGATACCGTGCCGTTAGTTAACATTGAAAAATGTCTTCGTATTTCCTTGTTTTAATGCACTATTTAAAATATACATAGTGTACCCCCTAATTGACCTATAATTATTTCCTGTGGTAGGGTACACTATTACCCTGTAATACAATACCTGGTCCAATTGAAATATTATGGGTCAATATTAAGGTTTGATATTGCGCCTTGCGTTAGTTAACCATTGAAAGATGTCTTTGAATTTTTAAAGCATTTTAGAACGCTTATTTCTTCATTTTAAGCTTCTCAGAACACTCTATTTCGCATAGGCATACATAGTAAATTTTAGGGTCATGCTGTGTACCACCTAATTGACCTATAATTATTTCCTGTGGTAGGGTACACTATAACCCTGTAATATAATACGTGGTCCAATTTAAAAATTATAGGTCAATATTAAGGTCCGATACCGTGCCGTTAGTTAACATAGAAAAATGTCTTTGAATTTTTAAAGCATTTTAGAACGCTTATTTCCTCATTTTAAGCTTCTCAGAACACTTTATTTCGCATAGGCATACATAGTAAACTTTAGGGTCACTCTATGTACCCCCTAATTGACCTATAATTATTTCCTGTGGTAGGGTACACTATAACCCTGTAATATAATACGTGGTCCAGTTTAAAAATTATAGGTCAATATTAAGGTCCGATACCGTGCCGTTAGTTAACATAGAAAAGTGTCTTCGTATTTCCTTGTTTTAATGCACTATTTAAAATATACATAGTGTATCCCCTAACTGACCTATAATTATTTCCTGTGGTAGGGTACACTATTACCCTGTAATATAATACCTGGTCCAATTTAAATATTATGGGTCAATATTAAGGTCTGATATTGCGCCTTGCGTTAGTTAACCATTGAAAGATGTCTTTGAATTTTTAAAGCATTTTAGAACGCTTATTTCTTCATTTTAAGCATCTCAGAACACTCTATTTCGCATAGGCATATATAGTAAACTTTAGGGTCACTTTGTGTACCCCCTAATTGACCTATAATTATTTCCTGTGGTAGTGTACACTATAACCCTGTAATATAATACGTGGTCAAATTTAAAAATTATAGGTCAATATTAAGGTCCGATACCGTGACGTTAGTTAACATAGAAAAGTGTCTTCGTATTTCCTTGTTTTAATGCACTATTTAAAATATACATAGTGTACCCCCTAATTGACCTATAATTATTTCCTGTGGTAGGGTACACTATTACCCTGTAATATAATACCTGGTCCAATTTAAATATTATGGGTCAATATTAAGGTCTGATATTGCGCCTAGCGTTAGTTAACCATTGAAAGATGTCTTTGAATTTTTAAAGCATTTTAGAACGCTTATTTCTTCATTTTAAGCTTCTCAGAACACTTTATTTCGCATAGGCATACATAGTAAACTTTAGGGTCACGCTGTGTACCCCCTAATTGACCTATAATTATTTCCTGTGGTAGGATACACTATAACCCTGTAATATAATACGTGGTCCAATTTAAAAATTATAGGTCAATATTAAGGTCCGATACCGTGCCGTTAGTTAACATAGAAAAGTGTCTTCGTATTTCCTTGTTTTAATGCACTATTTAAAATATACATAGTGTACCCCCTAATTGACCTATAATTATTTCCAGTGGAAGGGTACACTATTACCCTGTAATATAATACCTGGTCCAATTTAAATATTATGGGTCAATATTAAGGTCTGATATTGCGCCTTGCGTTAGTTAACCATTGAAAGATGTCTTTGAATTTTTAAAGCATTTTTGAACGCTTATTTCTTCATTTTAAGCATCTCAGAACACTCTATTTCGCATAGGCATACATAGTAAAATTTAGGGTCACGCTGTGTACCCCCTAAATGACCTATAAATATTTCCTGTGGTAGGGTACACTATTACCCTGTAATATAATACGTGGTCCAATTTAAAAATTATAGGTCAATATTAAGGTCCGATACCGTGCCGTTAGTTAACATAGAAAAATGTCTTTGAATTTTTAAAGCATTTTAGAATGCTTATTTCCTCATTTTAAGCTTCTCAGAACACTTTATTTCGCATAGGCATACATAGTAAAATTTAGGGTCACGCTGTGTACCCCCTAAATGACCTATAATTAATTCCTGTGGTAGGGTACACTATTACCCTGTAATATAATACGTGGTCCAATGTAAAAATTATAGGTCAATATTAAGTTCCGATACCGTGCTGTTAGTTAACATTGAAAAATGTCGTCGTATTTCCTTGTTTTAATGCACTATTTAAAATATACATAGTGTACCCCCTAATTGACCTATAATTATTTCCTGTGGTAGGGTACACTATTACCCTGTAATACAATACCTTGTTCAATTTAAATATTATGGGTCAATATTAAGGTTTGATATTGCGCCTTGCGTTAGTTAACCATTGAAAGATGTCTTTGAATTTTTAAAGCATTTTAGAACGCTTATTTCTTCATTTTAAGCTTCTCAGAACACTTTATTTCGCATAGGCATACATAGTAAACTTTAGGGTCACGCTGTGTACCCCCTAATTGACCTATAATTATTTCCTGTGGTAGGGTACACTATTACCCTGTAATATAATAGGTGGTCCAATTTAAAAATTATAGGTCAATATTAAGGTCCGATACCGTGCCGTTAGTTAGCATAGAAAAATGTCTTTGAATTTTTAAAGCATTTTAGAACGCTTATTTCCTCATTTTAAGCTTCTCAGAACACTTTATTTCGCATAGGCATACATAGTAAACTTTAGGGTCACTCTGCGTACCCCCTAATTGACCTATAATTATTTCCTGTGGTAGGGTACACTATAACCCTGTAATATAATACGTGGTCCAATTTACAAATTATAGGTCAATATTAAGGTCCGATACCGTGCCGTTAGTTAACATAGAAAAGTGTCTTCGTATTTCCTTGTTTTAATGCACTATTTAAAATATACATAGTGTACCCCCTAATTGACCTATAATTATTTCCTGTGGTAGGGTACACTATTACCCTGTAATATAATACCTGGTCCAATTTAAATATTATGGGTCAATATTAAGGTCTGATATTGCGCCTTGCGTTAGTTAACCATTGAAAGATGTCTTTGAATTTTTAAAGCATTTTTGAACGCTTATTTCTTCATTTTAAGCATCTCAGAACACTCTATTTCGCATAGGCATACATAGTAAAATTTAGGGTCACGCTGTGTACCCCCTAAATGACCTATAATTATTTCCTGTGGTAGGGTACACTATTTCCCTGTAATATAATACGTGGTCCAATTTAAAAATTATAGGTCAATATTAAGGTCCGATACCGTGCCGTTAGTTGACATAGAAAAATGTCTTTGAATTTTTAAAGCATTTTAGAACGCTTATTTCCTCATTTTAAGCTTCTCAGAACACTTTATTTCGCATAGGCATACATAGTAAACTTTAGGGTCACTCTGTGTACCCCCTAATTGACCTATAATTATTTCCTGTGGTAGGGTACACTATAACCCTGTAATATAATACGTGGTCCAATTTAAAAATTATAGGTCAATATTAAGGTCCGATACCGTGCCGTTAGTTAACATAGAAAAGTGTCTTCGTATTTTCTTGTTTTAATGCACTATTTAAAACATACATAGTGTACCCCCTAATTGACCTATAATTATTTCCTGTTGTAGGGTACACTATTACCCTGTAATATAATACCTGGTCCAATTGAAATATTATGGTTCCATATTAAGGTCTGATATCGCGCCTTGCGTTAGTTAACCATTGAAAGATGTCTTTGAATTTTTAAAGCATATTAGAACGCTTATTTCTTCATTTTAAGCTTCTCAGAACACTCTATTTCGCATAGGCATACATAGTAAATTTTAGGGTCATGCTGTGTACCACCTAATTGACCTATAATTATTTCCTGTGGTAAGGTACACTATTACCCTGTAATATAATACGTGGTACAATTTAAAAATTATAGGTCAATATTAAGGTCCGATACCGTGCCGTTAGTTAACATAGAAAAGTGTCTTCGTATTTCCTTGTTTTAATGCACTATTTAAAATATACATAGTGTACCCCCTAATTGACCTATAATTATTTCCTGTGGTAGGGTGCACTATTACCCTGTAATATAATACCTGGTCCAATTTAAATATTATGGGTCAATATTAAGGTCTGATATTGCGCCTTGCGCTAGTTAACCATTGAAAGATGTCTTTGAATTTTTAAAGCATTTTAGAACGCTTATTTCTTCATTTTAAGCTTCTCAGAACACTCTATTTCGCATAAGCATACATAGTAAAATTTAGGGTCACGCTGTGTACCCCCTAAATGACCTATAATTATTTCCTGTGGTAGGGTACACTATTACCCTGTAATATAATACGTGGTCCAATTTAAAAATTATAGGTCAATATTAAGGTCCGATACCGTGCCGTTAGTTAACATTGAAAAATGTCTTTGAATTTTTAAAGCATTTTAGAACGCTTATTTCCTCATTTTAAGCTTCTCAGAACACTTTATTTCGCATAGGCATACATAGTAAACTTTAGGGTCACGCTGTGTACCCCCTAATTGACCTATAATTATTTCCTGTGGTAGGATACACTATAACCCTGTAATATAATACGTGGTCCAATTTAAAAATTATAGGTCAATATTAAGGTCCGATACCGTGCCGTTAGTTAACATAGAAAAGTGTCTTCGTATTTCCTTGTTTTAATGCAATATTTAAAATATACATAGTGTATCTCCTAATTGACCTATAATTATTTCCTGTGGTAGGGTACACTATTACCCTGTAATATAATACCTGGTCCACTTGAAATATTATGGTTCCATATTAAGGTCTGATATCGCGCCTTGCGTTAGTTAACCATTGAAAGATGTCTTTGAATTTTTAAAGCATTTTAGAACGCTTATTTCTTCATTTTAAGCTTCTCAGAACACTCTATTTCGCATAGGCATACATAGTAAATTTTAGGGTCATGCTGTGTACCACCTAATTGACCTATAATTATTTCCTGTGGTAAGGTACACTATTACCCTGTAATATAATACGTGGTACAATTTAAAAATTATAGGTCAATATTAAGGTCCGATACCGTGCCGTTAGTTAACATAGAAAAGTGTCTTCGTATTTCCTTGTTTTAATGCACTATTTAAAATATACATAGTGTACCCCCTAATTGACCTATAATTATTTCCTGTGGTAGGGTGCACTATTACCCTGTAATATAATACCTGGTCCAATTTAAATATTATGGGTCAATATTAAGGTCTGATATTGCGCCTTGCGCTAGTTAACCATTGAAAGATGTCTTTGAATTTTTAAAGCATTTTAGAACGCTTATTTCTTCATTTTAAGCTTCTCAGAACACTCTATTTCGCATAAGCATACATAGTAAAATTTAGGGTCACGCTGTGTACCCCCTAAATGACCTATAATTATTTCCTGTGGTAGGGTACACTATTACCCTGTAATATAATACGTGGTCCTATTTAAAAATTATAGGTCAATATTATGGTCCGATACCGTGCCGTTAGTTAACATTGAAAAATGTCTTTGAATTTTTAAAGCATTTTAGAACGCTTATTTCCTCATTTTAAGCTTCTCAGAACACTTTATTTCGCATAGGCATACATAGTAAACTTTAGGGTCACGCTGTGTACCCCCTAATTGACCTATAATTATTTCCTGTGGTAGGATACACTATAACCCTGTAATATAATACGTGGTCCAATTTAAAAATTATAGGTCAATATTAAGGTCAGATACCGTGCCGTTAGTTAACATAGAAAAGTGTCTTCGAATTTCCTTGTTTTAATGCACTATTTAAAATATACATAGTGTACCCCCTAATTGACCTATAATTATTTCCTGTGGTAGGGTACACTATTACCCTCAGATATAATACCTGGTTCAAGTTAAATATTATGGGTCAATATTAAGGTCTGATATTGCGCCTTGCGTTAGTTAACCATTGAAAGATGTCTTTGAATTTTTAAAGCATTTTAGAACGCTTATTTCTTCATTTTAAGCATCTCAGAACACTCTATTTCGCATAGGCATACATAGTAAACTTTAGGGTCACGCTGTGTACCCCCTAATTGACCTATAATTATTTCCTGTTGTAGGGTACACTATTACCCTGTAATATAATAGGTGGTCCAATTTAAAAATTATAGGTCAATATTAAGGTCCGATACCGTGCCGTTAGTTAGCATAGAAAAATGTCTTTGAATTTTTAAAGCATTTTAGAACGCTTATTTCCTCATTTTAAGCTTCTCAGAACACTTCATTTCGCATAGGCATACATAGAAAACTTTAGGGTCACTCTGCGTACCCCCTAATTGACCTATAATTATTTCCTGTGGTAGGGTACACTATAACCCTGTAATATAATACGTGGTCCAATTTAAAAATTATAGGTCAATATTAAGGTCCGATACCGTGCCGTTAGTTAACATAGAAAAGTGTCTTCGTATTTTCTTGTTTTAATGCACTATTTAAAACATACATAGTGTACCCCCTAATTGACCTATAATTATTTCCTGTTGTAGGGTACACTATTACCCTGTAATATAATACCTGGTCCAATTGAAATATTATGGTTCCATATTAAGGTCTGATATCGCGCCTTGCGTTAGTTAACCATTGAAAGATGTCTTTGAATTTTTAAAGCATTTTAGAACGCTTATTTCTTCATTTTAAGCTTCTCAGAACACTCTATTTCGCATAGGCATACATAGTAAATTTTAGGGTCATGCTGTGTACCACCTAATTGACCTATAATTATTTCCTGTGGTAAGGTACACTATTACCCTGTAATATAATACGTGGTACAATTTAAAAATTATAGGTCAATATTAAGGTCCGATACCGTGCCGTTAGTTAAGGGGTCACAGTACCCAAAAAATGACGAAAATACCAAAAAAAATTTTATTGCTTATAATAAAACTTCAAAGTATTTCAAATGTACAGAAAAAAATTCATTTCTCTATCTACATTTTTAAAAAAGGTATGAATGATTTTAAATTGTTCTAATACAGAAACTCGCTCAGCAGTCTGACTTTAAAGTGCTTTTTCGCATAGATGATAATTTTGTGTCTTAATCTTAATTAAATCCCTAAGGAATTTTTTCTATTTAAGATAGAGCTTTAAAGTAAACTTTTTTATCTTGAGGATAATACACTTATTTGAACTGTGCATGGAATAAGCATTTTATGAGGTATTACAATTTTTACGACATGTTATATATACCTAACAGGAATTTTTACACTTTTTTTTCTACTTTTTTACAAAATAATCTATAAATAATATTCTAATTGAAATATCAACAAATGAATGCACAAAATTATTGAGATAAATATTGCAAGCACTATGAAAAAAACTTTTTTTGAAAATATGTTAAAATAAAAAAGCCTTAGGGTTTTAAAAATTTAGAATTTTTTGAATTTTTTTTTAAATTTTAAAAAAATTCAACAGTTAATTACTTTTTGAAGATAAATTATTGATTATAACTTAAATGAGCATGTAAAGCATCCTCAAAATGAATGATTATACCTTTATTTTAAAAAAATGTTGCAAAGGTACTGTGACCCCTTAACATAGAAAAGTGTCTTCGTATTTCCTTGTTTTAATGCACTATTTAAAATATACATAGTGTACCCCCTAATTGACCTATAATTATTTCCTGTGGTAGGGTGCATTATTACCCTGTAATATAATACCTGGTCCAATTTAAATATTATGGGTCAATATTAAGGTCTGATATTGCGCCTTGCGCTAGTTAACCATTGAAAGATGTCTTTGAATTTTTAAAGCATTTTAGAACGCTTATTTCTTCATTTTAAGCTTCTCAGAACACTTTATTTCGCATAGGCATACATAGTAAAATTTAGGGTCACGCTGTGTATCCCCTAAATGACCTATAATTATTTCCTGTGGTAGGGTACACTATTACCCTGTAATATAATAGGTGGTCCAATTTAAAAATTATAGGTCAATATTAAGGTCCGATACCGTGCCGTTAGTTAGCATAGAAAAATGTCTTTGAATTTTAAAAGCATTTTAGAACGCTTATTTCCTCATTTTAAGCTTCTCAGAACACTTTATTTCGCATAGGCATACATAGTAAACTTTAGGGTCACACTGTGTACCCCCTAATTGACCTATAATTATTTCCTGTGGTAGGGTACACTATTACCCTGTAATATAATACCTGGTCCAATTTAAATATTATGGGTCAATATTAAGGTCTGATATTGCGCCTTGCGTTAGTTAACCATTGGAAGATGTCTTTGAATTTTTAAAGCATTTTAGAACGCTTATTTCTTCTTTTTAAGCATCTCAGAACACTCTATTTCGCATAGGCATACATAGTAAAATTTAGGGTCACGCTGTGTACTTCCTAAATGACCTATAATTATTTCCTGTGGTAGAGTACACTATTACCCTGTAATATAATACGTGGTCCAATTTAAAAATTATAGGTCAATATTAAGGTCCGATACCGTGCCGTTAGTTAACATAGAAAAATGTCTTTGAATTTTTAAAGCATTTTAGAACGCTTATTTCCTCATTTTAAGCTTCTCAGAACACTTTATTTCGCATAGGCATACATAGTAAACTTTAGGGTCACGCTGTGTACCCCCTAATTGACCTATAATTATTTCCTGTGGTAGGATACACTATAACCCTGTAATATAATACGTGGTCCAATTTAAAAATTATAGGTCAATATTAAGGTCAGATACCGTGCCGTTAGTTAACATAGAAAAGTGTCTTCGAATTTCCTTGTTTTAATGCACTATTTAAAATATACATAGTGTACCCCCTAATTGACCTATAATTATTTCCTGTGGTAGGGTACACTATTACCCTCAGATATAATACCTGGTTCAAGTTAAATATTATGGGTCAATATTAAGGTCTGATATTGCGCCTTGCGTTAGTTAACCATTGAAAGATGTCTTTGAATTTTTAAAGCATTTTAGAACGCTTATTTCTTCATTTTAAGCATATCAGAACACTCTATTTCGCATAGGCATACATAGTAAACTTTAGGGTCACGCTGTGTACCCCCTAATTGACCTATAATTATTTCCTGTTGTAGGGTACACTATTACCCTGTAATATAATAGGTGGTCCAATTTAAAAATTATAGGTCAATATTAAGGTCCGATACCGTGCCGTTAGTTAGCATAGAAAAATGTCTTTGAATTTTTAAAGCATTTTAGAACGCTTATTTCCTCATTTTAAGCTTCTCAGAACACTTCATTTCGCATAGGCATACATAGAAAACTTTAGGGTCACTCTGCGTACCCCCTAATTGACCTATAATTATTTCCTGTGGTAGGGTACACTATAACCCTGTAATATAATACGTGGTCCAATTTAAAAATTATAGGTCAATATTAAGGTCCGATACCGTGCCGTTAGTTAACATAGAAAAGTGTCTTCGTATTTTCTTGTTTTAATGCACTATTTAAAACATACATAGTGTACCCCCTAATTGACCTATAATTATTTCCTGTTGTAGGGTACACTATTACCCTGTAATATAATACCTGGTCCAATTGAAATATTATGGTTCCATATTAAGGTCTGATATCGCGCCTTGCGTTAGTTAACCATTGAAAGATGTCTTTGAATTTTTAAAGCATTTTAGAACGCTTATTTCTTCATTTTAAGCTTCTCAGAACACTCTATTTCGCATAGGCATACATAGTAAATTTTAGGGTCATGCTGTGTACCACCTAATTGACCTATAATTATTTCCTGTGGTAAGGTACACTATTACCCTGTAATATAATACGTGGTACAATTTAAAAATTATAGGTCAATATTAAGGTCCGATACCGTGCCGTTAGTTAACATAGAAAAGTGTCTTCGTATTTCCTTGTTTTAATGCACTATTTAAAATATACATAGTGTACCCCCTAATTGACCTATAATTATTTCCTGTGGTAGGGTGCACTATTACCCTGTAATATAATACCTGGTCCAATTTAAATATTATGGGTCAATATTAAGGTCTGATATTGCGCCTTGCGCTAGTTAACCATTGAAAGATGTCTTTGAATTTTTAAAGCATTTTAGAACGCTTATTTCTTCATTTTAAGCTTCTCAGAACACTTTATTTCGCATAGGCATACATAGTAAAATTTAGGGTCACGCTGTGTACCCCCTAAATGACCTATAATTATTTCCTGTGGTAGGGTACACTATTACCCTGTAATATAATAGGTGGTCCAATTTAAAAATTATAGGTCAATATTAAGGTCCGATACCGTGCCGTTAGTTAGCATAGAAAAATGTCTTTGAATTTTAAAAGCATTTTAGAACGCTTATTTCCTCATTTTAAGCTTCTCAGAACACTTTATTTCGCATAGGCATACATAGTAAACTTTAGGGTCACACTGTGTACCCCCTAATTGACCTATAATTATTTCCTGTGGTAGGGTACACTATTACCCTGTAATATAATACCTGGTCCAATTTAAATATTATGGGTCAATATTAAGGTCTGATATTGCGCCTTGCGTTAGTTAACCATTGGAAGATGTCTTTGAATTTTTAAAGCATTTTAGAACGCTTATTTCTTCTTTTTAAGCATCTCAGAACACTCTATTTCGCATAGGCATACATAGTAAAATTTAGGGTCACGCTGTGTACTTCCTAAATGACCTATAATTATTTCCTGTGGTAGGGTACACTATTACCCTGTAATATAATACGTGGTCCAATTTAAAAATTATAGGTCAATATTAAGGTCCGATACCGTGCCGTTAGTTAACATAGAAAAATGTCTTTGAATTTTTAAAGCATTTTAGAACGCTTATTTCCTCATTTTAAGCTTCTCAGAACACTTTATTTCGCATAGGCATACATAGTAAACTTTAGGGTCACACTGTGTACCCCCTAATTGACCTATAATTATTTCCTTTGGAAGGGTACACTATTACCCTGTAATATAATACCTGGTCCAATTTAAATATTATGGGTCAATATTAAGGTCTGATATTGCGCCTTGCGTTATTTAACCATTGAAAGATGTCTTTGAATTTTTAAAGCATTTTAGAACGCTTATTTCTTCATTTTAAGCTTCTCAGAACACTCTATTTCCCATAGGCATACATAGTAAAATTTAGGGTCACGCTGTGTACCCCCTAAATGACCTATAATTATTTCCTGTGGTAGGGTACACTATTACCCTGTAATATAATACGTGGTCCAATTTAAAAATTATAGGTCAATATTAAGTTCCGATACCGTGCCGTTAGTTAACATTGAAAAATGTCTTCGTATTTCCTTGTTTTAATGCACTATTTAAAATACACATAGTGTACCCCCTAATTGACCTATAATTATTTCCTGTGGTAGGGTACACTATTACCCTGTAATACAATACCTGGTTCAATTTAAATATTATGGGTCAATATTAAGGTTTGATATTGCGCCTTGCGTTAGTTAACCATTGAAAGATGTTTTTGAAACTTTAAAGCATTTTAGAACGCTTATTTCTTCATTTTAAGCTTCTCAGAACACTTTATTTCGCATAGGCATACATAGTAAACTTTAGGGTCACGCTGTGTACCTTCTAATTGACCTATAATTATTTCCTGTGGTAGGGTACACTATTACCCTGTAATATAATAGGTGGTCCAATTTAAAAATTATAGGTCAATATTAAGGTCCGATACCGTGCCGTTAGTTAGCATAGAAAAATGTCTTTGAATTTTTAAAGCATTTTAGAACGCTTATTTCCTCATTTTAAGCTTCTCAGAACACTTTATTTCGCATAGGCATACATAGTAAACTTTAGGGTCACTCTGCGTACCCCCTAATTGACCTATAATTATTTCCTGTGGTAGGGTACACTATAACCCTATAATATAATACGTGGTCCAATTTAAAAATTATAGGTATATTAAGGTCCGATACCGTGCCGTTAGTTAACATAGAAAAGTGTCTTCGTATTTCCTTGTTTTAATGCACTATTTAAAATATACATAGTGTACCCCCTAATTGACCTATAATTATTTCCTGTTTAAGGGTACACTATTACCCTGTAATATAATACCTGGTCCAATTTAAATATTATGGGTCAATATTAAGGTCTGGTATTGCGCCTTGCGTTAGTTAACCATTGAAAGATGTCTTTGAATTTTTAAAGCATTTTAGAACGCTTATTTCTTCATTTTAAGCATCTCAGAACACTCTATTTCGCATAGGCATACATAGTAAAATTTAGGGTCACGCTGTGTACCCCCTAAATGACCTATAATTATTTCCTGTGGTAGGGTACATTATTACCCTGTAATATAATACGTGGTCCAATTTAAAAATTATAGGTCAATATTAAGGTCCGATACCGTGCCGTTAGTTAACATAGAAAAATGTCTTTGAATTTTTAAAGCATTTTAGAACGCTTATTTCCTCATTTTAAGCTTCTCAGAACACTTTATTTCGCATAGGCATACATAGTAAAATTTAGGGTCACGCTGTGTACCCCCTAAATGACCTATAATTAATTCCTGTGGTAGGGTACACTATTACCCTGTAATATAATACGTGGTCCAATGTAAAAATTATAGGTCAATATTAAGTTCCGATACCGTGCCGTTAGTTAACATTGAAAAATGTCTTCGTATTTCCTTGTTTTAATGCACAATTTAAAATATACATAGTGTACCCCCTAATTGACCTATAATTATTTCCTGTGGTAGGGTACACTATTACCCTGTAATACAATACCTTGTTCAATTTAAATATTATGGGTCAATATTAAGGTTTGATATTGCGCCTTGCGTTAGTTAACCATTGAAAGATGTCTTTGAATTTTTAAAGCATTTTAGAACGCTTATTTCTTCATTTTAAGCTTCTCAGAACACTTTATTTCACATAGGCATACATAGTAAACTTTAGGGTCACGCTGTGTACCCCCTAATTGACCTATAATTATTTCCTGTGGTAGGGTACACTATTACCCTGTAATATAATAGGTGGTCCAATTTAAAAATTATAGGTCAATATTAAGGACCGATACCGTGCCGTTAGTTAGCATAGAAAAATGTCTTTGAATTTTAAAAGCATTTTAGAACGCTTATTTCCTCATTTTAAGCTTCTCAGAACACTTTATTTCGCATAGGCATACATAGTAAACTTTAGGGTCACACTGTGTACCCCCTAATTGACCTATAATTATTTCCTGTGGTAGGGTACACTATTACCCTGTAATATAATACGTGGTCCAATTTAAAAATTATGGGTCAATATTAAGGTCCGATACCGTGCCGTTAGTTAACATAGAAAAGTGTCTTCGTATTTCCTTGTTTTAATGCACAATTTAAAATATACATAGTGTACCCCCTAATTGACCTATAATTATTTCCTGTGGTAGGGTACACTATTACCCTGTAATATAATACCTGGTCCAATTTAAATATTATGGGTCAATATTAAGGTCTGATATTGCGCCTTGCGCTAGTTAACCATTGAAAGATGTCTTTGAATTTTTAAAGCATTTTAGAACGCTTATTTCTTCATTTTAAGCTTCTCAGAACACTCTATTTCGCATAAGCATACATAGTAAAATTTAGGGTCACGCTGTGTACCCCCTAAATGACCTATAAATATTTCCTGTGGTAGGGTACACTATTACCCTGTAATATAATACGTGGTCCAATTTAAAAATTATAGGTCAATATTAAGGTCCGATACCGTGCCGTTAGTTAGCATAGAAAAATGTCTTTGAATTTTTAAAGCATTTTAGAACGCTTATTTCCTCATTTTAAGCTTCTCAGAACACTTTATTTCGCATAGGCATACATAGTAAACTTTAGGGTCACTCTGCGTACCCCCTAATTGACCTATAATTATTTCCTGTGATAGGGTACACTATAACCCTGTAATGTAATACGTGGTCCAATTTAAAAATTATAGGTCAATATTAAGGTCCGATACCGTGCCGTTAGTTAACATAGAAAAGTGTCTTCGTATTTCCTTGTTTTAATGCACTATTTAAAATATACATAGTGTACCCCCTAATTGACCTATAATTATTTCCTGTGGAAGGGTACACTAATACCCTGTAATATAATACCTGGTCCAATTTAAATATTATGGGTCAATATTAAGGTCTGATATTGCGCCTTGCGTTAGTTAACCATTGAAAGATGTCTTTGAATTTTTAAAGCATTTTAGAACGCTTATTTCTTCATTTTAAGCTTCTCAGAACACTCTATTTCGCATAGGCATACATAGTAAATTTTAGGGTCATGCTGTGTACCACCTAATTGACCTATAATTATTTCCTGTGGTAAGGTACACTATTACCCTGTAATATAATACGTGGTACAATTTAAAAATTATAGGTCAATATTAAGGTCCGATACCGTGCCGTTAGTTAACATAGAAAAGTGTCTTCGTATTTCCTTGTTTTAATGCACTATTTAAAATATACATAGTGTACCCCCTAATTGACCTATAATTATTTCCTGTGGAAGGGTACACTATTACCCTGTAATATAATACCTGGTCCAATTTAAATATTATGGGTCAATATTAAGGTCTGATATTGCGCCTTGCGTTAGTTAACCATTGAAAGATGTCTTTGAATTTTTAAAGCATTTTTGAACGCTTATTTCTTCATTTTAAGCATCTCAGAACACTCTATTTCGCATAGGCATACATAGTAAAACTTAGGGTCACGCTGTGTACCCCCTAAATGACCTATAAATATTTCCTGTGGTAGGGTACACTATTACCCTGTAATATAATACGTGGTCCAATTTAAAAATTATAGGTCAATATTAAGGTCCGATACCGTGCCGTTAGTTAACATAGAAAAATGTCTTTGAATTTTTAAAGCATTTTAGAATGCTTATTTCCTCATTTTAAGCTTCTCAGAACACTTTATTTCGCATAGGCATACATAGTAAAATTTAGGGTCACGCTGTGTACCCCGTAAATGACCTATAATTAATTCCTGTGGTAGGGTACACTATTACCCTGTAATATAATACGTGGTCCAATGTAAAAATTATAGGTCAATATTAAGTTCCGATACCGTGCTGTTAGTTAACATTGAAAAATGTCGTCGTATTTCCTTGTTTTAATGCACTATTTAAAATATACATAGTGTACCCCCTAATTGACCTATAATTATTTCCTGTGGTAGGGTACACTATTACCCTGTGATACAATACCTTGTTCAATTTAAATATTATGGATCAATATTAAGGTTTGATATTGCGCCTTGCGTTAGTTAACCATTGAAAGATGTCTTTGAATTTTTAAAGCCTTTTAGAACGCTTATTTCTTCATTTTAAGCTTCTCAGAACACTTTATTTCGCATAGGCATACATAGTAAACTTTAGGGTCACGCTGTGTACCCCCTAATTGACCTATAATTATTTCCTGTGGTAGGGTACACTATTACCCTGTAATATAATACGTGGTACAATTAAAAAATTATAGGTCAATATTAAGGTCCGATACCGTGCCGTTAGTTAACATAGAAAAGTGTCTTCGTATTTCCTTGTTTTAATGCACTATTTAAAATATACATAGTGTACCCCCTAATTGACCTATAATTATTTCCTGTGGTAGGGTGCACTATTACCCTGTAATATAATACCTGGTCCAATTTAAATATTATGGGTCAATATTAAGGTCTGATATTGCGCCTTGCGCTAGTTAACCATTGAAAGATGTCTTTGAATTTTTAAAGCATTTTAGAACGCTTATTTCTTCATTTTAAGCTTCTCAGAACACTTTATTTCGCATAGGCATACATAGTAAAATTTAGGGTCACGCTGTGTACCCCCTAAATAACCTATAATTATTTCCTGTGGTAGGGCACACTATTACCCTGTAATATAATAAGTGGTCCAATTTAAAAATTATAGGTCAATATTAAGGTCCGATACCGTGCCGTTAGTTAACATAGAAAAATGTCTTTGAATTTTTAAAGCATTTTAGAACGCTTATTTCCTCATTTTAAGCTTCTCAGAACACTTTATTTCGCATAGGCATACATAGTAAACTTTAGGGTCACTCTGTGTACCCCCTAATTGACCTATAATTATTTCCTGTGGTAGGGTACACTATAACCCTGTAATATAATACGTGGTCCAGTTTAAAAATTATAGGTCAATATTAAGGTCCGATACCGTGCCGTTAGTTAACATAGAAAAGTGTCTTCGTATTTCCTTGTTTTAATGCACTATTTAAAATATACATAGTGTATCCCCTAATTCACCTATAATTATTTCCTGTGGTAGGGTACACTATTACCCTGTAATATAATACCTGGTCCAATTGAAATATTATGGTTCCATATTAAGGTCTGATATCGCGCCTTGCGTTAGTTAACCATTGAAAGATGTCTTTGAATTTTTAAAGCATTTTAGAACGCTTATTTCTTCATTTTAAGCTTCTCAGAACACTCTATTTCGCATAGGCATACATAGTAAATTTTAGGGTCATGCTGTGTACCACCTAATTGACCTATAATTATTTCCTGTGGTAAGGTACACTATTACCCTGTAATATAATACGTGGTACAATTTAAAAATTATAGGTCAATATTAAGGTCCGATACCGTGCCGTTAGTTAACATAGAAAAGTGTCTTCGTATTTCCTTGTTTTAATGCACTATTTAAAATATACATAGTGTACCCCCTAATTGACCTATAATTAATTCCTGTGGTAGGGTGCACTATTACCCTGTAATATAATACCTATTCCAATTTAAATATTATGGGTCAATATTAAGGTCTGATATTGCGCCTTGCGCTAGTTAACCATTGAAAGATGTCTTTGAATTTTTAAAGCATTTTAGAACGCTTATTTCTTCATTTTAAGCTTCTCAGAACACTCTATTTCGCATAAGCATACATAGTAAAATTTAGGGTCACGCTGTGTACCCCCTAAATGACCTATAATTATTTCCTGTGGTAGGGTACACTATTACCCTGTAATATAATACGTGGTCCAATTTAAAAATTATAGGTCAATATTAAGGTCCGATACCGTGCCGTTAGTTAACATTGAAAAATGTCTTTGAATTTTTAAAGCATTTTAGAACGCTTATTTCCTCATTTTAAGCTTCTGAGAACACTTTATTTCGCATAGGCATACATAGTAAACTTTAGGGTCACGCTGTGTACCCCCTAATTGACCTATAATTATTTCCTGTGGTAGGATACACTATAACCCTGTAATATAATACGTGGTCCAATTTAAAAATTATAGGTCATTATTAAGGTCAGATACCGTGCCGTTAGTTAACATAGAAAAGTGTCTTCGTATTTCCTTGTTTTAATGCACTATTTAAAATATACATAGTGTACCCCCTAATTGACCTATAATTATTTCCTGTTGTAGGGTACACTATTACCCTGTAATATAATACCTGGTCCAATTGAAATATTATGGTTCCATATTAAGGTTTGATATCGCGCCTTGCTTTAGTTAACCATTGAAAGATGTCTTTGAATTTTTAAAGCATTTTAGAACCTTTATTTCTTCATTTTAAGCTTCTCAGAACACTCTATTTCGCATAGGCATACATAGTAAATTTTAGGGTCATGCTGTGTACCACCTAATTGACCTATAATTATTTCCTGTGGTAAGGTACACTATTACCCTGTAATATAATACGTGGTACAATTTAAAAATTATAGGTCAATATTAAGGTCCGATACCGTGCCGTTAGTTAACATAGAAAAGTGTCTTCGTATTTCCTTGTTTTAATGCACTATTTAAAATATACATAGTGTACCCCCTAATTGACCTCTAATTATTTCCTGTGGTAGGGTGCACTATTACCCTGTAATATAATACCTGGTCCAATTTAAATATTATGGGTCAATATTAAGGTCTGATATTGCGCCTTGCGCTAGTTAACCATTGAAAGATGTCTTTGAATTTTTAAAGCATTTTAGAACGCTTATTTCTTCATTTTAAGCTTCTCAGAACACTTTATTTCGCATAGGCATACATAGTAAAATTTAGGGTCACGCTGTGTACCCCCTAAATGACCTATAATTATTTCCTGTGGTAGGGCACACTATTACCCTGTAATATAATACGTGGTCCAATTTAAAAATTATAGGTCAATATTAAGGTCCGATACCGTGCCGTTAGTTAACATAGAAAAATGTCTTTGAATTTTTAAAGCATTTTAGAACGCTTATTTCCTCATTTTAAGCTTCTCAGAACACTTTATTTCGCATAGGCATACATAGTAAACTTTAGGGTCACTCTGTGTACCCCCTAATTGACCTATAATTATTTCCTGTGGTAGGGTACACTGTAACCCTGTAATATAATACGTGGTCCAGTTTAAAAATTATAGGTCAATATTAAGGTCCGATACCGTGCCGTTAGTTAACATAGAAAAGTGTCTTCGTATTTCCTTGTTTTAATGCACTATTTAAAATATACATAGTGTACCCCCTAATTGACCTATAATTATTTCCTGTGGTAGGGTGCACTATTACCCTGTAATATAATACCTGGTCCAATTTAAATATTATGGGTCAATATTAAGGTCTGATATTGCGCCTTGCGCTAGTTAACCATTGAAAGATGTCTTTGAATTTTTAAAGCATTTTAGAACGCTTATTTCTTCATTTTAAGCTTCTCAGAACACTTTATTTCGCATAGGCATACATAGTAAAATTTAGGGTCACGCTGTGTACCCCCTAAATGACCTATAATTATTTCCTGTGGTAGGGCACACTATTACCCTGTAATATAATACGTGGTCCAATTTAAAAATTATAGGTCAATATTAAGGTCCGATACCGTGCCGTTAGTTAACATAGAAAAATGTCTTTGAATTTTTAAAGCATTTTAGAACGCTTATTTCCTCATTTTAAGCTTCTCAGAACACTTTATTTCGCATAGGCATACATAGTAAACTTTAGGGTCACTCTGTGTACCCCCTAATTGACCTATAATTATTTCCTGTGGTAGGGTACACTATAACCCTGTAATATAATACGTGGTCCAGTTTAAAAATTATAGGTCAATATTAAGGTCCGATACCGTGCCGTTAGTTAACATAGAAAAGTGTCTTCGTATTTCCTTGTTTTAATGCACTATTTAAAATATACATAGTGTATCCCCTAATTGACCTATAATTATTTCCTGTGGTAGGGTACACTATTACCCTGTAATATAATACCTGGTCCAATTTAAATATTATGTGTCAATATTAAGGTCTGATATTGCGCCTTGCGCTAGTTAACCATTGAAAGATGTCTTTGAATTTTTAAAGCATTTTAGAACGCTTATTTCTTCATTTTAAGCTTCTCAGAACACTCTATTTCGCATAAGCATACATAGTAAAATTTAGGGTCACGCTGTGTACCCCCTAAATGACCTATAATTATTTCCTGTGGTAGGGTACACTATTACCCTGTAATATAATACGTGGTCCAATTTAAAAATTATAGGTCAATATTAAGGTCCGATACCGTGCCGTTAGTTAACATTGAAAAATGTCTTTGAATTTTTAAAGCATTTTAGAACGCTTATTTCCTCATTTTAAGCTTCTCAGAACACTTTATTTCGCATAGGCATACATAGTAAACTTTAGGGTCACGCTGTGTACCCCCTAATTGACCTATAATTATTTCCTGTGGTAGGATACACTATAACCCTGTAATATAATACGTGGTCCAATTTAAAAATTATAGGTCAATATTAAGGTCAGATACCGTGCCGTTAGTTAACATAGAAAAGTGTCTTCGAATTTCCTTGTTTTAATGCACTATTTAAAATATACATAGTGTACCCCCTAATTGACCTATAATTATTTCCTGTGGTAGGGTACACTATTACCCTCAGATATAATACCTGGTTCAAGTTAAATATTATGGGTCAATATTAAGGTCTGATATTGCGCCTTGCGTTAGTTAACCATTGAAAGATGTCTTTGAATTTTTAAAGCATTTTAGAACGCTTATTTCTTCATTTTAAGCATCTCAGAACACTCTATTTCGCATAGGCATACATAGTAAACTTTAGGGTCACGCTGTGTACCCCCTAATTGACCTATAATTATTTCCTGTTGTAGGGTACACTATTACCCTGTAATATAATAGGTGGTCCAATTTAAAAATTATAGGTCAATATTAAGGTCCGATACCGTGCCGTTAGTTAGCATAGAAAAATGTCTTTGAATTTTTAAAGCATTTTAGAACGCTTATTTCCTCATTTTAAGCTTCTCAGAACACTTCATTTCGCATAGGCATACATAGAAAACTTTAGGGTCACTCTGCGTACCCCCTAATTGACCTATAATTATTTCCTGTGGTAGGGTACACTATAACCCTGTAATATAATACGTGGTCCAATTTAAAAATTATAGGTCAATATTAAGGTCCGATACCGTGCCGTTAGTTAACATAGAAAAGTGTCTTCGTATTTCCTTGTTTTAATGCACTATTTAAAATATACATAGTGTACCCCCTAATTGACCTATAATTATTTCCTGTGGTAGGGTACACTATTACCCTGTAATATAGTACCTGGTCCAATTTAAATATTATGGGTCAATATTAAGGTCTGATATTGCGCCTTGCGTTAGATAACCATTGAAAGATGTCTTTGAATTTTTAAAGCATTTTAGAACGCTTATTTCTTCATTTTAAGCTTCTCAGAACACTCTATTTCGCATAGGCATACATAGTAAAATTTAGGGTCACGCTGTGTACCCCCTAAATGACCTATAATTATTTCCTGTGGTAGGGTACACTATTACCCTGTAATATAATACGTGGTCCAATTTAAAAATTATAGGTCAATATTAAGTTCCGATACCGTGCCGTTATTTAACATTGAAAAATGTCTTCGTATTTCCTTGTTTTAATGCACTATTTAAAATATTCATAGTGTACCCCCTAATTGACCTATAATTATTTCCTGTGGTAGGGTACACTATTACCCTGTAATACAATACCTGGTTCAATTTAAATATTATGGGTCAATATTAAGGTTTGATATTGCGCCTTGCGTTAGTTAACCATTGAAAGATGTCTTTGAATTTTTAAAGCATTTTAGAACGCTTATTTCTTCATTTTAAGCTTCTCAGAACACTCTATTTCGCATAAGCATACATAGTAAAATTTAGGGTCACGCTGTGTACCCCCTAAATGACCTATAATTATTTCCTGTGGTAGGGTACACTATTACCCTGTAATATAATACGTGGTCCAATTTAAAAATTATAGGTCAATATTAAGGTCCGATACCGTGCCGTTAGTTAACATTGAAAAATGTCTTTGAATTTTTAAAGCATTTTAGAACGCTTATTTCCTCATTTTAAGCTTCTCAGAACACTTTATTTCGCATAGGTATACATAGTAAACTTTAGGGTCACGCTGTGTACCCCCTAATTGACCTATAATTATTTCCTGTGGTAGGATACACTATAACCCTGTAATATAATACGTGGTCCAATTTAAAAATTATAGGTCAATATTAAGGTCAGATACCGTGCCGTTAGTTAACATAGAAAAGTGTCTTCGAATTTCCTTGTTTTAATGCACTATTTAAAATATACATAGTGTACCCCCTAATTGACCTATAATTATTTCCTGTGGTAGGGTACACTATTACCCTCAGATATAATATCTGGTTCAAGTTAAATATTATGGGTCAATATTAAGGTCTGATATTGCGCCTTGCGTTAGTTAACCATTGAAAGATGTCTTTGAATTTTTAAAGCATTTTAGAACGCTTATTTCTTCATTTTAAGCATCTCAGAACACTCTATTTCGCATAGGCATACATAGTAAACTTTAGGGTCACGCTGTGTACCCCCTAATTGACCTATAATTATTTCCTGTTGTAGGGTACACTATTACCCTGTAATATAATAGGTGGTCCAATTTAAAAATTATAGGTCAATATTAAGGTCCGATACCGTGCCGTTAGTTAGCATAGAAAAATGTCTTTGAATTTTTAAAGCATTTTAGAACGCTTATTTCCTCATTTTAAGCTTCTCAGAACACTTCATTTCGCATAGGCATACATAGAAAACTTTAGGGTCACTCTGCGTACCCCCTAATTGACCTATAATTATTTCCTGTGGTAGGGTACACTATAACCCTGTAATATAATACGTGGTCCAATTTAAAAATTATAGGTCAATATTAAGGTCCGATACCGTGCCGTTAGTTAACATAGAAAAGTGTCTTCGTATTTCCTTGTTTTAATGCACTATTTAAAATATACATAGTGTACCCCCTAATTGACCTATAATTATTTCCTGTGGTAGGGTACACTATTACCCTGTAATATAATAGGTGGTCCAATTTAAAAATTATAGGTCAATATTAAGGTCCGATACCGTGCCGTTAGTTAACATAGAAAAATGTCTTTGAATTTTTAAAGCATTTTAGAACGCTTATTTCCTCATTTTAAGCTTCTCAGAACACTTTATTTCGCATAGGCATACATAGTAAATTTTAGGGTCACTCTGTGTACCCCCTAATTGACCTATAATTATTTCCTGTGGTAGGGTACACTATAACCCTGTAATATAATACGTGGTCCAATTTAAAAATTATAGGTCAATATTAAGGTGCAATACCGTGCCGTTAGTTAACATAGAAAAGTGTCTTAGTATTTTCTTGTTTTAATGCACTATTTAAAACATACATAGTGTACCCCCTAATTGACCTATAATTATTTCCTGTTGTAGGGTACACTATTACCCTGTAATATAATACCTGGTCCAATTGAAATATTATGGTTCCATATTAAGGTCTGATATCGCGCCTTGCGTTAGTTAATAATTGAAAGATGTCTTTGAATTTTTAAAGCATTTTAGAACGCTTATTTCTTCATTTTAAGCTTCTCAGAACACTCTATTTCGCATAGACATACATAGTAAATTTTAGGGTCACGCTGTGTACCACCTAATTGACCTATAATTATTTCCTGTGGTAAGGTACACTATTACCCTGTAATATAATACGTGGTACAATTAATAAATTATAGGTCAATATTAAGGTCCGATACCGTGCCGTTAGTTAACATAGAAAAGTGTCTTCGTATTTCCTTGTTTTAATGCACTATTTAAAATATACATAGTGTACCCCCTAATTGACCTATAATTATTTCCTGTGGTAGGGTACACTATTACCGTGTAATATAATACCTGGTCCAATTTAAATATTATGGGTCAATATTAAGGTCTGATATTGCGCCTTGCGCTAGTTAACCATTGAAAGATGTCTTTGAATTTTTAAAGCATTTTAGAACGCTTATTTCTTCATTTTAAGCTTCTCAGAACACTCTATTTCGCATAAGCATACATAGTAAAATTTAGGGTCACGCTGTGTACCCCCTAAATGACCTATAATTATTTCCTGTGGTAGGGTACACTATTACCCTGTAATATAATACGTGGTCCAATTTAAAAATTATAGGTCAATATTAAGGACCGATACCGTGCCGTTAGTTAACATTGAAAAATGTCTTTGAATTTTTAAAGCATTTTCGAACGCTTATTTCCTCATTTTAAGCTTCTCAGAACACTTTATTTCGCATAGGCATAAATAGTAAACTTTAGGGTCACGCTGTGTACCCCCTAATTGACCTAAAATTATTTCCTGTGGTAGGGTACACTATTACCCTGTAATACAATACCTGGTTCAATTTAAATATTATGGGTCAATATTAAGGTTTGATATTGCGCCTTGCGTTAGTTAACCATTGAAAGATGTCTTTGAATTTTTAAAGCATTTTAGAACGCTTATTTCTTCATTTTAAGCTTCTCAGAACACTTTATTTCGCATAGGCATACATAGTAAACTTTAGGGTCACGCTGTGTACCCCCTAATTGACCTATAATTATTTCCTGTGGTAAGGTACACTATTACCCTGTAATATATTAGGTGATCCAATTTAAAAAATATAGGTCAATATTAAGGTCCGATACCGTGCCGTTAGTTAGCATAGAAAAATGTCATTGAATTTTTAAAGCATTTTAGAACGCTTATTTCCTCATTTTAAGCTTCTCAGAACACTTTATTTCGCATAGGCATACATAGTAAACTTTAGGGTCACTCTTCGTACCCCCTAATTTACATATAATTATTTCCTGTGGTAGGGTACACTATAACCCTGTAATATAATACGTGGTCCAATTTAAAAATTATAGGTCAATATTAAGGTCCGATACCGTGCCGTTAGTTAACATAGAAAAGTGTCTTCGTATTTCCTTGTTTTAATGCACTATTTAAAATATACATAGTGTACCCCCTAATTGACCTATAATTATTTCCTGTGGTAGGGTACACTATTACCCTGTAATATAATACCTGGTCCAATTTAAATATTATGGGTCAATATTAAGGTCTGATATTGCGCCTTGCGTTAGTTAACCATTGAAAGATGTCTTTGAATTTTTAAAGCATTTTAGAACGCTTATTTCTTCATTTTAAGCATCTCAGAACACTCTATTTCGCATAGGCATACATAGTAAAATTTAGGGTCACGCTGTGTACCCCCTAAATGACCTATAATTATTTCCTTTGGTAGGGTACACTATTACCCTGTAATATAATACGTGGTCCAATTTAAAAATTATAGGTCAATAATAAGGTGCGATACCGTGCTGTTAGTTAACATAGAAAAATGTCTTTGAATTTTTAAAGCATTTTAGAACGCTTATTTCTTCATTTTAAGCTTCTCAGAACACTCTATTTCGCATAGGCATACATAGTAAATTTTAGGGTCACGCTGTGTACCACCTAATTGACCTATAATTATTTCCTGTGGTAAGGTACACTATTACCCTGTAATATAATACGTGGTACAATTTAAAAAATATAGGTCAATATTAAGGTCCGATACCGTGCCGTTAGTTAACATAGAAAAGTGTCTTCGTATTTCCTTGTTTTAATGCACTATTTAAAATATACATAGTGTACCCCCTAAATGACCTATAATTATTTCCTGTGGTAGGGTACACTATTACCCTGTAATATAATAGGTGGTCCAATTTAAAAATTATAGGTCAATATTAAGGTCCGATACCGTGAAGTTAGTTAACATAGAAAAATGTCTTTGAATTTTTATAGCATTTTAGAACGCTTATTTCCTCATTTTAAGCTTCTCAGAACACTTTATTTCGCATAGGCATACATAGTAAACTTTAGGGTCACTCTGTGTACCCCCTAATTGTCCTATAATTATTTCCTGTGGTAGGGTACACTATAACCCTGTAATATAATACGTGGTCCAGTTTAAAAATTATAGGTCAATATTAAGGTCCGATACCGTGCCGTTAGTTAACATAGAAAAGTGTCTTCGTATTTCCTTGTTTTAATGCACTATTTAAAATATACATAGTGTACCCCCTAATTGACCTATAGTTATTTCCTGTGGTAGGGTACACTATTACCCTGTAATATAATACCTGGTCCAATTTAAATAT
Source organism: Parasteatoda tepidariorum (assembly GCF_982258835.1). Classification (NCBI taxonomy): domain Eukaryota; kingdom Metazoa; phylum Arthropoda; class Arachnida; order Araneae; family Theridiidae; genus Parasteatoda; species Parasteatoda tepidariorum. The sequence continues at coordinate 1,108,500 of NW_028257373.1, read as the reverse complement.
TATGGGTCAATATAAAGGTCTGATATTGCGCCTTGCGTTAGTTAACCATTGAAAGATGTCTTTGAATTTTTTAAAGCATTTTAGAACGCTTATTTCTTCATTTTAAGCTTCTCAGAACACTCTATTTCGCATAGGCATACATAGTAAATTTTAGGGTCACGCTGTGTACCACCTAATTGACCTATAATTATTTCCTGTGGTAAGGTACACTATTACCCTGTAATATAATACGTGGTACAATTTAAAAATTATAGGTCAATATTAAGGTCCGATACCGTGCCGTTAGTTAACATAGAAAAGTGTCTTCGTATTTCCTTGTTTTAATGCACTATTTAAAATATACATAGTGTACCCCCTAATTGACCTATAATTATTTCCTGTGGTAGGGTACACTATTACCCTGTAATATAATACCTATTCCAATTTAAATATTATGGGTCAATATTAAGGTCTGATATTGCGCCTTGCGTTAGTTAACCATTGAAAGATGTCTTTGAATTTTTAAAGCATTTTAGAACGCTTATTTCTTCATTTTAAGCATCTCAGAACACTCTATTTCGCATAGGCATACATAGTAAAATTTAGGGTCACGCTGTGTACCCCCTAAATGACCTATAATTATATCCTGTGGTAGGGTACACTATTACCCTGTAATATAATACGTGGTCCAATTTAAAAATTATAGGTCAATATTAAGGTCCGATACCGCGCCGTTAGTTAACATAGAAAAATGTCTTTGAATTTTTAAAGCATTTTAGAACGCTTATTTCCTCATTTTAAGCTTCTCAGAACACTTTATTTCGCATAGGCATACATAGTAAACTTTAGGGTCACGCTGTGTACCCCCTAATTGACCTATAATTATTTCCTTTGGTGGGGTACACTATTACCCTGTAATATAATACCTGGTCCAATTTAAAAATTATAGGTCAATAATAAGGTCCGATACCGTGCCGTTAGTTAACATAGAAAAATATCTTTGAATTTTTAAAGCATTTTAGAACGCTTATTTCTTCATTTTAAGCTTCTCAGAGCACTCTATTTCGCATAGGCATACATAGTAAAATTTAGGGTCACGCTGTGTACCCCCTAAATGACCTATAATTATTTCCTGTGGTAGGGCACACTATTACCCTGTAATATAATACGTGGTCCAATTTAAAAATTATAGGTCAATATTAAGTTCCGATACCGTGCCGTTAGTTAACATTGAAAAATGTCTTCGTATTTCCTTGTTTTAATGCACTATTTAAAATATACATAGTGTACCCCCTAATTGACCTATAATTATTTCCTGTGGTAGGGTACACTATTACCCTGTAATACAATACCTGGTTCAATTTAAATATTATGGGTCAATATTAAGGTTTGATATTGCGCCTTGCGTTAGTTAACCATTGAAAGATGTCTTTGAATTTTTAAAGCATTTTAGAACGCTTATTTCTTCATTTTAAGCTTCTCAGAACACTCTATTTCGCATAGGCATACATAGTAAAATTTAGGGTCACGCTGTGTACCCCCTAAATGACCTATAATTATTTCCTGTGGTAGGGTACACTATTACCCTCCAATATAATACGTGGTCCAATTTAAAAATTATAGGTCAATATTAAGGTCCGATACCGTGCCGTTAGTTAACATAGAAAAATGTCTTTGAATTTTTAAAGCATTTTAGAACGCTTATTTCCTCATTTTAAGCTTCTCAGAACACTTTATTTCGCATAGGCATACATAGTAAACTTTAGGGTCACTCTGTGTACCCCCTAATTGACCTATAATTATTTCCTGTGGTAGGGTACACTATAACCCTGTAATATAATACGTGGTCCAATTTAAAAATTATAGGTCAATATTAAGGTGCAATACCGTGCCGTTAGTTAACATAGAAAAGAGTCTTCGTATTTTCTTGTTTTAATGCACTATTTAAAACATACATAGTGTACCCCCTAATTGACCTATAATTATTTCCTGTTGTAGGGTACACTATTACCCTGTAATATAATACCTGGTCCAATTGAAATATTATGGTTCCATATTAAGGTCTGATATCGCGCCTTGCGTTAGTTAACCATTGAAAGATGTCTTTGAATTTTTAAAGCATTTTAGAACGCTTATTTCTTCATTTTAAGCTTCTCAGAACACTTTATTTCGCATAGGCATACATAGTAAACTTTAGGGTCACGCTGTGTACCCCCTAATTGACCTATAATTATTTCCTGTGGTAGGGTACACTATTACCCTGTAATATAATAGGTGGTCCAATTTTAAAATTATAGGTCAATATTAAGGTCCGATACCGTGCCGTTAGTTAGCATAGAAAAATGTCTTTGAATTTTTAAAGCATTTTAGAACGCTTATTTCCTCATTTTAAGCTTCTCAGAACACTTCATTTCGCATAGGCATACATAGAAAACTTTAGGGTCACTCTGCGTACCCCCTAATTGACCTATAATTATTTCCTGTGGTAGGGTACACTATAACCCTGTAATATAATACGTGGTCCAATTTAAAAATTATAGGTCAATATTAAGGTCCGATACCGTGCCGTTAGTTAACATAGAAAAGTGTCTTTGTATTTCCTTGTTTTAATGCACTATTTAAAATATACATAGTGTACCCCCTAATTGACCTATAATTATTTCCTGTGGTAGGGTACACTATTACCCTGTAATATAATACCTGGTCCAATTTAAATATTATGGGTCAATATTAAGGTCTGATATTGCGCCTTGCGTTAGTTAACCATTGAAAGATGTCTTTGAATTTTTAAAGCATTTTAGAACGCTTATTTCTTCATTTTAAGCTTCTCAGAACACTCTATTTCGCATAGGCATACATAGTAAATTTTAGGGTCACGCTGTGTACCACCTAATTGACCTATAATTATTTCCTGTGGTAAGGTACACTATTACCCTGTAATATAATACGTGGTACAATTTAAAAATTATAGGTCAATATTAAGGTCCAATACCGTGCCGTTAGTTAACATAGAAAAGTGTCTTCGTATTTCCTTGTTTTAATGCACTATTTAAAATATACATAGTGTACCCCCTAATTGACCTATAATTATTTCCTGTGGTAGGGTACACTATTACCCTGTAATATAATACCTATTCCAATTTAAATATTATGGGTTAATATTAAGGTCTGATATTGCGCCTTGCGTTAGTTAACCATTGAAAGATGTCTTTGAATTTTTAAAGCATTTTAGAACGCTTATTTCTTCATTTTAAGCATCTCAGAACACTCTATTTCGCATAGGCATACATAGTAAAATTTAGGGTCACGCTGTGTACCCCCTAAATGACCTATAATTATATCCTGTGGTAGGGTACACTATTACCCTGTAATATAATACGTGGTCCAATTTAAAAATTATAGGTCAATATTAAGGTCCGATACCGTGCCGTTAGTTAACATAGAAAAATGTCTTTGAATTTTTAAAGCATTTTAGAACGCTTATTTCCTCATTTTAAGCTTCTCAGAACAATTTATTTCGCATAGGCATACATAGTAAACTTTAGGGTCACGCTGTGTACCCCCTAATTGACCTATAATTATTTCCTTTGGTTTGGGTACACTATTACCCTGTAATATAATACCTGGTTCAATTTAAAAATTATAGGTCAATAATAAGGTCCGATACCGTGCCGTTAGTTAACATAGAAAAATGTCTTTGAATTTTTAAAGCATTTTAGAACGCTTATTTCTTCATATTAAGCTTCTCAGAGCACTCTATTTCGCATAGGCATACATAGTAAAATTTAGGGTCACGCTGTGTACCCCCTAAATGACCTATAATTATTTCCTGTGGTAGGGCACACTATTACCCTGTAATATAATACGTGGTCCAATTTAAAAATTATAGGTCAATATTAAGTTCCGATACCGTGCCGTTAGTTAACATTGAAAAATGTCTTCGTATATCCTTGTTTTAATGCACTATTTAAAATATACATAGTGTACCCCATAATTGACCTATAATTATTTCCTGTGGTAGGGTACACTATTACCCTGTAATACAATACCTGGTTCAATTTAAATATTATGGGTCAATATTAAGGTTTGATATTGCGCCTTGCGTTAGTTAACCATTGAAAGATGTCTTTGAATTTTTAAAGCATTTTAGAACGCTTATTTCTTCATTTTAAGCTTCTCAGAACACTCTATTTCGCATAGGCATACATAGTAAAATTTAGGGTCACGCTGTGTACCCCCTAAATGACCTATAATTATTTCCTGTGGTAGGGTACACTATTACCCTGTAATATAATACGTGGTCCAATTTAAAAATTATAGGTCAATATTAAGTTCCGATACCGTGCCGTTATTTAACATTGAAAAATGTCTTCGTATTTCCTTGTTTTAATGCACTATTTAAAATATTCATAGTGTACCCCCTAATTGACCTATAATTATTTCCTGTGGTAGGGTACACTATTACCCTGTAATACAATACCTGGTTCAATTTAAATATTATGGGCCAATATTAAGGTTTGATATTGCGCCTTGCGTTAGTTAACCATTGAAAGATGTCTTTGAATTTTTAAAGCATTTTAGAACGCTTATTTCTTCATTTTAAGCTTCTCAGAACACTTTATTTCGCATAGGCATACGTAGTAAACTTTAGGGTCACGCTGTGTACCCCCTAATTGACCTATAATTATTTCCTGTGGTAGGGTACACTATTACCCTGTAATATAATAGGTGGTCCAATTTAAAAATTATAGGTCAATATTAAGGTCCGATACCGTGCCGTTAGTTAACATAGAAAAATGTCTTTGAATTTTTAAAGCATTTTAGAACGCTTATTTCCTCATTTTAAGCTTCTCAGAACACTTTATTTCGCATAGGCATACATAGTAAATTTTAGGGTCACTCTGTGTACCCCCTAATTGACCTATAATTATTTCCTGTGGTAGGGTACACTATAACCCTGTAATATAATACGTGGTCCAATTTAAAAATTATAGTTCAATATTAAGGTGCAATACCGTGCCGTTATTTAACATAGAAAAGTGTCTTCGTATTTTCTTGTTTTAATGCACTATTTAAAACATACATAGTGTACCCCCTAATTGACCTATAATTATTTCCTGTTGTAGGGTACACTATTACCCTGTAATATAATACCTGGTCCAATTGAAATATTATGGTTCCATATTAAGGTCTGATATCGCGCCTTGCGTTAGTTAATAATTGAAAGATGTCTTTGAATTTTTAAAGCATTTTAGAACGCTTATTTCTTCATTTTAAGCTTCTCAGAACACTCTATTTCGCATAGACATACATAGTAAATTTTAGGGTCACGCTGTGTGCCACCTAATTGACCTATAATTATTTCCTGTGGAAAGGTACACTATTACCCTGTAATATAATACGTGGTACAATTAATAAATTATAGGTCAATATTAAGGTCCGATACCGTGCCGTTAGTTAACATAGAAAAATGTCTTTGAATTTTTAAAGCATTTTAGAACGCTTATTTCCTCATTTTAAGCTTCTCAGAACACTTTATTTCGCATAGGCATACATAGTAAATTTTAGGGTCACTCTGTGTACCCCCTAATTGACCTATAATTATTTCCTGTGGTAGGGTACACTATAACCCTGTAATATTATACGTGGTCCAATTTAAAAATTATAGTTCAATATTAAGGTGCAATACCGTGCCGTTATTTAACATAGAAAAGTGTCTTCGTATTTTCTTGTTTTAATGCACTATTTAAAACATACATAGTGTACCCCCTAATTGACCTATAATTATTTCCTGTTGTAGGGTACACTATTACCCTGTAATATAATACCTGGTCCAATTGAAATATTATGGTTCCATATTAAGGTCTGATATCGCGCCTTGCGTTAGTTAATAATTGAAAGATGTCTTTGAATTTTTAAAGCATTTTAGAACGCTTATTTCTTCATTTTAAGCTTCTCAGAACACTCTATTTCGCATAGACATACATAGTAAATTTTAGGGTCACGCTGTGTGCCACCTAATTGACCTATAATTATTTCCTGTGGAAAGGTACACTATTACCCTGTAATATAATACGTGGTACAATTAATAAATTATAGGTCAATATTAAGGTCCGATACCGTGCCGTTAGTTAACATAGAAAAGTGTCTTCGTATTTCCTTGTTTTAATGCACTATTTAAAATATACATAGTGTACCCCCTAATTGACCTATAATTATTTCCTGTGGTAGGGTACACTATTACCCTGTAATATAATACCTGGTCCAATTTAAATATTATGGGTCAATATTAAGGTCTGATATTGCGCCTTGCGCTAGTTAACCATTGAAAGATGTCTTTGAATTTTTAAAGCATTTTAGAACGCTTATTTCTTCATTTTAAGATTCTCAGAACACTGTATTTCGCATAAGCATACATAGTAAAATTTAGGGTCACGCTGTGTACCCCCTAAATGACCTATAATTATTTCCTGTGGTAGGGTACACTATTACCCTGTAATATAATACGTGGTCCAATTTAAAAATTATAGGTCAATATTAAGGACCGATACCGTGCCGTTAGTTAACATTGAAAAATGTCTTTGAATTTTTAAAGCATTTTAGAACGCTTATTTCCTCATTTTAAGCTTCTCAGAACACTTTATTTCGCATAGGCATACATAGTAAACTTTAGGGTCTCTCTGTGTACCCCCTAATTGACCTATAATTATTTCCTGTTGTAGGGTACACTATAACCCTGTAATATAATACGTGGTCCAATTTAAAAATTATAGGTCAATATTAAGGTCCGATACCGTGCCGTTAGTTAACATAGAAAAGTGTATTCGTATTTCCTTGTTTTAATGCACTATTTAAAATATACATAGTGTACCCCCTAATTGACCTATAATTATTTCATGTGGTAGGGTACACTATTACCCTGTAATATAATACCTATTCCAATTTAAATATTATGGGTCAATATTAAGGTCTGATATTGCGCCTTGCGTTAGTTAACCATTGAAAGATGTCTTTGAATTTTTAAAGCATTTTAGAACGCTTATTTCTTCATTTTAAGCATCTCAGAACACTCTATTTCGCATAGGCATACATAGTAAAATTTAGGGTCACGCTGTGTACCCCCTAAATGACCTATAATTATTTCCTGTGGTAGGGTACACTATTACCCTGTAATATAATACGTGGTCCAATTTAAAAATTATAGGTCAATATTAAGGTCCGATACCGTGCCGTTAGTTAACATTGAAAAATGTCTTTGAATTTTTAAAGCATTTTAGAACGCTTATTTCCTCATTTTAAGCTTCTCAGAACACTTTATTTCGCATAGGTATACATAGTAAACTTTAGGGTCACGCTGTGTACCCCCTAAATGACCTATAATTATTTCCTGTGGTAGGGTACACTATTACCCTGTAATATAATACGTGGTCCAATTTAAAAATTATAGGTCAATATTAAGTTCCGATACCGTGCCGTTATTTAACATTGAAAAATGTCTTCGTATTTCCTTGTTTTAATGCACTATTTAAAATATTCATAGTGTACCCCCTAATTGACCTATAATTATTTCCTGTGGTAGGGTACACTATTACCCTGTAATACAATACCTGGTTCAATTTAAATATTATGGGTCAATATTAAGGTCTGATATTGCGCCTTGCGTTAGTTAACCATTGAAAGATGTCTTTGAGTTTTTAAAGCATTTTAGAACGCTTATTTCTTCATTTTAAGCATCTCAGAACACTCTATTTCGCATAGGCATACATAGTAAACTTTAGGGTCACGCTGTGTACCCCCTAATTGACCTATAATTATTTCCTGTTGTAGGGTACACTATTACCCTGTAATATAATAGGTGGTCCAATTTAAAAATTATAGGTCAATATTAAGGTCCGATACCGTGCCGTTAGTTAGCATAGAAAAATGTCTTTGAATTTTTAAAGCATTTTAGAACGCTTATTTCCTCATTTCAAGCTTCTCAGAACACTTCATTTCGCATAGGCATACATAGAAAACTTTAGGGTCACTCTGCGTACCCCCTAATTGACCTATAATTATTTCCTGTGGTAGGGTACACTATAACCCTGTAATATAATACGTGGTCCAATTTAAAAATTATAGGTCAATATTAAGGTCCGATACCGTGCCGTTAGTTAACATAGAAAAGTGTCTTCGTATTTCCTTGTTTTAATGCACTATTTAAAATATACATAGTGTACCCCCTAATTGACCTATAATTATTTCCTGTGGTAGGGTACACTATTACCCTGTAATATAATAGGTGGTCCAATTTAAAAATTATAGGTCAATATTAAGGTCCGATACCGTGCCGTTAGTTAACATAGAAAAATGTCTTTGAATTTTTATAGCATTTTAGAACGCTTATTTCCTCATTTTAAGCTTCTCAGAACACTTTATTTCGCATAGGCATACATAGTAAACTTTAGGGTCACTCTGTGTACCCCCTAATTGTCCTATAATTATTTCCTGTGGTAGGGTACACTATAACCCTGTAATATAATACGTGGTCCAGTTTAAAAATTATAGGTCAATATTAAGGTCCGATACCGTGCCGTTAGTTAACATAGAAAAGTGTCTTCGTATTTCCTTGTTTTAATGCACTATTTAAAATATACATAGTGTACCCCCTAATTGACCTATAGTTATTTCCTGTGGTAGGGTACACTATTACCCTGTAATATAATACCTGGTCCAATTTAAATATTATGGGTCAATATTAAGGTCTGATATTGCGCCTTGCGTTAGTTAACCATTGAAAGATGTCTTTGAATTTTTTAAAGCATTTTAGAACGCTTATTTCTTCATTTTAAGCTTCTCAGAACACTCTATTTCGCTTAGGCATACATAGTAAAATTTAGGGTCACGCTGTGTACCCCCTAAATGACCTATAATTATTTCCTGTGGTAGGGTACACTATTACCCTGTAATATAATACGTGGTCCAATTTAAAAATTATAGGTCAATATTAAGGTCCGATACCGTGCCGTTAGTTAACATTGAAAAATGTCTTTGAATTTTTAAAGCATTTTAGAACGCTTATTTCCTCATTTTAAGCTTCTCAGAACACTTTATTTCGCATAGGTATACATAGTAAACTTTAGGGTCACGCTGTGTACCCCCTAAATGACCTATAATTATTTCCTGTGGTAGGGTACACTATTACCCTGTAATATAATACGTGGTCCAATTTAAAAATTATAGGTCAATATTAAGTTCCGATACCGTGCCGTTATTTAACATTGAAAAATGTCTTCGTATTTCCTTGTTTTAATGCACTATTTAAAATATTCATAGTGTACCCCCTAATTGACCTATAATTATTTCCTGTGGTAGGGTACACTATTACCCTGTAATACAATACCTGGTTCAATTTAAATATTATGGGCCAATATTAAGGTTTGATATTGCGCCTTGCGTTAGTTAACCATTGAAAGATGTCTTTGAATTTTTAAAGCATTTTAGAACGCTTATTTCTTCATTTTAAGCTTCTCAGAACACTTTATTTCGCATAGGCATACGTAGTAAACTTTAGGGTCACGCTGTGTACCCCCTAATTGACCTATAATTATTTCCTGTGGTAGGGTACACTATTACCCTGTAATATAATAGGTGGTCCAATTTAAAAATTATAGGTCAATATTAAGGTCCGATACCGTGCCGTTAGTTAACATAGAAAAATGTCTTTGAATTTTTAAAGCATTTTAGAACGCTTATTTCCTCATTTTAAGCTTCTCAGAACACTTTATTTCGCATAGGCATACATAGTAAATTTTAGGGTCACTCTGTGTACCCCCTAATTGACCTATAATTATTTCCTGTGGTAGGGTACACTATAACCCTGTAATATAATACGTGGTCCAATTTAAAAATTATAGGTCAATATTAAGGTGCAATACCGTGCCGTTATTTAACATAGAAAAGTGTCTTCGTATTTTCTTGTTTTAATGCACTATTTAAAACATACATAGTGTACCCCCTAATTGACCTATAATTATTTCCTGTTGTAGGGTACACTATTACCCTGTAATACAATACCTGGTCCAATTGAAATATTATGGTTCCATATTAAGGTCTGATATCGCGCCTTGCGTTAGTTAATAATTGAAAGATGTCTTTGAATTTTTAAAGCATTTTAGAACGCTTATTTCTTCATTTTAAGCTTCTCAGAACACTCTATTTCGCATAGACATACATAGTAAATTTTAGGGTCACGCTGTGTGCCACCTAATTGACCTATAATTATTTCCTGTGGAAAGGTACACTATTACCCTGTAATATAATACGTGGTACAATTAATAAATTATAGGTCAATATTAAGGTCCGATACCGTGCCGTTAGTTAACATAGAAAAGTGTCTTCGTATTTCCTTGTTTTAATGCACTATTTAAAATATACATAGTGTACCCCCTAATTGACCTATAATTATTTCCTGTGGTAGGGTACACTATTACCCTGTAATATAATACCTGGTCCAATTTAAATATTATGGGTCAATATTAAGGTCTGATATTGCGCCTTGCGCTAGTTAACCATTGAAAGATGTCTTTGAATTTTTAAAGCATTTTAGAACGCTTATTTCTTCATTTTAAGCTTCTCAGAACACTCTATTTCGCATAAGCATACATAGTAAAATTTAGGGTCACGCTGTGTACCCCCTAAATGACCTATAATTATTTCCTGTGGTAGGGTACACTATTACCCTGTAATATAATACGTGGTCCAATTTAAAAATTATAGGTCAATATTAAGGACCGATACCGTGCCGTTAGTTAACATTGAAAAATGTCTTTGAATTTTTAAAGCATTTTAGAACGCTTATTTCCTCATTTTAAGCTTCTCAGAACACTTTATTTCGCATAGGCATACATAGTAAACTTTAGGGTCTCTCTGTGTACCCCCTAATTGACCTATAATTATTTCCTGTTGTAGGGTACACTATAACCCTGTAATATAATACGTGGTCCAATTTAAAAATTATAGGTCAATATTAAGGTCCGATACCGTGCCGTTAGTTAACATAGAAAAGTGTATTCGTATTTCCTTGTTTTAATGCACTATTTAAAATATACATAGTGTACCCCCTAATTGACCTATAATTATTTCATGTGGTAGGGTACACTATTACCCTGTAATATAATACCTATTCCAATTTAAATATTATGGGTCAATATTAAGGTCTGATATTGCGCCTTGAGTTAGTTAACCATTGAAAGATGTCTTTGAATTTTTAAAGCATTTTAGAACGCTTATTTCTTCATTTTAAGCATCTCAGAACACTCTATTTCGCATAGGCATACATAGTAAAATTTAGGGTCACGCTGTGTACCCCCTAAATGACCTATAATTATTTCCTGTGGTAGGGTACACTATTACCCTGTAATATAATACGTGGTCCAATTTAAAAATTATAGGTCAATATTAAGGTCCGATACCGTGCCGTTAGTTAACATTGAAAAATGTCTTTGAATTTTTAAAGCATTTTAGAACGCTTATTTCCTCATTTTAAGCTTCTCAGAACACTTTATTTCGCATAGGTATACATAGTAAACTTTAGGGTCACGCTGTGTACCCCCTAATTGACCTATAATTATTTCCTGTGGTAGGATACACTATAACCCTGTAATATAATACGTGGTCCAATTTAAAAATTATAGGTCAATATTAAGGTCAGATACCGTGCCGTTAGTTAACATAGAAAAGTGTCTTCGAATTTCCTTGTTTTAATGCACTATTTAAAATATACATAGTGTACCCCCTAATTGACCTATAATTATTTCCTGTGGTAGGGTACACTATTACCCTCAGATATAATATCTGGTTCAAGTTAAATATTATGGGTCAATATTAAGGTCTGATATTGCGCCTTGCGTTAGTTAACCATTGAAAGATGTCTTTGAGTTTTTAAAGCATTTTAGAACGCTTATTTCTTCATTTTAAGCATCTCAGAACACTCTATTTCGCATAGGCATACATAGTAAACTTTAGGGTCACGCTGTGTACCCCCTAATTGACCTATAATTATTTCCTGTTGTAGGGTACACTATTACCCTGTAATATAATAGGTGGTCCAATTTAAAAATTATAGGTCAATATTAAGGTCCGATACCGTGCCGTTAGTTAGCATAGAAAAATGTCTTTGAATTTTTAAAGCATTTTAGAACGCTTATTTCCTCATTTCAAGCTTCTCAGAACACTTCATTTCGCATAGGCATACATAGAAAACTTTAGGGTCACTCTGCGTACCCCCTAATTGACCTATAATTATTTCCTGTGGTAGGGTACACTATAACCCTGTAATATAATACGTGGTCCAATTTAAAAATTATAGGTCAATATTAAGGTCCGATACCGTGCCGTTAGTTAACATAGAAAAGTGTCTTCGTATTTCCTTGTTTTAATGCACTATTTAAAATATACATAGTGTACCCCCTAATTGACCTATAATTATTTCCTGTGGTAGGGTACACTATTACCCTGTAATATAATAGGTGGTCCAATTTAAAAATTATAGGTCAATATTAAGGTCCGATACCGTGCCGTTAGTTAACATAGAAAAATGTCTTTGAATTTTTATAGCATTTTAGAACGCTTATTTCCTCATTTTAAGCTTCTCAGAACACTTTATTTCGCATAGGCATACATAGTAAACTTTAGGGTCACTCTGTGTACCCCCTAATTGTCCTATAATTATTTCCTGTGGTAGGGTACACTATAACCCTGTAATATAATACGTGGTCCAGTTTAAAAATTATAGGTCAATATTAAGGTCCGATACCGTGCCGTTAGTTAACATAGAAAAGTGTCTTCGTATTTCCTTGTTTTAATGCACTATTTAAAATATACATAGTGTACCCCCTAATTGACCTATAGTTATTTCCTGTGGTAGGGTACACTATTACCCTGTAATATAATACCTGGTCCAATTTAAATATTATGGGTCAATATTAAGGTCTGATATTGCGCCTTGCGTTAGTTAACCATTGAAAGATGTCTTTGAATTTTTTAAAGCATTTTAGAACGCTTATTTCTTCATTTTAAGCTTCTCAGAACACTCTATTTCGCTTAGGCATACATAGTAAATTTTAGGGTCACGCTGTGTACCACCTAATTGACCTATAATTATTTCCTGTGGTAAGGTACACTATTACCCTGTAATATAATACGTGGTCCAATTTAAAAATTATAGGTCAATATTAAGGTCCGATACCGCGCCGTTAGTTAACATAGAAAAATGTCTTTGAATTTTTAAAGCATTTTAGAACGCTTATTTCCTCATTTTAAGCTTCTCAGAACACTTTATTTCGCATAGGCATACATAGTAAACTTTAGGGTCACGCTGTGTACCCCCTAATTGACCTATAATTATTTCCTTTGGTGGGGTACACTATTACCCTGTAATATAATACCTGGTCCAATTTAAAAATTATAGGTCAATAATAAGGTCCGATACCGTGCCGTTAGTTAACATAGAAAAATATCTTTGAATTTTTAAAGCATTTTAGAACGCTTATTTCTTCATTTTAAGCTTCTCAGAGCACTCTATTTCGCATAGGCATACATAGTAAAATTTAGGGTCACGCTGTGTACCCCCTAAATGACCTATAATTATTTCCTGTGGTAGGGCACACTATTACCCTGTAATATAATACGTGGTCCAATTTAAAAATTATAGGTCAATATTAAGTTCCGATACCGTGCCGTTAGTTAACATTGAAAAATGTCTTCGTATTTCCTTGTTTTAATGCACTATTTAAAATATACATAGTGTACCCCCTAATTGACCTATAATTATTTCCTGTGGTAGGGTACACTATTACCCTGTAATACAATACCTGGTTCAATTTAAATATTATGGGTCAATATTAAGGTTTGATATTGCGCCTTGCGTTAGTTAACCATTGAAAGATGTCTTTGAATTTTTAAAGCATTTTAGAACGCTTATTTCTTCATTTTAAGCTTCTCAGAACACTCTATTTCGCATAGGCATACATAGTAAAATTTAGGGTCACGCTGTGTACCCCCTAAATGACCTATAATTATTTCCTGTGGTAGGGTACACTATTACCCTCCAATATAATACGTGGTCCAATTTAAAAATTATAGGTCAATATTAAGGTCCGATACCGTGCCGTTAGTTAGCATAGAAAAATGTCTTTGAATTTTTAAAGCATTTTAGAACGCTTATTTCCTCATTTTAAGCTTCTCAGAACACTTCATTTCGCATAGGCATACATAGAAAACTTTAGGGTCACTCTGCGTACCCCCTAATTGACCTATAATTATTTCCTGTGGTAGGGTACACTATAACCCTGTAATATAATACGTGGTCCAATTTAAAAATTATAGGTCAATATTAAGGTCCGATACCGTGCCGTTAGTTAACATAGAAAAGTGTCTTTGTATTTCCTTGTTTTAATGCACTATTTAAAATATACATAGTGTACCCCCTAATTGACCTATAATTATTTCCTGTGGTAGGGTACACTATTACCCTGTAATATAATACCTGGTCCAATTTAAATATTATGGGTCAATATTAAGGTCTGATATTGCGCCTTGCGTTAGTTAACCATTGAAAGATGTCTTTGAATTTTTAAAGCATTTTAGAACGCTTATTTCTTCATTTTAAGCTTCTCAGAACACTCTATTTCGCATAGGCATACATAGTAAATTTTAGGGTCACGCTGTGTACCACCTAATTGACCTATAATTATTTCCTGTGGTAAGGTACACTATTACCCTGTAATATAATACGTGGTACAATTTAAAAATTATAGGTCAATATTAAGGTCCGATACCGTGCCGTTAGTTAACATAGAAAAGTGTCTTCGTATTTCCTTGTTTTAATGCACTATTTAAAATATACATAGTGTACCCCCTAATTGACCTATAATTATTTCCTGTGGTAGGGTACACTATTACCCTGTAATATAATACCTATTCCAATTTAAATATTATGGGTTAATATTAAGGTCTGATATTGCGCCTTGCGTTAGTTAACCATTGAAAGATGTCTTTGAATTTTTAAAGCATTTTAGAACGCTTATTTCTTCATTTTAAGCATCTCAGAACACTCTATTTCGCATAGGCATACATAGTAAAATTTAGGGTCACGCTGTGTACCCCCTAAATGACCTATAATTATATCCTGTGGTAGGGTACACTATTACCCTGTAATATAATACGTGGTCCAATTTAAAAATTATAGGTCAATATTAAGGTCCGATACCGTGCCGTTAGTTAACATAGAAAAATGTCTTTGAATTTTTAAAGCATTTTAGAACGCTTATTTCCTCATTTTAAGCTTCTCAGAACAATTTATTTCGCATAGGCATACATAGTAAACTTTAGGGTCACGCTGTGTACCCCCTAATTGACCTATAATTATTTCCTTTGGTTTGGGTACACTATTACCCTGTAATATAATACCTGGTTCAATTTAAAAATTATAGGTCAATAATAAGGTCCGATACCGTGCCGTTAGTTAACATAGAAAAATGTCTTTGAATTTTTAAAGCATTTTAGAACACTTATTTCTTCATTTTAAGCTTCTCAGAGCACTCTATTTCGCATAGGCATACATAGTAAAATTTAGGGTCACACTGTGTACCCCCTAAATGACCTATAATTATTTCCTGTGGTAGGGCACACTATTACCCTGTAATATAATACGTGGTCCAATTTAAAAATTATAGGTCAATATTAAGTTCCGATACCGTGCCGTTAGTTAACATTGAAAAATGTCTTCGTATTTCCTTGTTTTAATGCACTATTTAAAATATACATAGTGTACCCCATAATTGACCTATAATTATTTCCTGTGGTAGGGTACACTATTACCCTGTAATACAATACCTGGTTCAATTTAAATATTATGGGACAATATTAAGGTTTGATATTGCGCCTTGCGTTAGTTAACCATTGAAAGATGTCTTTGAATTTTTAAAGCATTTTAGAACGCTTATTTCTTCATTTTAAGCTTCTCAGAACACTCTATTTCGCATAGGCATACATAGTAAAATTTAGGGTCACGCTGTGTACCCCCTAAATGACCTATAATTATTTCCTGTGGTAGGGTACACTATTACCCTGTAATATAATACGTGGTCCAATTTAAAAATTATAGGTCAATATTAAGTTCCGATACCGTGCCGTTATTTAACATTGAAAAATGTCTTCGTATTTCCTTGTTTTAATGCACTATTTAAAATATTCATAGTGTACCCCCTAATTGACCTATAATTATTTCCTGTGGTAGGGTACACTATTACCCTGTAATACAATACCTGGTTCAATTTAAATATTATGGGCCAATATTAAGGTTTGATATTGCGCCTTGCGTTAGTTAACCATTGAAAGATGTCTTTGAATTTTTAAAGCATTTTAGAACGCTTATTTCTTCATTTTAAGCTTCTCAGAACACTTTATTTCGCATAGGCATACGTAGTAAACTTTAGGGTCACGCTGTGTACCCCCTAATTGACCTATAATTATTTCCTGTGGTAGGGTACACTATTACCCTGTAATATAATAGGTGGTCCAATTTAAAAATTATAGGTCAATATTAAGGTCCGATACCGTGCCGTTAGTTAACATAGAAAAATGTCTTTGAATTTTTAAAGCATTTTAGAACGCTTATTTCCTCATTTTAAGCTTCTCAGAACACTTTATTTCGTAGTACATAGTAAATAAAAAATTTTACATAGTAAATTTTAGGGTCACTCTGTGTACCCCCTAATTGACCTATAATTATTTCCTGTGGTAGGGTACACTATAACCCTGTAATATAATACGTGGTCCAATTTAAAAATTATAGGTCAATATTAAGGTGCAATACCGTGCCGTTATTTAACATAGAAAAGTGTCTTCGTATTTTCTTGTTTTAATGCACTATTTAAAACATACATAATGTACCCCCTAATTGACCTATAATTATTTCCTGTTGTAGGGTACACTATTACCCTGTAATATAATACCTGGTCCAATTGAAATATTATGGTTCCATATTAAGGTCTGATATCGCGCCTTGCGTTAGTTAATAATTGAAAGATGTCTTTGAATTTTTAAAGCATTTTAGAACGCTTATTTCTTCATTTTAAGCTTCTCAGAACACTCTATTTCGCATAGACATACATAGTAAATTTTAGGGTCACGCTGTGTGCCACCTAATTGACCTATAATTATTTCCTGTGGAAAGGTACACTATTACCCTGTAATATAATACGTGGTACAATTAATAAATTATAGGTCAATATTAAGGTCCGATACCGTGCCGTTAGTTAACATAGAAAAGTGTCTTCGTATTTCCTTGTTTTAATGCACTATTTAAAATATACATAGTGTACCCCCTAATTGACCTATAATTATTTCCTGTGGTAGGGTACACTATTACCCTGTAATATAATACCTGGTCCAATTTAAATATTATGGGTCAATATTAAGGTCTGATATTGCGCCTTGCGCTAGTTAACCATTGAAAGATGTCTTTGAATTTTTAAAGCATTTTAGAACGCTTATTTCTTCATTTTAAGCTTCTCAGAACACTCTATTTCGCATAAGCATACATAGTAAAATTTAGGGTCACGCTGTGTACCCCCTAAATGACCAATAATTATTTCCTGTGGTAGGGTACACTATTACCCTGTAATATAATACGTGGTCCAATTTAAAAATTATAGGTCAATATTAAGGACCGATACCGTGCCGTTAGTTAACATTGAAAAATGTCTTTGAATTTTTAAAGCATTTTAGAACGCTTATTTCCTCATTTTAAGCTTCTCAGAACACTTTATTTCGCATAGGCATACATAGTAAACTTTAGGGTCTCTCTGTGTACCCCCTAATTGACCTATAATTATTTCCTGTTGTAGGGTACACTATAACCCTGTAATATAATACGTGGTCCAATTTAAAAATTATAGGTCAATATTAAGGTCCGATACCGTGCCGTTAGTTAACATAGAAAAGTGTATTCGTATTTCCTTGTTTTAATGCACTATTTAAAATATACATAGTGTACCCCCTAATTGACCTATAATTATTTCCTGTGGTAGGGTACACTATTACCCTGTAATATAATACCTATTCCAATTTAAATATTATTTGTTAATATTAAGGTCTGATATTGCGCCTTGCGTTAGTTAACCATTGAAAGATGTCTTTGAATTTTTAAAGCATTTTAGAACGCTTATTTCTTCATTTTAAGCATCTCAGAACACTCTATTTCGCATAGGCATACATAGTAAAATTTAGGGTCACGCTGTGTACCCCCTAAATGACCTATAATTATATCCTGTGGTAGGGTACACTATTACCCTGTAATATAATACGTGGTCCAATTTAAAAATTATAGGTCAATATTAAGGTCCGATACCGTGCCGTTAGTTAACATAGAAAAATGTCTTTGAATTTTTAAAGCATTTTAGAACGCTTATTTCCTCATTTTAAGCTTCTCAGAACAATTTATTTCGCATAGGCATACATAGTAAACTTTAGGGTCACGCTGTGTACCCCCTAATTGACCTATAATTATTTCCTTTGGTTTGGGTACACTATTACCCTGTAATATAATACCTGGTTCAATTTAAAAATTATAGGTCAATAATAAGGTCCGATACCGTGCCGTTAGTTAACATAGAAAAATGTCTTTGAATTTTTAAAGCATTTTAGAACGCTTATTTCTTCATTTTAAGCTTCTCAGAGCACTCTATTTCGCATAGGCATACATAGTAAAATTTAGGGTCACGCTGTGTACCCCCTAAATGACCTATAATTATTTCCTGTGGTAGGGCACACTATTACCCTGTAATATAATACGTGGTCCAATTTAAAAATTATAGGTCAATATTAAGTTCCGATACCGTGCCGTTAGTTAACATTGAAAAATGTCTTCGTATTTCCTTGTTTTAATGCACTATTTAAAATATACATAGTGTACCCCATAATTGACCTATAATTATTTCCTGTGGTAGGGTACACTATTACCCTGTAATACAATACCTGGTTCAATTTAAATATTATGGGTCAATATTAAGGTTTGATATTGCGCCTTGCGTTAGTTAACCATTGAAAGATGTCTTTGAATTTTTAAAGCATTTTAGAACGCTTATTTCTTCATTTTAAGCTTCTCAGAACACTTTATTTCGCATAGGCATACATAGTAAACTTTAGGGTCACGCTGTGTACCCCCTAATTGACCTATAATTATTTCCTGTGGTAAGGTACACTATTACCCTGTAATATATTAGGTGATCCAATTTAAAAAATATAGGTCAATATTAAGGTCCGATACCGTGCCGTTAGTTAGCATAGAAAAATGTCATTGAATTTTTAAAGCATTTTAGAACGCTTATTTCCTCATTTTAAGCTTCTCAGAACACTTTATTTCGCATAGGCATACATAGTAAACTTTAGGGTCACTCTTCGTACCCCCTAATTTACATATAATTATTTCCTGTGGTAGGGTACACTATAACCCTGTAATATAATACGTGGTCCAATTTAAAAATTATAGGTCAATATTAAGGTCCGATACCGTGCCGTTAGTTAACATAGAAAAGTGTGTTCGTATTTCCTTGTTTTAATGCACTATTTAAAATATACATAGTGTACCCCCTAATTGACCTATAATTATTTCCTGTGGTAGGGTACACTATTACCCTGTAATATAATACCTGGTCCAATTTAAATATTATGGGTCAACATTAAGGTCTGATATTGCGCCTTGCGTTAGTTAACCATTGAAAGATGTCTTTGAATTTTTAAAGCATTTTAGAACGCTTATTTCTTCATTTTAAGCATCTCAGAACACTCTATTTCGCATAGGCATACATAGTAAAATTTAGGGTCACGCTGTGTACCCCCTAAATGACCTATAATTATTTCCTTTGGTAGGGTACACTATTACCCTGTAATATAATACGTGGCCCAATTTAAAAATTATAGGTCAATAATAAGGTGCGATACCGTGCTGTTAGTTAACATAGAAAAATGTCTTTGAATTTTTAAAGCATTTTAGAACGCTTATTTCTTCATTTTAAGCTTCTCAGAACACTCTATTTCGCATAGGCATAAATAGTAAATTTTAGGGTCACGCTGTGTACCACCTAATTGACCTATAATTATTTCCTGTGGTAAGGTACACTATTACCCTGTAATATAATACGTGGTACAATTTAAAAATTATAGGTCAATATTAAGGTCCGATACCGTGCCGTTAGTTAACATAGAAAAGTGTCTTCGTATTTCCTTGTTTTAATGCACTATTTAAAATATACATAGTGTACCCCCTAATTGACCTATAATTATTTCCTGTGGTAGGGTACACTATTACCCTGTAATATAATACCTATTCCAATTTAAATATTATGGGTCAATATTAAGGTCTGATATTGCGCCTTGCGTTAGTTAACCATTGAAAGATGTCTTTGAATTTTTAAAGCATTTTAGAACGCTTATTTCTTCATTTTAAGCATCTCAGAACACTCTATTCCGCATAGGCATACATAGTAAAATTTAGGGTCACGCTGTGTACCCCCTAAATGACCTATAATTATATCCTGTGGTAGGGTACACTATTACCCTGTAATATAATACGTGGTCCAATTTAAAAATTATAGGTCAATATTAAGGTCCGATACCGCGCCGTTAGTTAACATAGAAAAATGTCTTTGAATTTTTAAAGCATTTTAGAACGCTTATTTCCTCATTTTAAGCTTCTCAGAACACTTTATTTCGCATAGGCATACATAGTAAACTTTAGGGTCACGCTGTGTACCCCCTAATTGACCTATAATTATTTCCTTTGATGGGGTACACTATTACCCTGTAATATAATACCTGGTCCAATTTAAAAATTATAGGTCAATAATAAGGTCCGATACCGTGCCGTTAGTTAACATAGAAAAATATCTTTGAATTTTTAAAGCATTTTAGAACGCTTATTTCTTCATTTTAAGCTTCTCAGAGCACTCTATTTCGCATAGGCATACATAGTAAAATTTAGGGTCACGCTGTGTACCCCCTAAATGACCTATAATTATTTCCTGTGGTAGGGCACACTATTACCCTGTAATATAATACGTGGTCCAATTTAAAAATTATAGGTCAATATTAAGTTCCGATACCGTGCCGTTAGTTAACATTGAAAAATGTCTTCGTATTTCCTTGTTTTAATGCACTATTTAAAATATACATAGTGTACCCCCTAATTGACCTATAATTATTTCCTGTGGTAGGGTACACTATTACCCTGTAATACAATACCTGGTTCAATTTAAATATTATGGGTCAATATTAAGGTTTGATATTGCGCCTTGCGTTAGTTAACCATTGAAAGATGTCTTTGAATTTTTAAAGCATTTTAGAACGCTTATTTCTTCATTTTAAGCTTCTCAGAACACTCTATTTCGCATAGGCATACATAGTAAAATTTAGGGTCACGCTGTGTACCCCCTAAATGACCTATAATTATTTCCTGTGGTAGGGTACACTATTACCCTCTAATATAATACGTGGTCCAATTTAAAAATTATAGGTCAATATTAAGGTCCGATACCGTGCCGTTAGTTAACATAGAAAAATGTCTTTGAATTTTTAAAGCATTTTAGAACGCTTATTTCCTCATTTTAAGCTTCTCAGAACACTCTATTTCGCATAGGCATACATAGTAAATTTTAGGGTCACGCTGTGTACCACCTAATTGACCTATAATTATTTCCTGTGGTAAGGTACACTATTACCTTGTAATATAATACGTGGTACAATTTAAAAATTATAGGTCAATATTAAGGTCCGATACCGTGCCGTTAGTTAACATAGAAAAGTGTCTTCGTATTTCCTTGTTTTAATGCACTATTTAAAATATACATAGTGTACCCCCTAATTGAAATATAATTATTTCCTGTGGTAGGGTACACTATTACCCTGTAATATAATACCTGGTCCAATTTAAATATTATGGGTCAATATTAAGGTCTGATATTGCGCCTTGCGCTAGTTAACCATTGAAAGATGTCTTTGAATTTTTAAAGCATTTTAGAACGCTTATTTCTTCATTTTAAGCTTCTCAGAAAACTCTATTTCGCATAAGCATACATAGTAAAATTTAGGGTCACGCTGTGTACCCCCTAAATGACCTATAATTATTTCCTGTGGTAGGGTACACTATTACCCTGTAATATAATACGTGGTCCAATTTAAAAATTATAGGTCAATATTAAGGACCGATACCGTGCCGTTAGTTAACATTGAAAAATGTCTTTGAATTTTTAAAGCATTTTAGAACGCTTATTTCCTCATTTTAAGCTTCTCAGAACACTTTATTTCGCATAGGCATACATAGTAAACTTTAGGGTCTCTCTGTGTACCCCCTAATTGACCTATAATTATTTCCTGTGATGGGTACACTATAACCCTGTAATATAATACGTGGTCCAATTTAAAAATTATAGGTCAATATTAAGGTCCGATACCGTGCCGTTAGTTAACATAGAAAAGTGTCTTCGTATTTCCTTGTTTTAATGCACTATTTAAAATATACATAGTGTACCCCCTAATTGACCTATAATTATTTCCTGTGGTAGGGTACACTATTACCCTGTAATATAATACCTGGTCCAATTTAAATATTATGGGTCAATATTAAGGTCTGATATTGCGCCTTGCGTTAGTTAACCATTGAAAGATGTCTTTGAATTTTTAAAGCATTTTAGAAAGCTTATTTCTTCATTTTAAGCTTCTCAGAACACTCTATTTCGCATAGGCATACATAGTAAATTTTAGGGTCACGCTGTGTACCACCTAATTGACCTATAATTATTTCCTGTGGTAAGGTACACTATTACCCTGTAATATAATACGTGGTACAATTAAAAAATTATAGGTCAATTTTAAGGTCCGATACCGTGCAGTTAGTTAACATAGAAAAGTGTCTTCCTATTTCCTTGTTTTAATGCACTATTTAAAATATACATAGTGTACCCCCTAATTGACCTATAATTATTTCCTGTGGTAGGGTACACTATTACCCTGTAATATAATACCTGGTCCAATTTAAATATTATGGGTCAATATTAAGGTCTGATATTGCGCCTTGCGCTAGTTAACCATTGAAAGATGTCTTTGAATTTTTAAAGCATTTTAGAACGCTTATTTCTTCATTTTAAGCTTCTCAGAAAACTCTATTTCGCATAAGCATACATAGTAAAATTTAGGGTCACGCTGTGTACCCCCTAAATGACCTATAATTATTTCCTGTGGTAGGGTACACTATTACCCTGTAATATAATACGTGGTCCAATTTAAAAATTATAGGTCAATATTAAGGACCGATACCGTGCCGTTAGTTAACATTGAAAAATGTCTTTGAATTTTTAAAGCATTTTAGAACGCTTATTTCCTCATTTTAAGCTTCTCAGAACACTTTATTTCGCATAGGCATACATAGTAAACTTTAGGGTCTCTCTGTGTACCCCCTAATTGACCTATAATTATTTCCTGTGATGGGTACACTATAACCCTGTAATATAATACGTGGTCCAATTTAAAAATTATAGGTCAATATTAAGGTCCGATACCGTGCCGTTAGTTAACATAGAAAAGTGTCTTCGTATTTCCTTGTTTTAATGCACTATTTAAAATATACATAGTGTACCCCCTAATTGACCTATAATTATTTCCTGTGGTAGGGTACACTATTACCCTGTAATATAATACCTGGTCCAATTTAAATATTATGGGTCAATATTAAGGTCTGATATTGCGCCTTGCGTTAGTTAACCATTGAAAGATGTCTTTGAATTTTTAAAGCATTTTAGAAAGCTTATTTCTTCATTTTAAGCTTCTCAGAACACTCTATTTCGCATAGGCATACATAGTAAATTTTAGGGTCACGCTGTGTACCACCTAATTGACCTATAATTATTTCCTGTGGTAAGGTACACTATTACCCTGTAATATAATACGTGGTACAATTTAAAAATTATAGGTCAATTTTAAGGTCCGATACCGTGCAGTTAGTTAACATAGAAAAGTGTCTTCGTATTTCCTTGTTTTAATGCACTATTTAAAATATACATAGTGTACCCCCTAATTGACCTATAATTATTTCCTGTGGTAGGGTACACTATTACCCTGTAATATAATACCTGGTCCAATTTAAATATTATGGGTCAATATTAAGGTCTGATATTGCGCCTTGCGCTAGTTAACCATTGAAAGATGTCTTTGAATTTTTAAAGCATTTTAGAACGCTTATTTCTTTATTTTAAGCTTCTCAGAACACTCTATTTCGCATAAGCATACATAGTAAAATTTAGGGTCACGCTGTGTACCCCCTAAATGACCTATAATTATTTCCTGTGGTAGGGTACACTATTACCCTGTAATATAATACGTGGTCCAATTTAAAAATTATAGGTCAATATTAAGGTCCGATACCGTGCCGTTAGTTAACATTGAAAAATGTCTTTGAATTTTTAAAGCATTTTAGAACGCTTATTTCCTCATTTTAAGCTTCTCAGAACACTTTATTTCGCATATACATACATAGTAAACTTTAGGGTCTCTCTGTGTACCCCCTAATTGACCTATAATTATTTCCTGTGGTAGGGTACACTATAACCCTGTAATATAATACCTATTCCAATTTAAATATTATGGGTCAATATTAAGGTCTGATATTGCGCCTTGCGTTAGTTAACCATTGAAAGATGTCTTTGAATTTTTAAAGCATTTTAGAACGCTTATTTCTTCATTTTAAGCATCTCAGAACACTCTATTTCGCATAGGCATACATAGTAAAGTTTAGGGTCACGCTGTGTACCCCCTAAATGACCTATAATTATTTCCTGTGGTAGGGTACACTATTTCCCTGTAATATAATACGTGGTCCAATTTAAAAATTATAGGTCAATAATAAGGTCCGATACCGTGCCGTTAGTTAACATAGAAAAATGTCTTTGAATTTTTAAAGCATTTTAGAACGCTTATTTCCTCATTTTAAGCTTCTCAGAACACTTTATTTCGCAACGGCATACATAGTAAACTTAAGGGTCACTCTGTGTACCCCCTAATTGACCTATAATTATTTCCTGTGGTAGGGTACACTATAACCCTGTAATATAATACGTGGTCCAATTTAAAAATTATAGGTCAATATTAAGGTCCGATACCGTGCCGTTAGTTAACATAGAAAAGTGTCTTCGTATTTTCTTGTTTTAATGCACTATTTAAAACATACATAGTGTACCCCCTAATTGACCTATAATTATTTCCTGTTGTAGGGTACACAATTACCCTGTAATATAATACCTGGTCCAATTGAAATATTATGGTTCCATATTAAGGTCTGATATCGCGCTTTGCGTTAGTTAACCATTGAAAGATGTCTTTGAATTTTTAAAGCATTTTAGAACGCTTATTTCTTCATTTTAAGCTTCTCAGAACACTCTATTTCGCATAGGCATACATAGTAAATTTTAGGGTCACGCTGTGTACCACCTAATTGACCTATAATTATTTCCTGTGGAAAGGTACACTATTACCCTGTAATATAATACGTGGTACAATTTAAAAATTATAGGTCAATATTAAGGTCCGATACCGTGCCGTTAGTTAACATAGAAAAGTGTCTTCGTATTTCCTTGTTTTAATGCACTATTTAAAATATACATAGTGTACCCCCTAATTGACCTATAATTATTTCCTGTGGTAGGGTACACTATTACCCTGTAATATAATACCTGGTCCAATTTAAATATTATGGGTCAATATTAAGGTCTGATATTGCGAATTGCGTTAGTTAACCATTGAAAGATGTTTTTGAATTTTTAAAGCATTTTAGAACGCTTATTTCTTCATTTTAAGCATCTCAGAACACTCTATTTCGCATAGGCATACATAGTAAAATTTAGGGTCACGCTGTGTACCCCCTAAATGACCTATAATTATTTCCTGTGGTAGGGTGCACTATTACCCTGTAATATAATACGTGGTCCAATTTAAAAATTATAGGTCAATATTAAGGTCCGATACCGTGCCGTTAGTTAACATAGAAAAGTGTCTTCGTATTTCCTTGTTTTAATGCACTATTTAAAATATACATAGTGTACCCCCTAATTGACCTATAATTATATCCTGTGGTAGGGTACACTATTACCCTGTAATATAATACCTGGTCCAATTTAAATATTATGGGTCAATATTAAGGTCTGATATTGCGACTTGCGTTAGTTAACCATTGGAAGATGTCTTTGAATTTTTAAAGCATTTTAGAACGCTTATTTCTTCATTTTAAGCATCTCAGAACACTCTATTTCGCATAGGCATACATAGTAAAATTTAGGGTCACGCTGTGTACCCCCTAAATGACCTATAATTATTTCCTGTGGTAGGGTACACTATTACCCTGTAATATAATACGTGGTCCAATTTAAAAATTATAGGTCAATATTAAGGTCCGATACCGTGCCGTTAGTTAACATAGAAAAATGTCTTTGAATTTTTAAAGCATTTTAGAACTCTTATTTCCTCATTTTTAGCTTCTCAGAACACTTTATTTCGCATAGGCATACATAGTAAACTTTAGGGTCACTCTGTGTACCCCCTAATTGACCTATAATTATTTCCTGTGGTAGGGTACACTATAACCCTGTAATATAATACGTGGTCCAATTTAAAAATTATAGGTCAATATTAAGGTCCGTTATTGCGCCTTGCGTTAGTTAACCATTGAAAGATGTCTTTGAATTTTTAAAGCATTTTAGAACGCTTATTTCTTCATTTTAAGCTTCTCAGAACACTCTATTTCGCATAGGCATACATAGTAAAATTTAGGGTCACGCTGTGTACCCCCTAAATGACCTATAATTATTTCCTGTGGTAGGGTACACTATTACCCTGTAATATAATACGTGGTCCAATTTAAAAATTATAGGTCAATATTAAGTTCCGATACCGTGCCGTTAGTTAACATTGAAAAATGTCTTCGTATTTCCTTGTTTTAATGCACTATTTAAAATATACATAGTGTACCCCCTAATTGACCTATAATTATTTCCTGTGGTAGGGTACACTATTACCCTGTAATATAATACCTGGTCCAATTTAAATATTATGGGTCAATATTAAGGTCTGATATTGCGCCTTGCGTTAGTTAACCATTGAAAGATGTCTTTGAATTTTTAAAGCATTTTAGAACGCTTATTTCTTCATTTTAAGCATCTCAGAACACTCTATTTCGCATAGGCATATATAGTAAACTTTAGGGTCACTCTGTGTACCCCCTAATTGACCTATAATTATTTCCTGTGGTAGGGTACACTATTACCCTGTAATATAATACGTTGTCCAATTTAAAAATTATAGGTCAATATTAAGGTCCGATACCGTGCCGTTAGTTAACATAGAAAAGTGTCTTCGTATTTCCTTGTTTTAATGCACTATTTAAAATATACATAGTGTACCCCCTAATTGACCTATAATTATATCCTGTGGTAGGGTACACTATTACCCTGTAATATAATACCTGGTCCAATTTAAATATTATGGGTCAATATTAAGGTCTGATATTGCGACTTGCGTTAGTTAACCATTGGAAGATGTCTTTGAATTTTTAAAGCATTTTAGAACGCTTATTTCTTCATTTTAAGCATCTCAGAACACTCTATTTCGCATAGGCATACATAGTAAAATTTAGGGTCACGCTGTGTACCCCCTAAATGACCTATAATTATTTCCTGTGGTAGGGTACACTATTACCCTGTAATATAATACGTGGTCCAATTTAAAAATTATAGGTCAATATTAAGGTCCGATACCGTGCCGTTAGTTAACATAGAAAAATGTCTTTGATTTTTTAAAGCATTTTAGAACTCTTATTTCCTCATTTTTAGCTTCTCAGAACACTTTATTTCGCATAGGCATACATAGTAAACTTTAGGGTCACTCTGTGTACCCCCTAATTGACCTATAATTATTTCCTGTGGTAGGGTACACTATAACCCTGTAATATAATACGTGGTCCAATTTAAAAATTATAGGTCAATATTAAGGTCCGTTATTGCGCCTTGCGTTAGTTAACCATTGAAAGATGTCTTTGAATTTTTAAAGCATTTTAGAACGCTTATTTCTTCATTTTAAGCTTCTCAGAACACTCTATTTCGCATAGGCATACATAGTAAAATTTAGGGTCACGCTGTGTACCCCCTAAATGACCTATAATTATTTCCTGTGGTAGGGTACACTATTACCCTGTAATATAATACGTGGTCCAATTTAAAAATTATAGGTCAATATTAAGTTCCGATACCGTGCCGTTAGTTAACATTGAAAAATGTCTTCGTATTTCCTTGTTTTATTGCACTATTTAAAATATACATAGTGTACCCCCTAATTGACCTATAATTATTTCCTGTGGTAGGGTACACTATTACCCTGTAATATAATACCTGGTCCAATTTAAATATTATGGGTCAATATTAAGGTCTGATATTGCGCCTTGCGTTAGTTAACCATTGAAAGATGTCTTTGAATTTTTAAAGCATTTTAGAACGCTTATTTCTTCATTTTAAGCATCTCAGAACACTCTATTTCGCATAGGCATATATAGTAAACTTTAGGGTCACTCTGTGTACCCCCTAATTGACCTATAATTATTTCCTGTGGTAGGGTACACTATTACCCTGTAATATAATACGTTGTCCAATTTAAAAATTATAGGTCAATATTAAGGTCCGATACCGTGCCGTTAGTTAACATAGAAAAGTGTCTTCGTATTTCCTTGTTTTAATGCACTATTTAAAATATACATAGTGTACCCCCTAATTGACCTATAATTATATCCTGTGGTAGGGTACACTATTACCCTGTAATATAATACCTTTTCCAATTTAAATATTATGGGTCAATATTAAGGTCTGATATTGCGACTTGCGTTAGTTAACCATTGGAAGATGTCTTTGAATTTTTAAAGCATTTTAGAACGCTTATTTCTTCATTTTAAGCATCTCAGAACACTCTATTTCGCATAGGCATACATAGTAAAATTTAGGGTCACGCTGTGTACCCCCTAAATGACCTATAATTATTTCCTGTGGTAGGGTACACTATTACCCTGTAATATAATACGTGGTCCAATTTAAAAATTATAGGTCAATATTAAGGTCCGATACCGTGCCGTTAGTTAACATAGAAAAATGTCTTTGAATTTTTAAAGCATTTTAGAACGCTTATTTCCTCATTTTTAGCTTCTCAGAACACTTTATTTCGCATAGGCATACATAGTAAACTTTAGGGTCACTCTGTGTACCCCCTAATTGACCTATAATTATTTCCTGTGGTAGGGTACACTATAACCCTGTAATATAATACGTGGTCCAATTTAAAAATTATAGGTCAATATTAAGGTCCGATACCGTGCCGTTAGTTAACATAGAAAAGTGTCTTCGTATTTTCTTGTTTTAATGCACTATTTAAAACATACATAGTGTACCCCCTAATTGACCTATAATTATTTCCTGTTGTAGGGCACACTATTACCCTGTAATATAATACCTGGTCCAATTGAAATACTATGGTTCCATATTAAGGTCTGATATCGCGCCTTGCGTTAGTTAACCATTGAAAGATGTCTTTGAATTTTTAAAGCATTTTAGAACGCTTATTTCTTCATTTTAAGCTTCTCAGAACACTCTATTTCGCATAGGCATACATAGTAAATTTTAGGGTCACGCTGTGTACCACCTAATTGACCTATAATTATTTCCTGTGGTAAGGTACACTATTACCCTGTAATATAATACTTGGTACAATTTAAAAATTATAGGTCAATATTAAGGTCCGATACCGTGCCGTTAGTTAACATAGAAAAGTGTCTTCGTATTTCCTTGTTTTAATGCACTATTTAAAATATACATAGTGTACCCCCTAAATGACCTATAATTATTTCCTGTGGTAGGGTACACTATTACCCTGTAATATAATACCTGGTCCAATTTAAATATTATGGGTCAATATTAAGGTCTGATATTGCGCCTTGCGTTAGTTAACCATTGAAAGATGTCTTTGAATTTTTAAAGCATTTTAGAACGCTTATTTCTTCATTTTAAGCTTCTCAGAACACTCTATTTCGCATAGGCATACATAGTAAATTTTAGGGTCATGCTGTGTACCACCTAATTGACCTATAATTATTTCCTGTGGTGGGGTACACTATTACCCTGTAATATAATACGTGGTCCAATTTAAAAATTATAGGTCAATATTAAGGTCCGATACCGTGCCGTTAGTTAACATTGAAAAATGTCTTTGAATTTTTAAAGCATTTTAGAACGCTTATTTCCTCATTTTAAGCTTCTCAGAACACTTTATTTCGCATATACATACATAGTAAACTTTAGGGTCTCTCTGTGTACCCCCTAATTGACCTATAATTATTTCCTGTGGTAGGGTACACTATAACCCTGTAATATAATACGTGGTCCAATTTAAAAATTATAGGTCAATATTAAGTTCCGATACCGTGACGTTAGTTAACATAGAAAAGTGTCTTCGTATTTCCTTGTTTTAATGCACTATTTAAAATATACATAGTGTACCCCCTAATTGACCTATAATTATTTCCTGTGGTAGGGTACACTATTACCCTGTAATATAATACCTATTCCAATTTAAATATTATGGGTCAATATTAAGGTCTGATATTGCGCCTTGCGTTAGTTAACCATTGAAAGATGTCTTTGAATTTTTAAAGCATTTTAGAACGCTTATTTCCTCATTTTAAGCTTCTCAGAACACTTTATTTCGCATAGGCATACATAGTAAACCTTAGGGTCACGCTGTGTACCCCCTAATTGACCTATAATTATTTCCTTTGGTGGGGTACACTATTACCCTGTAATATAATACCTGGTCCAATTTAAATATTATGGGTCAATATTAAGGTCTGATATTGCGCCTTGCGTTAGTTAACCATTGAAAGATGTCTTTGAATTTTTAAAGCATTTTAGAACGCTTATTTCTTCATTTTAAGCTTCTCAGAGCAGTCTATTTCGCATAGGCATACATAGTAAAATTTAGGGTCACGCTGTGTACCCCCTAAATGACCTATAATTATTTCCTGTGGTAGGGTACACTATAACCCTGTAATATATTACGTGGTCCAATTTAAAAATTATAGGTCAATATTAAGGTCCGATACCGTGCCGTTAGTTAACATAGAAAAGTGTCTTCGTATTTCCTTGTTTTAATGCACTATTTAAAATATACATAGTGTACCCCCTAATTGACCTATAATTATTTCCTGTGGTAGGGTACACTATTACCCTGTAATATAATACCTGGTCCAATTTAAATATTATGGGTGAATATTAAGGTCTGATATTGCGCCTTGCGTTAGTTAACCATTGAAAGATGTCTTTGAATTTTTAAAGCATTTTAGAACGCTTATTTCTTCATTTTAAGCATCTCAGAACACTCTATTTCGCATAGGCATACATAGTAAAGTTTAGGGTCACGCTGTGTACCCCCTAAATGACCTATAATTATTTCCTGTGGTAGGGTACACTATTTCCCTGTAATATAATACGTGGTCCAATTTAAAAATTATAGGTCAATAATAAGGTCCGATACCGTGCCGTTAGTTAACATAGAAAAATGTCTTTGAATTTTTAAAGCATTTTAGAACGCTTATTTCCTCATTTTAAGCTTCTCAGAACACTTTATTTCGCAACGGCATACATAGTAAACTTAAGGGTCACTCTGTGTACCCCCTAATTGACCTATAATTATTTCCTGTGGTAGGGTACACTATAACCCTGTAATATAATACGTGGTCCAATTTAAAAATTATAGGTCAATATTAAGGTCCGATACCGTGCCGTTAGTTAACATAGAAAAGTGTCTTCGTATTTTCTTGTTTTAATGCACTATTTAAAACATACATAGTGTACCCCCTAATTGACCTATAATTATTTCCTGTTGTAGGGTACACAATTACCCTGTAATATAATACCTGGTCCAATTGAAATATTATGGTTCCATATTAAGGTCTGATATCGCGCTTTGCGTTAGTTAACCATTGAAAGATGTCTTTGAATTTTTAAAGCATTTTAGAACGCTTATTTCTTCATTTTAAGCTTCTCAGAACACTCTATTTCGCATAGGCATACATAGTAAATTTTAGGGTCACGCTGTGTACCACCTAATTGACCTATAATTATTTCCTGTGGAAAGGTACACTATTACCCTGTAATATAATACGTGGTACAATTTAAAAATTATAGGTCAATATTAAGGTCCGATACCGTGCCGTTAGTTAACATAGAAAAGTGTTTTCGTATTTCCTTGTTTTAATGCACTATTTAAAATATACATAGTGTACCCCCTAAATGACCTATAATTATTTCCTGTGGTAGGGTACACTATTACCCTGTAATATAATAGGTGGTCCATTTTAAAAATTATAGGTCAATATTAAGGTCCGATACCGTGCCGTTAGTTAACATTGAAAAATGTCTTTGAATTTTTAAAGCATTTTAGAACGCTTATTTCCTCATTTTAAGCTTCTCAGAACACTTTATTTCGCATATACATACATAGTAAACTTTAGGGTCTCTCTGTGTACCCCCTAATTGACCTATAATTATTTCCTGTGGTAGGGTACACTATAACCCTGTAATATAATACGTGGTCCAATTTAAAAATTATAGGTCAATATTAAGTTCCGATACCGTGACGTTAGTTAACATAGAAAAGTGTCTTCGTATTTCCTTGTTTTAATGCACTATTTAAAATATACATAGTGTACCCCCTAATTGACCTATAATTATTTCCTGTGGTAGGGTACACTATTACCCTGTAATATAATACCTATTCCAATTTAAATATTATGGGTCAATATTAAGGTCTGATATTGCGCCTTGCGTTAGTTAACCATTGAAAGATGTCTTTGAATTTTTAAAGCATTTTAGAACGCTTATTTCCTCATTTTAAGCTTCTCAGAACACTTTATTTCGCATAGGCATACATAGTAAACCTTAGGGTCACGCTGTGTACCCCCTAATTGACCTATAATTATTTCCTTTGGTGGGGTACACTATTACCCTGTAATATAATACCTGGTCCAATTTAAATATTATGGGTCAATATTAAGGTCTGATATTGCGCCTTGCGTTAGTTAACCATTGAAAGATGTCTTTGAATTTTTAAAGCATTTTAGAACGCTTATTTCTTCATTTTAAGCTTCTCAGAGCACTCTATTTCGCATAGGCATACATAGTAAAATTTAGGGTCACGCTGTGTACCCCCTAAATGACCTATAATTATTTCCTGTGGTAGGGTACACTATAACCCTGTAATATATTACGTGGTCCAATTTAAAAATTATAGGTCAATATTAAGGTCCGATACCGTGCCGTTAGTTAACATAGAAAAGTGTCTTCGTATTTCCTTGTTTTAATGCACTATTTAAAATATACATAGTGTACCCCCTAATTGACCTATAATTATTTCCTGTGGTAGGGTACACTATTACCCTGTAATATAATACCTGGTCCAATTTAAATATTATGGGTGAATATTAAGGTCTGATATTGCGCCTTGCGTTAGTTAACCATTGAAAGATGTCTTTGAATTTTTAAAGCATTTTAGAACGCTTATTTCTTCATTTTAAGCATCTCAGAACACTCTATTTCGCATAGGCATACATAGTAAAGTTTAGGGTCACGCTGTGTACCCCCTAAATGACCTATAATTATTTCCTGTGGTAGGGTACACTATTTCCCTGTAATATAATACGTGGTCCAATTTAAAAATTATAGGTCAATAATAAGGTCCGATACCGTGCCGTTAGTTAACATAGAAAAATGTCTTTGAATTTTTAAAGCATTTTAGAACGCTTATTTCCTCATTTTAAGCTTCTCAGAACACTTTATTTCGCAACGGCATACATAGTAAACTTAAGGGTCACTCTGTGTACCCCCTAATTGACCTATAATTATTTCCTGTGGTAGGATACACTATAACCCTGTAATATAATACGTGGTCCAATTTAAAAATTATAGGTCAATATTAAGGTCCGATACCGTGCCGTTAGTTAACATAGAAAAGTGTCTTCGTATTTTCTTGTTTTAATGCACTATTTAAAACATACATAGTGTACCCCCTAATTGACCTATAATTATTTCCTGTTGTAGGGTACACAATTACCCTGTAATATAATACCTGGTCCAATTGAAATATTATGGTTCCATATTAAGGTCTGATATCGCGCTTTGCGTTAGTTAACCATTGAAAGATGTCTTTGAATTTTTAAAGCATTTTAGAACGCTTATTTCTTCATTTTAAGCTTCTCAGAACACTCTATTTCGCATAGGCATACATAGTAAATTTTAGGGTCACGCTGTGTACCACCTAATTGACCTATAATTATTTCCTGTGGAAAGGTACACTATTACCCTGTAATATAATACGTGGTACAATTTAAAAATTATAGGTCAATATTAAGGTCCGATACCGTGCCGTTAGTTAACATAGAAAAGTGTTTTCGTATTTCCTTGTTTTAATGCACTATTTAAAATATACATAGTGTACCCCCTAAATGACCTATAATTATTTCCTGTGGTAGGGTACACTATTACCCTGTAATATAATAGGTGGTCCAATTTAAAAATTATAGGTCAATATTAAGGTCCGATACCGTGAAGTTAGTTAACATAGAAAAATGTCTTTGAATTTTTAAAGCATTTTAGAACGCTTATTTCCTCATTTTAAGCTTCTCAGAACACTTTATTTCGCATAGGCATACATAGTAAACTTTAGGGTCACTCTGTGTACCCCCTAATTGACCTATAATTATTTCCTGTGGTAGGGTACACTATAACCCTGTAATATAATACGTGGTCCAGTTTAAAAATTATAGGTCAATATTAAGGTCCGATACCGTGCCGTTAGTTAACATAGAAAAGTGTCTTCGTATTTCCTTGTTTTAATGCACTATTTAAAATATACATAGTGTACCCCCTAATTGACCTATAATTATTTCCTGTGGTAGGGTACACTATTACCCTGTAATATAATACCTGGTCCAATTTAAATATTATGGGTCAATATTAAGGTCTGATATTGCGAATTGCGTTAGTTAACCATTGAAAGATGTTTTTGAATTTTTAAAGCATTTTAGAACGCTTATTTCTTCATTTTAAGCATCTCAGAACACTCTATTTCGCATAGGCATACATAGTAAAATTTAGGGTCACGCTGTGTACCCCCTAAATGACCTATAATTATTTCCTGTGGTAGGGTGCACTATTACCCTGTAATATAATACGTGGTCCAATTTAAAAATTATAGGTCAATATTAAGGTCCGATACCGTGCCGTTAGTTAACATAGAAAAATGTCTTTGAATTTCTAAAGCATTTTAGAACGCTTATTTCCTCATTTTAAGCTTCTCAGAACACTTTATTTTGCATAGGCATACATAGTAAACTTTAGGGTCACGCTGTGTACCCCCTAATTGACCTATAATTATTTCCTTTGGTAGGGTACACTATTACCCTGTAATATAATACCTGGTCCAATTTAAATTTTATGGGTCAATATTAAGGTCTGATATTGCGCCTTGCGTTAGTTAACCATTGAAAGATGTCTTTGAATTTTTAAAGCATTTTAGAACGCTTATTTCTTTATTTTAAGCTTCTCAGAACACTCTATTTCGCATAGGCATACATAGTAAAATTTAGGGTCACGCTGTGTACCCCCTAAATGACCTATAATTATTTCCTGTGGTAGGGTACACTATTACCCTGTAATATAATACGTGGTCCAATTTAAAAATTATAGGTCAATATTAAGTTCCGATACCGTGCCGTTAGTTAACATAGAAAAGTGTCTTCGTATTTCCTTGTTTTAATGCACTATTTAAAATATACATAGTGTACCCCCTAATTGACCTATAATTATATCCTGTGGTAGGGTACACTATTACCCTGTAATATAATACCTGGTCCAATTTAAATATTATGGGTCAATATTAAGGTCTGATATTGCGACTTGCGTTAGTTAACCATTGGAAGATGTCTTTGAATTTTTAAAGCATTTTAGAACGCTTATTTCTTCATTTTAAGCATCTCAGAACACTCTATTTCGCATAGGCATATATAGTAAACTTTAGGGTCACTCTGTGTACCCCCTAATTGACCTATAATTATTTCCTGTGGTAGGGTACACTATTACCCTGTAATATAATACGTGGTCCAATTTAAAAATTATAGGTCAATATTAAGGTCCGATACCGTGCCGTTAGTTAACATAGAAAAGTGTCTTCGTATTTCCTTGTTTTAATGCACTATTTAAAATATACATAGTGTACCCCCTAATTGACCTATAATTATATCCTGTGGTAGGGTACACTATTACCCTGTAATATAATACCTGGTCCAATTTAAATATTATGGGTCAATATTAAGGTCTGATATTGCGACTTGCGTTAGTTAACCATTGGAAGATGTCTTTGAATTTTTAAAGCATTTTAGAACGCTTATTTCTTCATTTTAAGCATCTCAGAACACTCTATTTCGCATAGGCATACATAGTAAAATTTAGGGTCACGCTGTGTACCCCCTAAATGACCTATAATTATTTCCTGTGGTAGGGTACACTATTACCCTGTAATATAATACGTGGTCCAATTTAAAAATTATAGGTCAATATTAAGGTCCGATACCGTGCCGTTAGTTAACATAGAAAAATGTCTTTGAATTTTTAAAGCATTTTAGAACTCTTATTTCCTCATTTTTAGCTTCTCAGAACACTTTATTTCGCATAGGCATACATAGTAAACTTTAGGGTCACTCTGTGTACCCCCTAATTGACCTATAATTATTTCCTGTGGTAGGGTACACTATAACCCTGTAATATAATACGTGGTCCAATTTAAAAATTATAGGTCAATATTAAGGTCCGATATTGCGCCTTGCGTTAGTTAACCATTGAAAGATGTCTTTGAATTTTTAAAGCATTTTAGAACGCTTATTTCTTCATTTTAAGCTTCTCAGAACACTCTATTTCGCATAGGCATACATAGTAAAATTTAGGGTCACGCTGTGTACCCCCTAAATGACCTATAATTATTTCCTGTGGTAGGGTACACTATTACCCTGTAATATAATACGTGGTCCAATTTAAAAATTATAGGTCAATATTAAGTTCCGATACCGTGCCGTTAGTTAACATTGAAAAATGTCTTCGTATTTCCTTGTTTTAATGCACTATTTAAAATATACATAGTGTACCCCCTAATTGACCTATAATTATTTCCTGTGGTAGGGTACACTATTACCCTGTAATATAATACCTGGTCCAATTTAAATATTATGGGTCAATATTAAGGTCTGATATTTCGCCTTGCGTTAGTTAACCATTGAAAGATGTCTTTGAATTTTTAAAGCATTTTAGAACGCTTATTTCTTCATTTTAAGCATCTCAGAACACTCTATTTCGCATAGGCATATATAGTAAACTTTAGGGTCACTCTGTGTACCCCCTAATTGACCTATAATTATTTCCTGTGGTAGGGTACACTATTACCCTGTAATATAATACGTTGTCCAATTTAAAAATTATAGGTCAATATTAAGGTCCGATACCGTGCCGTTAGTTAACATAGAAAAGTGTCTTCGTATTTCCTTGTTTTAATGCACTATTTAAAATATACATAGTGTACCCCCTAATTGACCTATAATTATATCCTGTGGTAGGGTACACTATTACCCTGTAATATAATACCTGGTCCAATTTAAATATTATGGGTCAATATTAAGGTCTGATATTGCGACTTGCGTTAGTTAACCATTGGAAGATGTCTTTGAATTTTTAAAGCATTTTAGAACGCTTATTTCTTCATTTTAAGCATCTCAGAACACTCTATTTCGCATAGGCATACATAGTAAAATTTAGGGTCACGCTGTGTACCCCCTAAATGACCTATAATTATTTCCTGTGGTAGGGTACACTATTACCCTATAATATAATACGTGGTCCAATTTAAAAATTATAGGTCAATATTAAGGTCCGATACCGTGCCGTTAGTTAACATAGAAAAATGTCTTTGAATTTTTAAAGCATTTTAGAACGCTTATTTCCTCATTTTTAGCTTCTCAGAACACTTTATTTCGCATAGGCATACATAGTAAACTTTAGGGTCACTCTGTGTACCCCCTAATTGACCTATAATTATTTCCTGTGGTAGGGTACACTATAACCCTGTAATATAATACGTGGTCCAATTTAAAAATTATAGGTCAATATTAAGGTCCGATACCGTGCCGTTAGTTAACATAGAAAAGTGTCTTCGTATTTTCTTGTTTTAATGCACTATTTAAAACATACATAGTGTACCCCCTAATTGACCTATAATTATTTCCTGTTGTAGGGTACACTATTACCCTGTAATATAATACCTGGTCCAATTGAAATATTATGGTTCCATATTAAGGTCTGATATCGCGCCTTGCGTTAGTTAACCATTGAAAGATGTCTTTGAATTTTTAAAGCATTTTAGAACGCTTATTTCTTCATTTTAAGCTTCTCAGAACACTCTATTTCGCATAGGCATACATAGTAAATTTTAGGGTCACGCTGTGTACCACCTAATTGACCTATAATTATTTCCTGTGGTAAGGTACACTATTACCCTGTAATATAATACTTGGTACAATTTAAAAATTATAGGTCAATATTAATTTCCGATACCGTGCCGTTAGTTAACATAGAAAAGTGTCTTCGTATTTCCTTGTTTTAATGCACTATTTAAAATATACATAGTGTACCCCCTAAATGACCTATAATTATTTCCTGTGGTAGGGTACACTATTACCCTGTAATATAATAGGTGGTCCAATTTAAAAATTATAGGTCAATATTAAGGTCCGATACCGTGCCGTTAGTTAACATAGAAAAATGTCTTTGAATTTTTAAAGCATTTTAGAACGCTTATTTCCTCATTTTAAGCTTCTCAGAACACTTTATTTCGCATAGGCATACATAGTAAACTTTAGGGTCACTCTGTGTACCCCCTAATTGACCTATAATTATTTCCTGTTTTAGGGTACACTATAACCCTGTAATATAATACGTGGTCCAGTTTAAAAATTATAGGTCAATATTAAGGTCCGATACCGTGCCGTTAGTTAACATAGAAAAGTGTCTTCGTATTTCCTTGTTTTAATGCACTATTTAAAATATACATAGTGTACCCCCTAATTGACCTATAATTATTTCCTGTGGTAGGGTACACTATTACCCTGTAATATAATACCTGGTCCAATTTAAATATTATGGGTCAATATTAAGGTCTGATATTGCGCCTTGCGTTAGTTAACCATTGAAAGATGTTTTTGAATTTTTAAAGCATTTTAGAACGCTTATTTCTTCATTTTAAGCATCTCAGAACACTCTATTTCGCATAGGCATATATAGTAAACTTTAGGGTCACTCTGTGTACCCCCTAATTGACCTATAATTATTTCCTGTGGTAGGGTACACTATAACCCTGTAATATAATACGTGGTCCAATTTAAAATTATAGGTCAATATTAAGGTCCGATACCGTGCCGTTAGTTAACATAGAAAAGTGTCTTCGTATTTCCTTGTTTTAATGCACTATTTAAAATATACATAGTGTACCCCCTAATTGACCTATAATTATTTCCTGTGGTAGGGTACACTATTACCCTGTAATATAATACCTGGTCCAATTTAAATTTTATGGGTCAATATTAAGGTCTGATATTGCGCCTTGCGTTAGTTAACCATTGGAAGATGTCTTTGAATTTTTAAAGCATTTTAGAACGCTTATTTCTTCTTTTTAAGCATCTCAGAACACTCTATTTCGCATAGGCATACATAGTAAAATTTAGGGTCACGCTGTGTACCCCCTAAATGACCTATAATTATTTCCTGCGGTAGGGTACACTATTACCCTGTAATATAATACGTGGTCCAATTTAAAAATTATAGGTCAATATTAAGGTCCGATACCGTGCCGTTAGTTAACATAGAAAAATGTCTTTGAATTTTTAAAGCATTTTAGAAC
Organism: Parasteatoda tepidariorum; assembly: GCF_982258835.1. NCBI lineage: Eukaryota > Metazoa > Arthropoda > Arachnida > Araneae > Theridiidae > Parasteatoda > Parasteatoda tepidariorum. Next base: position 1,068,408 of record NW_028257373.1, on the reverse strand, counting down.
GCTTATTTCCTCATTTTAAGCTTCTCAGAACACTTTATTTCGCATAGGCATACATAGTAAACTTTAGGGTCACGCTGTGTACCCCCTAATTGACCTATAATTATTTCCTTTGGAAGGGTACACTATTACCCTGTAATATAATACCTGGTCCAATTTAAATTTTATGGGTCAATATTAAGGTCTGATATTGCGCCTTGCGTTAGTTAACCATTGAAAGATGTCTTTGAATTTTTAAAGCATTTTAGAACACTTATTTCTTCATTTTAAGCATCTCAGAACACTCTATTTCGCATAGGCATATATAGTAAACTTTAGGGTCACTCTGTGTACCCCCTAATTGACCTATAATTATTTCCTGTGGTAGGGTACACTATTACCCTGTAATATAATACGTGGTCCAATTTAAAAATTATAGGTCAATATTAAGGTCCGATACCGTGCCGTTAGTTAACATAGAAAAGTGTCTTCGTATTTTCTTGTTTTAATGCACTATTTAAAACATACATAGTGTACCCCCTAATTGACCTATAATTATTTCCTGTTGTAGGGTACACTATTACCCTGTAATATAATACCTGGTCCAATTGAAATATTATGGTTCCATATTAAGGTCCGATACCGTGAAGTTAGTTAACATAGAAAAATGTGTTTGAATTTTTAAAGCATTTTAGAACGCTTATTTCCTCATTTTAAGCTTCTCAGAACACTTTATTTCGCATAGGCATACATAGTAAACTTTAGGGTCACTCTGTGTACCCCCTAATTGACCTATAATTATTTCCTGTGGTAGGGTACACTATAACCCTGTAATATAATACGTGGTCCAGTTTAAAAATTATAGGTCAATATTAAGGTCCGATACCGTGCCGTTAGTTAACATAGAAAAGTGTCTTCGTATTTCCTTGTTTTAATGCACTATTTAAAATATACATAGTGTACCCCCTAATTGACCTATAATTATTTCCTGTGGTAGGGTACACTATTACCCTGTAATATAATACCTGGTCCAATTTAAATATTATGGGTCAATATTAAGGTCTGATATTGCGAATTGCGTTAGTTAACCATTGAAAGATGTTTTTGAATTTTTAAAGCATTTTAGAACGCTTATTTCTTCATTTTACGCATCTCAGAACACTCTATTTCGCATAGGCATACATAGTAAAATTTAGGGTCACGCTGTGTACCCCCTAAATGACCTATAATTATTTCCTGTGGTAGGGTGCACTATTACCCTGTAATATAATACGTGGTCCAATTTAAAAATTATAGGTCAATATTAAGGTCCGATACCGTGCCGTTAGTTAACATAGAAAAATGTCTTTGAATTTTTAAAGCATTTTAGAACGCTTATTTCCTCATTTTAAGCTTCTCAGAACACTTTATTTTGCATAGGCATACATAGTAAACTTTAGGGTCACGCTGTGTACCCCCTAATTGACCTATAATTATTTCCTTTGGTAGGGTACACTATTACCCTGTAATATAATACCTGGTCCAATTTAAATTTTATGGGTCAATATTAAGGTCTGATATTGCGCCTTGCGTTAGTTAACCATTGAAAGATGTCTTTGAATTTTTAAAGCATTTTAGAACGCTTATTTCTTTATTTTAAGCTTCTCAGAACACTCTATTTCGCATAGGCATACATAGTAAAATTTAGGGTCACGCTGTGTACCCCCTAAATGACCTATAATTATTTCCTGTGGTAGGGTACACTATTACCCTGTAATATAATACGTGGTCCAATTTAAAAATTATAGGTCAATATTAAGTTCCGATACCGTGCCGTTAGTTAACATTGAAAAATGTCTTCGTATTTCCTTGTTTTAATGCACTATTTAAAATATACATAGTGTACCCCCTAATTGACCTATAATTATTAATTGTGGTAGGGTACACTATTACCCTGTAATATAATACCTGGTCCAATTTAAATATTATGGGTCAATATTAAGGTCTGATATTGCGCCTTGCGTTAGTTAACCATTGAAAGATGTCTTTGAATTTTTAAAGCATTTTAGAACGCTTATTTCTTCATTTTAAGCATCTCAGAACACTCTATTTCGCATAGGCATATATAGTAAACTTTAGGGTCACTCTGTGTACCCCCTAATTGACCTATAATTATTTCCTGTGGTAGGGTACACTATTTCCCTGTAATATAATACGTGGTCCAATTTAAAAATTATAGGTCAATATTAAGGTCCGATACCGTGCCGTTAGTTAACATAGAAAAGTGTCTTCGTATTTCCTTGTTTTAATGCACTATTTAAAATATACATAGTGTACCCCCTAATTGACCTATAATTATATCCTGTGGTAGGGTACACTATTACCCTGTAAAATAATACCTGGTCCAATTTAAATATTATGGGTCAATATTAAGGTCTGATATTGCGACTTGCGTTAGTTAACCATTGGAAGATGTCTTTGAATTTTTAAAGCATTTTAGAACGCTTATTTCTTCATTTTAAGCATCTCAGAACACTCTATTTCGCATAGGCATATATAGTAAACTTTAGGGTCACTCTGTGTACCCCCTAATTGACCTATAATTATTTCCTGTGGTAGGGTACACTATTACCCTGTAATATAATACGTGGTCCAATTTAAAAATTATAGGTCAATATTAAGGTCCGATACCGTGCCGTTAGTTAACATAGAAAAGTGTCTTCGTATTTCCTTGTTTTAATGCACTATTTAAAATATACATAGTGTACCCCCTAATTGACCTATAATTATATCCTGTGGTAGGGTACACTATTACCCTGTAATATAATACCTGGTCCAATTTAAATATTATGGATCAATATTAAGGTCTGATATTGCGACTTGCGTTAGTTAACCATTGGAAGATGTCTTTGAATTTTTAAAGCATTTTAGAACGCTTATTTCTTCATTTTAAGCATCTCAGAACACTCTATTTCGCATAGGCATACATAATAAAATTTAGGGTCACGCTGTGTACCCCCTAAATGACCTATAATTATTTCCTGTGGTAGGGTACACTATTACCCTGTAATATAATACGTGGTCCAATTTAAAAATTATAGGTCAATATTAAGGTCCGATACCGTGCCGTTAGTTAACATAGAAAAATGTCTTTGAATTTTTAAAGCATTTTAGAACTCTTATTTCCTCATTTTTAGCTTCTCAGAACACTTTATTTCGCATAGGCATACATAGTAAACTTTAGGGTCACTCTGTGTACCCCCTAATTGACCTATAATTATTTCCTGTGGTAGGGTACACTATAACCCTGTAATATAATACGTGGTCCAATTTAAAAATTATAGGTCAATATTAAGGTCCGATATTGCGCCTTGCGTTAGTTAACCATTGAAAGATGTCTTTGAATTTTTAAAGCATTTTAGAACGCTTATTTCTTCATTTTAATCTTCTCAGAACACTCTATTTCGCATAGGCATACATAGTAAAATTTAGGGTCACGCTGTGTACCCCCTAAATGACCTATAATTATTTCCTGTGGTAGGGTACACTATTACCCTGTAATATAATACGTGGTCCAATTTAAAAATTATAGGTCAATATTAAGTTCCGATACCGTGCCGTTAGTTAACATTGAAAAATGTCTTCGTATTTCCTTGTTTTAATGCACTATTTAAAATATACATAGTGTACCCCCTAATTGACCTATAATTATTTCCTGTGGTAGGGTACACTATTACCCTGTAATATAATACCTGGTCCAATTTAAATATTATGGGTCAATATTAAGGTCTGATATTTCGCCTTGCGTTAGTTAACCATTGAAAGATGTCTTTGAATTTTTAAAGCATTTTAGAACGCTTATTTCTTCATTTTAAGCATCTCAGAACACTCTATTTCGCATAGGCATATATAGTAAACTTTAGGGTCACTCTGTGTACCCCCTAATTGACCTATAATTATTTCCTGTGGTAGGGTACACTATTACCCTGTAATATAATACGTTGTCCAATTTAAAAATTATAGGTCAATATTAAGGTCCGATACCGTGCCGTTAGTTAACATAGAAAAGTGTCTTCGTATTTCCTTGTTTTAATGCACTATTTAAAATATACATAGTGTACCCCCTAATTGACCTATAATTATATCCTGTGGTAGGGTACACTATTACCCTGTAATATAATACCTGGTCCAATTTAAATATTATGGGTCAATATTAAGGTCTGATATTGCGACTTGCGTTACTTAACCATTGGAAGATGTCTTTGAATTTTTAAAGCATTTTAGAACGCTTATTTCTTCATTTTAAGCATCTCAGAACACTCTATTTCGCATAGGCATACATAGTAAAATTTAGGGTCACGCTGTGTACCCCCTAAATGACCTATAATTATTTCCTGTGGTAGGGTACACTATTACCCTGTAATATAATACGTGGTCCAATTTAAAAATTATAGGTCAATATTAAGGTCCGATACCGTGCCGTTAGTTAACATAGAAAAATGTCTTTGAATTTTTAAAGCATTTTAGAACGCTTATTTCCTCATTTTTAGCTTCTCAGAACACTTTATTTCGCATAGGCATACATAGTAAACTTTAGGGTCACTCTGTGTACCCCCTAATTGACCTATAATTATTTCCTGTGGTAGGGTACACTATAACCCTGTAATATAATACGTGGTCCAATTTAAAAATTATAGGTCAATATTAAGGTCCGATACCGTGCCGTTAGTTAACATAGAAAAGTGTCTTCGTATTTTCTTGTTTTAATGCACTATTTAAAACATACATAGTGTACCCCCTAATTGACCTATAATTATTTCCTGTTGTAGGGTACACTATTACCCTGTAATATAATACCTGGTCCAATTGAAATATTATGGTTCCATATTAAGGTCTGATATCGCGCCTTGCGTTAGTTAACCATTGAAAGATGTCTTTGAATTTTTAAAGCATTTTAGAACGCTTATTTCTTCATTTTAAGCTTCTCAGAACACTCTATTTCGCATAGGCATACATAGTAAATTTTAGGGTCACGCTGTGTACCACCTAATTGACCTATAATTATTTCCTGTGGTAAGGTACACTATTACCCTGTAATATAATACTTGGTACAATTTAAAAATTATAGGTCAATATTAAGGTCCGATACCGTGCCGTTAGTTAACATAGAAAAGTGTCTTCGTATTTCCTTGTTTTAATGCACTATTTAAAATATACATAGTGTACCCCCTAAATGACCTATAATTATTTCCTGTGGTAGGGTACACTATTACCCTGTAATATAATAGGTGGTCCAATTTAAAAATTATAGGTCAATATTAAGGTCCGATACCGTGCCGTTAGTTAACATAGAAAAATGTCTTTGAATTTTTAAAGCATTTTAGAACGCTTATTTCCTCATTTTAAGCTTCTCAGAACACTTTATTTCGCATAGGCATACATAGTAAACTTTAGGGTCACTCTGTGTACCCCCTAATTGACCTATAATTATTTCCTGTTTTAGGGTACACTATAACCCTGTAATATAATACGTGGTCCAGTTTAAAAATTATAGGTCAATATTAAGGTCCGATACCGTGCCGTTAGTTAACATAGAAAAGTGTCTTCGTATTTCCTTGTTTTAATGCACTATTTAAAATATACATAGTGTACCCCCTAATTGACCTATAATTATTTCCTGTGGTAGGGTACACTATTACCCTGTAATATAATACCTGGTCCAATTTAAATATTATGGGTCAATATTAAGGTCTGATATTGCGCCTTGCGTTAGTTAACCATTGAAAGATGTTTTTGAATTTTTAAAGCATTTTAGAACGCTTATTTCTTCATTTTAAGCATCTCAGAACACTCTATTTCGCATAGGCATATATAGTAAACTTTAGGGTCACTCTGTGTACCCCCTAATTGACCTATAATTATTTCCTGTGGTAGGGTACACTATAACCCTGTAATATAATACGTGGTCCAATTTAAAAATTATAGGTCAATATTAAGGTCCGATACCGTGCCGTTAGTTAACATAGAAAAGTGTCTTCGTATTTCCTTGTTTTAATGCACTATTTAAAATATACATAGTGTACCCCCTAATTGACCTATAATTATTTCCTGTGGTAGGGTACACTATTACCCTGTAATATAATACCTGGTCCAATTTAAATTTTATGGGTCAATATTAAGGTCTGATATTGCGCCTTGCGTTAGTTAACCATTGGAAGATGTCTTTGAATTTTTAAAGCATTTTAGAACGCTTATTTCTTCTTTTTAAGCATCTCAGAACACTCTATTTCGCATAGGCATACATAGTAAAATTTAGGGTCACGCTGTGTACCCCCTAAATGACCTATAATTATTTCCTGCGGTAGGGTACACTATTACCCTGTAATATAATACGTGGTCCAATTTAAAAATTATAGGTCAATATTAAGGTCCGATACCGTGCCGTTAGTTAACATAGAAAAATGTCTTTGAATTTTTAAAGCATTTTAGAACACTTATTTCCTCATTTTAAGCTTCTCAGAACACTTTATTTCGCATAGGCATACATAGTAAACTTTAGGGTCACGCTGTGTACCCCCTAATTGACCTATAATTATTTCCTTTGGTAGGGTAAATTATTACCCTGTAATATAATACCTGGTCCAATTTAAATTTTATGGGTCAATATTAAGGTCTGATATTGCGCCTTGCGTTAGTTAACCATTGAAAGATGTCTTTGAATTTTTAAAGCATTTTAGAACACTTATTTCTTCATTTTAAGCATCTCAGAACACTCTATTTCGCATAGGCATATATAGTAAACTTTAGGGTCACTCTGTGTACCCCCTAATTGACCTATAATTATTTCCTGTGGTAGGGTACACTATTACCCTGTAATATAATACGTGGTCCAATTTAAAAATTATAGGTCAATATTAAGGTCCGATACCGTGCCGTTAGTTAACATAGAAAAGTGTCTTCGTATTTCCTTGTTTTAATGCACTATTTAAAATATACATAGTGTACCCCCTAATTGACCTATAATTATAGCCTGTGGTAGGGTACACTATTACCCTGTAATATAATACGTGGTCCAATTTAAAAATTATAGGTCAATATTAAGGTCCGATACCGTGCCGTTAGTTAACATAGAAAAATGTCTTTGAATTTTTAAAGCATTTTAGAACGCTTATTTCCTCATTTTTAGCTTCTCAGAACACTTTATTTCGCATAGGCATACATAGTAAACTTTAGGGTCACTCTGTGTACCCCCTAATTGACCTATAATTATTTCCTGTGGTAGGGTACACTATAACCCTGTAATATAATACGTGGTCCAATTTAAAAATTATAGGTCAATATTAAGGTCCGATACCGTGCCGTTAGTTAACATAGAAAAGTGTCTTCGTATTTTCTTGTTTTAATGCACTATTTAAAACATACATAGTGTACCCCCTAATTGACCTATAATTATTTCCTGTTGTAGGGTACACTATTACCCTGTAATATAATACCTGGTCCAATTGAAATATTATGGTTCCATATTAAGGTCTGATATCGCGCCTTGCGTTAGTTAACCATTGAAAGATGTCTTTGAATTTTTAAAGCATTTTAGAACGCTTATTTCTTCATTTTAAGCTTCTCAGAACACTCTATTTCGCATAGGCATACATAGTAAATTTTAGGGTCACGCTGTGTACCACCTAATTGACCTATAATTATTTCCTGTGGTAAGGTACACTATTACCCTGTAATATAATACTTGGTACAATTTAAAAATTATAGGTCAATATTAAGGTCCGATACCGTGCCGTTAGTTAACATAGAAAAGTGTCTTCGTATTTCCTTGTTTTAATGCAGTATTTTAAAATATACATAGTGTACCCCCTAAATGACCTATAATTATTTCCTGTGGTAGGGTACACTATTACCCTGTAATATAATAGGTGGTCCAATTTAAAAATTATAGGTCAATATTAAGGTCCGATACCGTGCCGTTAGTTAACATAGAAAAATGTCTTTGAATTTTAAAAGCATTTTAGAACGCTTATTTCCTCATTTTAAGCTTCTCAGAACACTTTATTTCGCATAGGCATACATAGTAAACTTTAGGGTCACTCTGTGTACCCCCTAATTGACCTATAATTATTTCCTGTTTTAGGGTACACTATAACCCTGTAATATAATACGTGGTCCAGTTTAAAAATTATAGGTCAATATTAAGGTCCGATACCGTGCCGTTAGTTAACATAGAAAAGTGTCTTCGTATTTCCTTGTTTTAATGCACTATTTAAAATATACATAGTGTACCCCCTAATTGACCTATAATTATTTCCTGTGGTAGGGTACACTATTACCCTGTAATATAATACCTGGTCCAATTTAAATATTATGGGTCAATATTAAGGTCTGATATTGCGCCTTGCGTTAGTTAACCATTGAAAGATGTTTTTGAATTTTTAAAGCATTTTAGAACGCTTATTTCTTCATTTTAAGCATCTCAGAACACTCTATTTCGCATAGGCATATATAGTAAACTTTAGGGTCACTCTGTGTACCCCCTAATTGACCTATAATTATTTCCTGTGGTAGGGTACACTATAACCCTGTAATATAATACGTGGTCCAATTTAAAAATTATAGGTCAATATTAAGGTCCGATACCGTGCCGTTAGTTAACATAGAAAAGTGTCTTCGTATTTCCTTGTTTTAATGCACTATTTAAAATATACATAGTGTACCCCCTAATTGACCTATAATTATTTCCTGTGGTAGGGTACACTATTACCCTGTAATATAATACCTGGTCCAATTTAAATTTTATGGGTCAATATTAAGGTCTGATATTGCGCCTTGCGTTAGTTAACCATTGGAAGATGTCTTTGAATTTTTAAAGCATTTTAGAACGCTTATTTCTTCTTTTTAAGCATCTCAGAACACTCTATTTCGCATAGGCATACATAGTAAAATTTAGGGTCACGCTGTGTACCCCCTAAATGACCTATAATTATTTCCTGCGGTAGGGTACACTATTACCCTGTAATATAATACGTGGTCCAATTTAAAAATTATAGGTCAATATTAAGGTCCGATACCGTGCCGTTAGTTAACATAGAAAAATGTCTTTGAATTTTTAAAGCATTTTTAGAACGCTTATTTCCTCATTTTAAGCTTCTCAGAACACTTTATTTCGCATAGGCATACATAGTAAACTTTAGGGTCACGCTGTGTACCCCCTAATTGACCTATAATTATTTCCTTTGGTAGGGTACACTATTACCCTGTAATATAATACCTGGTCCAATTTAAATTTTATGGGTCAATATTAAGGTCTGATATTGCGCCTTGCGTTAGTTAACCATTGAAAGATGTCTTTGAATTTTTAAAGCATTTTAGAACGCTTATTTCTTCATTTTAAGCATCTCAGAACACTCTATTTCGCATAGGCATATATAGTAAACTTTAGGGTCACTCTGTGTACCCCCTAATTGACCTATAATTATTTCCTGTGGTAGGGTACACTATTACCCTGTAATATAATACGTGGTCCAATTTAAAAATTATAGGTCAATATTAAGGTCCGATACCGTGCCGTTAGTTAACATAGAAAAGTGTCTTCGTATTTCCTTGTTTTAATGCACTATTTAAAATATACATAGTGTACCCCCTAATTGACCTATAATTATATCCTGTGGTAGGGTACACTATTACCCTGTAATATAATACGTGGTCCAATTTAAAAATTATAGGTCAATATTAAGGTCCGATACCGTGCCGTTAGTTAACATAGAAAATTGTCTTTGAATTTTTAAAGCATTTTAGAACGCTTATTTCCTCATTTTTAGCTTCTCAGAACACTTTATTTCGCATAGGCATACATAGTAAACTTTAGGGTCACTCTGTGTACCCCCTAATTGACCTATAATTATTTCCTGTGGTAGGGTACACTATAACCCTGTAATATAATACGTGGTCCAATTTAAAAATTATAGGTCAATATTAAGGTCCGATATTGCGCCTTGCGTTAGTTAACCATTGAAAGATGTCTTTGAATTTTTAAAGCATTTTAGAACGCTTATTTCTTCATTTTAAGCTTCTCAGAACACTCTATTTCGCATAGGCATACATAGTAAAATTTAGGGTCACGCTGTGTACCCCCTAAATGACCTATAAGTATTTCCTGTGGTAGGGTACACTATTACCCTGTAATATAATACGTGGTCCAATTTAAAAATTATAGGTCAATATTAAGGTCCGATACCGTGCCGTTAGTTAACATTGAAAAATGTCTTCGTATTTCCTTGTTTTAATGCACTATTTAAAATATACATAGTGTACCCCCTAATTGACCTATAATTATTTCCTGTGGTAGGGTACACTATTACCCTGTAATATAATACCTGGTCCAATTTAAATATTATGGGTCAATATTAAGGTCTGATATTGCGCCTTGCGTTAGTTAACCATTGAAAGATGTCTTTGAATTTTTAAAGCATTTTAGAACGCTTATTTCTTCATTTTAAGCTTCTCAGAATACTCTATTTCGCATAGGCATACATAGTAAACTTTAGGGTCACGCTGTGTACCCCCTAATTGACCTATAATTATTTCCTGTGGTAGGGTACACTATTACCCTGTAATATATTACGTGGTCCAATTTAAAAATTATAGGTCAATATTAAGGTCCGATACCGTGCCGTTAGTTAACATAGAAAAGTGTCTTCGTATTTCCTTGTTTTAATGCACTATTTAAAATATACATAGTGTACCCCCTAATTGACCTATAATTATATCCTGTGGTAGGGTACACTATTACCCTGTAATATAATACCTGGTCCAATTTAAATATTATGGGTCAATATTAAGGTCTGATATTGCGACTTGCGTTAGTTAACCATTGGAAGATGTCTTTGAATTTTTAAAGCATTTTAGAACGCTTATTTCTTCATTTTAAGCATCTCAGAACACTCTATTTCGCATTGGCATACATAGTAAAATTTAGGGTCACGCTGTGTACCCCCTAAATGACCTATAATTATTTCCTGTGGTAGGGTACACTATTACCCTGTAATATAATACGTGGTCCAATTTAAAAATTATAGGTCAATATTAAGGTCTGATACCGTGCCGTTAGTTAACATAGAAAAATGTCTTTGAATTTTTAAAGCATTTTAGAACGCTTATTTCCTCATTTTTAGCTTCTCAGAACACTTTATTTCGCATAGGCATACATAGTAAACTTTAGGGTCACTCTGTGTACCCCCTAATTGACCTATAATTATTTCCTGTGGTAGGGTACACTATAACCCTGTAATATAATACGTGGTCCAATTTAAAATTATAGGTCAATATTAAGGTCCGATACCGTGCCGTTAGTTAACATAGAAAAGTGTCTTCGTATTTTCTTGTTTTAATGCACTATTTAAAACATACATAGTGTACCCCCTAATTGACCTATAATTATTTCCTGTTGTAGGGTACACTATTACCCTGTAATATAATACCTGGTCCAATTGAAATATTATGGTTCCATATTAAGGTCTGATATCGCGCCTTGCGTTAGTTAACCATTGAAAGATGTCTTTGAATTTTTAAAGCATTTTAGAACGCTTATTTCTTCATTTTAAGCTTCTCAGAACACTCTATTTCGCATAGGCATACATAGTAAAATTTAGGGTCACGCTGTGTACCCCCTAAATGACCTATAATTATTTCCTGTGGTAGGGTACACTATTACCCTGTAATATAATACGTGGTCCAATTTAAAAATTATAGGTCAATATTAAGTTCCGATACCGTGCCGTTAGTTATCATTGAAAAATGTCTTCGTATTTCCTTGCTTTAATGCACTATTTAAAATATACATCGTGTACCCCCTAATTGACCTATAATTATTTCCTGTGGTAGGGAACACTATTACCCTGTAATATAATACCTGGTCCAATTTAAATATTATGGGTCAATATTAAGGTCTGATATTGCGCCTTGCGTTAGTTAACCATTGAAAGATGTCTTTGAATTTTTAAAGCATTTTAGAACGCTTATTTCTTCATTTTAAGCATCTCAGAACACTCTATTTCGCATAGGCATATATAGTAAACTTTAGGGTCACTCTGTGTACCCCCTAATTGACCTATAATTATTTCCTGTGGTAGGGTACACTATAACCCTGTAATATAATACGTGGTCCAATTTAAAAATTATAGGTCAATATTAAGGTCCGATACCGTGCCGTTAGTTAACATAGAAAAGTGTCTTCGTATTTCCTTGTTTTAATGCACTATTTAAAATATACATAGTGTACCCCCTAATTGACCTATAATTATTTCCTGTGGTAGGGTACACTATTACCCTGTAATATAATACGTGGTCCAATTTAAAAATTATAGGTCAATATTAAGGTCTGATACCGTGCCGTTAGTTAACATAGAAAAATGTCTTTGAATTTTTAAAGCATTTTAGAACGCTTATTTCCTCATTTTTAGCTTCTCAGAACACTTTATTTCGCATAGGCATACATAGTAAACTTTAGGGTCACTCTGTGTACCCCCTAATTGACCTATAATTATTTCCTGTGGTAGGGTACACTATAACCCTGTAATATAATACGTGGTCCAATTTAAAAATTATAGGTCAATATTAAGGTCCGATACCGTGCCGTTAGTTAACATAGAAAAGTGTCTTCGTATTTTCTTGTTTTAATGCACTATTTAAAACATACATAGTGTACCCCCTAATTGACCTATAATTATTTCCTGTTGTAGGGTACACTATTACCCTGTAATATAATACCTGGTCCAATTGAAATATTATGGTTCCATATTAAGGTCTGATATCGCGCCTTGCGTTAGTTAACCATTGAAAGATGTCTTTGAATTTTTAAAGCATTTTAGAACGCTTATTTCTTCATTTTAAGCTTCTCAGAACACTCTATTTCGCATAGGCATACATAGTAAAATTTAGGGTCACGCTGTGTACCCCCTAAATGACCTATAATTATTTCCTGTGGTAGGGTACACTATTACCCTGTAATATAATACGTGGTCCAATTTAAAAATTATAGGTCAATATTAAGTTCCGATACCGTGCCGTTAGTTATCATTGAAAAATGTCTTCGTATTTCCTTGCTTTAATGCACTATTTAAAATATACATCGTGTACCCCCTAATTGACCTATAATTATTTCCTGTGGTAGGGAACACTATTACCCTGTAATATAATACCTGGTCCAATTTAAATATTATGGGTCAATATTAAGGTCTGATATTGCGCCTTGCGTTAGTTAACCATTGAAAGATGTCTTTGAATTTTTAAAGCATTTTAGAACGCTTATTTCTTCATTTTAAGCATCTCAGAACACTCTATTTCGCATAGGCATATATAGTAAACTTTAGGGTCACTCTGTGTACCCCCTAATAGACCTATAATTATTTCCTGTGGTAGGGTACACTATAACCCTGTAATATAATACGTGGTCCAATTTAAAAATTATAGGTCAATATTAAGGTCCGATACCGTGCCGTTAGTTAACATAGAAAAGTGTCTTCGTATTTCCTTGTTTTAATGCACTATTTAAAATATACATAGTGTACCCCCTAATTGACCTATAATTATATCCTGTGGTAGGGTACACTATTACCCTGTAATATAATACGTGGTCCAATTTAAAAATTATAGGTCAATATTAAGGTCCGATACCGTGCCGTTAGTTAACATAGAAAAATGTCTTTGAATTTTTAAAGCATTTTAGAACGCTTATTTCCTCATTTTAAGCTTCTCAGAACACTTTATTTCGCATAGGCATACATAGTAAACTTTAGGGTCACGCTGTGTACCCCCTAATTCACGTATAATTATTTCCTTTGGTAGGGTACGCTATTACCCTGTAATATAATACCTGGTCCAATTTAAATTTTATGGGTCAATATTAAGGTCTGATATTGCGCCTTGCGTTAGTTAACCATTGAAAGATGTCTTTGAATTTTTAAAGCATTTTAGAACACTTATTTCCTCATTTTAAGCTTCTCAGAACACTCTATTTCGCATAGGCATACATAGTAAACTTTAGGGTCACGCTGTGTACCACCTACTTGACCTATAATTATTTCCTGTGGTAAGGTACACTATTACCCTGTAATATAATACATGGTACAATTTAAAAATTATAGGTCAATATTAAGGTCCGATACCGTGCCGTTAGTTAACATAGAAAAGTGTCTTCGTATTTCCTTGTTTTAATGCACTATTTAAAATATACATAGTGTACCCCCTAAATGACCTATAATTATTTCCTGTGGTAGGGTACATTATTACCCTGTAATATAATAGGTGGTCCAATTTAAAAATTATAGGTCAATATTAAGGTCCGATACCGTGCCGTTAGTTAACATAGAAAAATGTCTTTGAATTTTTAAAGCATTTTAGAACGCTTGTTTCCTCATTTTAAGCTTCTCAGAACACTTTATTTCGCATAGGCATACATAGTAAACTTTAGGTCACTCTATGTACCCCCTAATTGACCTATAATTATTTCCTGTGGTAGGGTACACTATAACCCTGTAATATAATACGTGGTCCAATTTAAAAATTATAGGTCAATATTAAGGTCCGATACCGTGCCGTTAGTTAACATAGAAAAGTGTCTTCGTATTTCCTTGTTTTAATGCACTATTTAAAATATACATAGTGTACCCCCTAATTGACCTATAATTATTTCCTGTGGTAGGGTACACTATTACCCTGTTAATATAATACTTGGTCCAATTTAAATATTATGGGTCAATATTAAGGTCTGATATTGCGCTTTGCGTTAGTTAACCATTGAAAGATGTCTTTGAATTTTTAAAGCACTTTAGAACGCTTATTTCTTCATTTTAAGCATCTCAGAACACTCTATTTCGCAAAGGCATACATAGTAAAATTTAGGGTCACGCTGTGTACCCCCTAAATGACCTATAATTATTTCCTGTGGTAGGGTACAATATTACCCTGTAATATAATACGTGGTCCTATTTAAAAATTATAGGTCAATATTAAGGTCCTATACCGTGCCGTTAGTTAACATAGAAAAATGTCTTTGAATTTTTAAAGCATTTTAGAACGCTTATTTCCTCATTTTAAGCTTCTCAGAACACTTTATTTCGCATAGGCATACATAGTAAACTTTAGGGTCACTCTGTGTACCCCCTAATTGACCTATAATTATTTCCTGTGGTAGGGTACACTATAACCCTGTAATATAATACGTGGTCCAATTTAAAAATTATAGGTCAATATTAAGGTTCGATACCGTGCCGTTAGTTAACATAGAAAAGTGTCTTCGTATTTCCTTGTTTTAATGCACTATTTAAAATATACATAGTGTACCCCCTAATTGACCTATAATTATTTCCTGTGGAAGGGTACACTATTACCCTGTAATATAATACCTGGTCCAATTTAAATATTATGGGTCAATATTAAGGTCTGATATTGCGCCTTGCGTTAGTTAACCATTGAAAGATGTCTTTGAATTTTTAAAGCATTTTAGAACGCTTATTTCTTCATTTTAAGCTTCTCAGAACACTCTATTTCGCATAGGCATACATAGTAAAATTTAGGGTCACGCTGTGTACCCCCTAAATGACCTATAATTATTTCCTGTGGTAGGGTACACAATTACCCTGGAATATAATGCGTGGTTCAATTTAAAAATTATAGGTCAATATTAAGTTCCGATACCGTGCCGTTAGTTAACATTGAAAAATGTCTTTGACTTTTTAAAGCATTTTAGAACGCTTATTTCCTCATTTTAAGCTTCTCAGAACACTTTATTTCGCATAGGCATACATAGTAAATTTTAGGGTCACTCTGCGTACCCCCTAATTGACCTATAATTATTTCCTGTGGTAGGGTACACTATAACCCTGTAATATAATACGTGGTCCAATTTAAATATTATGGGTCAATATTAAGGTCTGATATTGCGCCTTGCGTTAGTTAACCATTGAAAGATGTCTTTGAATTTTTAAAGCATTTTAGAACGCTTATTTCTTCATTTTAAGCTTCTCAGAACACTTTATTTCGCATAGGCATACATAGTAAATTTTAGGGTCACTCTGCGTACCCCCTAATTGACCTATAATTATTTCCTGTGGTAGGGTACACTATAACCCTGTAATATAATACGTGGTCCAATTTAAAAATTATAGATCAATATTAAGGTCCGATACCGTGCCGTTAGTTAACATAGAAAAGTGTCTTCCTATTTCCTTGTTTTAATGCACTATTTAAAATATACATAGTGTACCCCCTAATTGACCTATAATTATTTCCTGTGGTAGGGTACACTATTACCCTGTAATATAATACCTGGTCCAATTTAAATATTATGGGTCAATATTAAGGTCTGATATTGCGCCTTGCGTTAGTTAACCATTGAAAGATGTCTTTGAATTTTTAAAGCATTTTAGAACGCTTATTTCTTCATTTTAAGCATCTCAGAACACTCTATTTCGCATAGGCATACATAGTAAAATTTAGGGTCACGCTGTGTACCCCCTAAATGACCTATAATTATTTCCTGTGGTAGGGTACACTATTACCCTGTAATATAATACGTGGTCCTATTTAAAAATTATAGGTCAATATTAAGGTCCTATACCGTGCCGTTAGTTAACATAGAAAAATGTCTTTGAATTTTTAAAGCATTTTAGAACGCTTATTTCCTCATTTTAAGCTTCTCAGAACACTTTATTTCGCATAGGCATACATAGTAAACTTTAGGGTCACTCTGTGTACCCCCTAATTGACCTATAATTATTTCCTGTGGTAGGGTACACTATAACCCTGTAATATAATACGTGGTCCAATTTAAAAATTATAGGTCAATATTAAGGTCCGATACCGTGCCGTTAGTTAACACAGAAAAGTGTCTTCGTAATTCCTTGTTTTAATGCACTATTTAAAATATACATAGTGTACCCCCTAATTGACCTATAATTATATCCTGTGGTAGGGTACACTATTACCCTGTAATATAATACGTGGTCCAATTTAAAAATTATAGGTCAATATTAAGGTCCGATACCGTGCCGTTAGTTAACATAGAAAAATGTCTTTGAATTTTTAAAGCATTTTAGAACGCTTATTTCCTCATTTTAAGCTTCTCAGAACACTTTATTTCGCATAGGCATACATAGTAAACTTTAGGGTCACGCTGTGTACCCCCTAATTGACCTATAATTATTTCCTTTGGTAGGGTACGCTATTACCCTGTAATATAATACCTGGTCCAATTTAAATTTTATGGGTCAATATTAAGGTCTGATATTGCGCCTTGCGTTAGTTAACCATTGAAAGATGTCTTTGAATTTTTAAAGCATTTTAGAACACTTATTTCCTCATTTTAAGCTTCTCAGAACACTCTATTTCGCATAGGCATACATAGTAAACTTTAGGGTCACGCTGTGTACCACCTACTTGACCTATAATTATTTCCTGTAGTAAGGTACACTATTACCCTATAATATAATACATGGTACAATTTAAAAATTATAGGTCAATATTAAGGTCCGATACCGTGCCGTTAGTTAACATAGAAAAGTGTCTTCGTATTTCCTTGTTTTAATGCACTATTTAAAATATACATAGTGTACCCCCTAAATGACCTATAATTATTTCCTGTGGTAGGGTACATTATTACCCTGTAATATAATAGGTGGTCCAATTTAAAAATTATAGGTCAATATTAAGGTCCGATACCGTGCCGTTAGTTAACATAGAAAAATGTCTTTGAATTTTTAAAGCATTTTAGAACGCTTATTTCCTCATTTTAAGCTTCTCAGAACACTTTATTTCGCATAGGCATACATAGTAAACTTTAGGGTCACTCTATGTACCCCCTAATTGACCTATAATTATTTCCTGTGGTAGGGTACACTATAACCCTGTAATATAATACGTGGTCCAATTTAAAAATTATAGGTCAATATTAAGGTCCGATACCGTGCCGTTAGTTAACATAGAAAAGTGTCTTCGTATTTCCTTGTTTTAATGCACTATTTAAAATATACATAGTGTACCCCCTAATTGACCTATAATTATTTCCTGTGGTAGGGTACACTATTACCCTGTAATATAATACTTGGTCCAATTTAAATATTATGGGTCAATATTAAGGTCTGATATTGCGCTTTGCGTTAGTTAACCATTGAAAGATGTCTTTGAATTTTTAAAGCATTTTAGAACGCTTATTTCTTCATTTTAAGCATCTCAGAACACTCTATTTCGCATAGGCATACATAGTAAAATTTAGGGTCACGCTGTGTACCCCCTAAATGACCTATAATTATTTCCTGTGGTAGGGTACACTATTACCCTGTAATATAATACGTGGTCCAATTTAAAAATTATAGGTCAATATTAAGGTCCGATACCGTGCCGTTAGTTAACATAGAAACATGTCTTTGAATTTTTAAAGCATTTTAGAACGCTTATTTCCTCATTTTAAGCTTCTCAGAACACTTTATTTCATATAGACATACATAGTAAACTTTAGGGTCACGCTGTGTACCCCCTAATTGACCTATAATTATTTCCTTTGGTAGGGTACACTATTACCCTGTAATATAATACCTGGTCCAATTAAAATATTATGGGTCAATATTAAGGTCTGATATTGCGTCTTGCGTTAGTTAACCATTGAAATATGTCTTTGAATTTTTAAAGCATTTTAGAACGCTTATTTCTTCATTTTAAGCTTCTCAGAACACTCTATTTCGCATAGGCATACATAGTAAAATTTAGGGTCACGCTGTGTACCCCCTAAATGACCTATAATTATTTCCTGTGGTAGGGTACACAATTACCCTGGTATATAATGCGTGGTTCAATTTAAAAATTATAGGTCAATATTAAGTTCCGATACCGTGCCGTTAGTTAACATTGAAAAATGTCTTCGAATTTCCTTGTTTTAATGCACTATTTAAAATATACATAGTGTACCCCCTAATTGACCTATAATTATTTCCTGTGGTAGGGTACACTATTACCCTGTAATACAATACCTGGTCCAATTTAAATATTATGGGTCAATATTAAGGTTTGATATTGCGCCTTGCGTTAGTTAACCATTGAAAGATGTCTTTGAATTTTTAAAGCATTTTAGAACGCTTATTTCTTCATTTTAAGCTTCTCAGAACACTTTATTTTGCATAGGCATACATAGTAAACTTTAGGGTCACGCTGTGTACCCCCTAATTGACCTATAATTATTTCTTGTGGTAGGGTACACTATTACCCTGTAATATAATAGGTGGTCCAATTTAAAAATTATAGGTCAATATTAAGGTTCGATACCGTGCCGTTAGTTAACATAGAAAAATGTCTTTGAATTTTTAAAGCATTTTAGAACGCTTATTTCCTCATTTTAAGCTTCTCAGAACACTTTATTTCGCATAGGCATACATAG
Source organism: Parasteatoda tepidariorum (assembly GCF_982258835.1). NCBI lineage: Eukaryota > Metazoa > Arthropoda > Arachnida > Araneae > Theridiidae > Parasteatoda > Parasteatoda tepidariorum. Next base: position 1,049,024 of record NW_028257373.1, on the reverse strand, counting down.
TAAATTTTAGGGTCACTCTGCGTACCCCCTAATTGACCTATAATTATTTCCTGTGGTAGGGTACACTATAACCCTGTAATATAATACGTGGTCCAATTTAAAAATTATAGGTCAATATTAAGGTCCGATACCGTGCCGTTAGTTAACATAGAAAAGTGTCTTCGTATTTCCTTGTTTTAATGCACTATTTAAAATATACATAGTGTACCCCCTAATTGACCTATAATTATTTCCTGTGGTAGGGTACACTATTACCCTGTAATATAATACCTGGTCCAATTTAAATATTATGGGTCAATATTAAGGTCTGATATTGCGCCTTGCGTTAGTTAACCATTGAAAGATGTCTTTGAATTTTTAAAGCACTTTAGAACGCTTATTTCTTCATTTTAAGCATCTCAGAACACTCTATTTCGCAAAGGCATACATAGTAAAATTTAGGGTCACGCTGTGTACCCCCTAAATGACCTATAATTATTTCCTGTGGTAGGGTACAATATTACCCTGTAATATAATACGTGGTCCTATTTAAAAATTATAGGTCAATATTAAGGTCCTATACCGTGCCGTTAGTTAACATAGAAAAGTGTCTTCGTATTTCCTTGTTTTAATGCACTATTTAAAATATACATAGTGTACCCCCTAAATGACCTATAATTATTTCCTGTGGTAGGGTACATTATTACCCTGTAATATAATAGGTGGTCCAATTTAAAAATTATAGGTCAATATTAAGGTCCGATACCGTGCCGTTAGTTAACATAGAAAAATGTCTTTGAATTTTTAAAGCATTTTAGAACGCTTATTTCCTCATTTTAAGCTTCTCAGAACACTTTATTTCGCATAGGCATACATAGTAAACTTTAGGGTCACTCTATGTACCCCCTAATTGACCTATAATTATTTCCTGTGGTAGGGTACACTATAACCCTGTAATATAATACGTGGTCCAATTTAAAAATTATAGGTCAATATTAAGGTCCGATACCGTGCCGTTAGTTAACATAGAAAAGTGTCTTCGTATTTCCTTGTTTTAATGCACTATTTAAAATATACATAGTGTACCCCCTAATTGACCTATAATTATTTCCTGTGGTAGGGTACACTATTACCCTGTAATATAATACTTGGTCCAATTTAAATATTATGGGTCAATATTAAGGTCTGATATTGCGCTTTGCGTTAGTTAACCATTGAAAGATGTCTTTGAATTTTTAAAGCATTTTAGAACGCTTATTTCTTCATTTTAAGCATCTCAGAACACTCTATTTCGCATAGGCATACATAGTAAAATTTAGGGTCACGCTGTGTACCCCCTAAATGACCTATAATTATTTCCTGTGGTAGGGTACACTATTACTCTGTAATATAATACGTGGTCCAATTTAAAAATTATAGGTCAATATTAAGGTCCGATACCGTGCCGTTAGTTAACATAGAAACATGTCTTTGAATTTTTAAAGCATTTTAGAACGCTTATTTCCTCATTTTAAGCTTCTCAGAACACTTTATTTCATATAGACATACATAGTAAACTTTAGGGTCACGCTGTGTACCCCCTAATTGACCTATAATTATTTCCTTTGGTAGGGTACACTATTACCCTGTAATATAATACCTGGTCCAATTAAAATATTATGGGTCAATATTAAGGTCTGATATTGCGTCTTGCGTTAGTTAACCATTGAAATATGTCTTTGAATTTTTAAAGCATTTTAGAACGCTTATTTCTTCATTTTAAGCTTCTCAGAACACTCTATTTCGCATAGGCATACATAGTAAAATTTAGGGTCACGCTGTGTACCCCCTAAATGACCTATAATTATTTCCTGTGGTAGGGTACACAATTACCCTGGAATATAATGCGTGGTTCAATTTAAAAATTATAGGTCAATATTAAGTTCCGATACCGTGCCGTTAGTTAACATTGAAAAATGTCTTCGTATTTCCTTGTTTTAATGCACTATTTAAAATATACATAGTGTACCCCCTAATTGACCTATAATTATTTCCTGTGGTAGGGTACACTATTACCCTGTAATACAATACCTGGTCCAATTTAAATATTATGGGTCAATATTAAGGTTTGATATTGCGCCTTGCGTTAGTTAACCATTGAAAGATGTCTTTGAATTTTTAAAGCATTTTAGAACGCTTATTTCTTCATTTTAAGCTTCTCAGAACACTTTATTTTGCATAGGCATACATAGTAAACTTTAGGGTCACGCTGTGTACCCCCTAATTGACCTATAATTATTTCCTGTGGTAGGGTACACTATTACCCTGTAATATAATAGGTGGTCCAATTTAAAAATTATAGGTCAATATTAAGGTCCGATACCGTGCCGTTAGTTAACATAGAAAAATGTCTTTGAATTTTTAAAGCATTTTAGAACGCTTATTTCCTCATTTTAAGCTTCTCAGAACACTTTATTTCGCATAGGCATACATAGTAAATTTTAGGGTCACTCTGCGTACCCCCTAATTGACCTATAATTATTTCCTGTGGTAGGGTACACTATAACCCTGTAATATAATACGTGGTCCAATTTAAAAATTATAGGTCAATATTAAGGTCCGATACCGTGCCGTTAGTTAACATAGAAAAGTGTCTTCGTATTTCCTTGTTTTAATGCACTATTTAAAATATACATAGTGTACCCCCTAATTGACCTATAATTATTTCCTGTGGTAGGGTACACTATTACCCTGTAATATAATACCTGGTCCAATTTAAATATTATGGGTCAATATTAAGGTCTGATATTGCGCCTTGCGTTAGTTAACCATTGAAAGATGTCTTTGAATTTTTAAAGCACTTTAGAACGCTTATTTCTTCATTTTAAGCATCTCAGAACACTCTATTTCGCAAAGGCATACATAGTAAAATTTAGGGTCACGCTGTGTACCCCCTAAATGACCTATAATTATTTCCTGTGGTAGGGTACAATATTACCCTGTAATATAATACGTGGTCCTATTTAAAAATTATAGGTCAATATTAAGGTCCTATACCGTGCCGTTAGTTAACATAGAAAAATGTCTTTGAATTTTTAAAGCATTTTAGAACGCTTATTTCCTCATTTTAAGCTTCTCAGAACACTTTATTTCGCATAGGCATACATAGTAAACTTTAGGGTCACTCTGCGTACCCCCTAATTGACCTATAATTATTTCCTGTGGTAGGGTACACTATAACCCTGTAATATAATACGTGGTCCAATTTAAAAATTATAGATCAATATTAAGGTCCGATACCGTGCCGTTAGTTAACATAGAAAAGTGTCTTCCTATTTCCTTGTTTTAATGCACTATTTAAAATATACATAGTGTACCCCCTAATTGACCTATAATTATTTCCTGTGGTAGGGTACACTATTACCCTGTAATATAATACCTGGTCCAATTTAAATATTATGGGTCAATATTAAGGTCTGATATTGCGCCTTGCGTTAGTTAACCTTTGAAAGATGTCTTTGAATTTTTAAAGCATTTTAGAACGCTTATTTCTTCATTTTAAGCATCTCAGAACACTCTATTTCGCATAGGCATACGTAGTAAAATTTAGGGTCACGCTGTGTACCCCCTAAATGACCTATAATTATTTCCTGTGGTAGGGTACACTATTACCCTGTAATATAATACGTGGTCCTATTTAAAAATTATAGGTCAATATTAAGGTCCTATACCGTGCCGTTAGTTAACATAGAAAAATATCTTTGAATTTTTAAAGCATTTTAGAACGCTTATTTCCTCATTTTAAGCTTCTCAGAACACTTTATTTCGCATAGGCATACATAGTAAACTTTAGGGTCACTCTGTGTACCCCCTAATTGACCTATAATTATTTCCTGTGGTAGGGTACACTATAACCCTGTAATATAATACGTGGTCCAATTTAAAAATTATAGGTCAATATTAAGGTCCGATACCGTGCCGTTAGTTAACATAGAAAAGTGTCTTCGTATTTCCTTGTTTTAATGCACTATTTAAAATATACATAGTGTACCCCCTAATTGACCTATAATTATATCCTGTGGTAGGGTACACTATTACCCTGTAATATAATACGAGGTCCAATTTAAAAATTATAGGTCAATATTAAGGTCCGATACCGTGCCGTTAGTTAACATAGAAAAGTGTCTTCGTATTTCCTTGTTTTAATGCACTATTTAAAATATACATAGTGTACCCCCTAATTGACCTATAATTATTTCCTGTGGTAGGGTACACTATTACCCTGTAATATAATACCTGGTCCAATTTAAATATTATGGGTCAATATTAAGGTCTGATATTGCGCCTTGCGTTAGTTAACCATTGAAAGATGTCTTTGAATTTTTAAAGCACTTTAGAACGCTTATTTCTTCATTTTAAGCATCTCAGAACACTCTATTTCGCAAAGGCATACATAGTAAAATTTAGGGTCACGCTGTGTACCCCCTAAATGACCTATAATTATTTCCTGTGGTAGGGTACAATATTACCCTGTAATATAATACGTGGTCCTATTTAAAAATTATAGGTCAATATTAAGGTCCTATACCGTGCCGTTAGTTAACATAGAAAAATGTCTTTGAATTTTTAAAGCATTTTAGAACGCTTATTTCCTCATTTTAAGCTTCTCAGAACACTTTATTTCGCATAGGCATACATAGTAAACTTTAGGGTCACTCTGCGTACCCCCTAATTGACCTATAATTATTTCCTGTGGTAGGGTACACTATAACCCTGTAATATAATACGTGGTCCAATTTAAAAATTATAGATCAATATTAAGGTACGATACCGTGCCGTTAGTTAACATAGAAAAGTGTCTTCCTATTTCCTTGTTTTAATGCACTATTTAAAATATACATAGTGTACCCCCTAATTGACCTATAATTATTTCCAGTGGTAGGGTACACTATTACCCTGTAATATAAAACCTGGTCCAATTTAAATATTATGGGTCAATATTAAGGTCTGATATTGCGCCTTGCGTTAGTTAACCTTTGAAAGATGTCTTTGAATTTTTAAAGCATTTTAGAACGCTTATTTCTTCATTTTAAGCATCTCAGAACACTCTATTTCGCATAGGCATACATAGTAAAATTTAGGGTCACGCTGTGTACCCCCTAAATGACCTATAATTATTTCCTGTGGTAGGGTACACTATTACCCTGTAATATAATACGTGGTCCTATTTAAAAATTATAGGTCAATATTAAGGTCCTATACCGTGCCGTTAGTTAACATAGAAAAATGTCTTTGAATTTTTAAAGCATTTTAGAACGCTTATTTCCTCATTTTAAGCTTCTCAGAACACTTTATTTCGCATAGGCATACATAGTAAACTTTAGGGTCACTCTGTGTACCCCCTAATTGACCTATAATTATTTCCTGTGGTAGGGTACACTATAACCCTGTAATATAATACGTGGTCCAATTTAAAAATTATAGGTCAATATTAAGGTCCGATACCGTGCCGTTAGTTAACATAGAAAAGTGTCTTCGTATTTCCTTGTTTTAATGCACTATTTAAAATATACATAGTGTACCCCCTAATTGACCTATAATTATATCCTGTGGTAGGGTACACTATTACCCTGTAATATAATACGTGGTCCAATTTAAAAATTATAGGTCAATATTAAGGTCCGATACCGTGCCGTTAGTTAACATAGAAAAGTGTCTTCGTATTTCCTTGTTTTAATGCACTATTTAAAATATACATAGTGTACCCCCTAATTGACCTATAATTATTTCCTGTGGTAGGGTACACTATTACCCTGTAATATAATACCTGGTCCAATTTAAATATTATGGGTCAATATTAAGGTCTGATATTGCGCCTTGCGTTAGTTAACCATTGAAAGATGTCTTTGAATTTTTAAAGCACTTTAGAACGCTTATTTCTTCATTTTAAGCATCTCAGAACACTCTATTTCGCAAAGGCATACATAGTAAAATTTAGGGTCACGCTGTGTACCCCCTAAATGACCTATAATTATTTCCTGTGGTAGGGTACAATATTACCCTGTAATATAATACGTGGTCCTATTTAAAAATTATAGGTCAATATTAAGGTCCTATACCGTGCCGTTAGTTAACATAGAAAAATGTCTTTGAATTTTTAAAGCATTTTAGAACGCTTATTTCCTCATTTTAAGCTTCTCAGAACACTTTATTTCGCATAGGCATACATAGTAAACTTTAGGGTCACTCTGCGTACCCCCTAATTGACCTATAATTATTTCCTGTGGTAGGGTACACTATAACCCTGTAATATAATACGTGGTCCAATTTAAAAATTATAGATCAATATTAAGGTCCGATACCGTGCCGTTAGTTAACATAGAAAAGTGTCTTCCTATTTCCTTGTTTTAATGCACTATTTAAAATATACATAGTGTACCCCCTAATTGACCTATAATTATTTCCTGTGGTAGGGTACACTATTACCCTGTAATATAATACCTGGTCCAATTTAAATATTATGGGTCAATATTAAGGTCTGATATTGCGCCTTGCGTTAGTTAACCATTGAAAGATGTCTTTGAATTTTTAAAGCATTTTAGAACGCTTATTTCTTCATTTTAAGCATCTCAGAACACTCTATTTCGCATAGGCATACATAGTAAAATTTAGGGTCACGCTGTGTACCCCCTAAATGACCTATAATTATTTCCTGTGGTAGGGTACACTATTACCCTGTAATATAATACGTGGTCCTATTTAAAAATTATAGGTCAATATTAAGGTCCTATACCGTGCCGTTAGTTAACATAGAAAAATGTCTTTGAATTTTTAAAGCATTTTAGAATGCTTATTTCCTCATTTTAAGCTTCTCAGAACACTTTATTTCGCATAGGCATACATAGTAAACTTTAGGGTCACTCTGTGTACCCCCTAATTGACCTATAATTATTTCCTGTGGTAGGGTACACTATAACCCTGTAATATAATACGTGGTCCAATTTAAAAATTATAGGTCAATATTAAGGTCCGATACCGTGCCGTTAGTTAACATAGAAAAGTGTCTTCGTATTTCCTTGTTTTAATGCACTATTTAAAATATACATAGTGTACCCCCTAATTGACCTATAATTATATCCTGTGGTAGGGTACACTATTACCCTGTAATATAATACGTGGTCCAATTTAAAAATTATAGGTCAATATTAAGGTCCGATACCGTGCCGTTAGTTAACATAGAAAAGTGTCTTCGTATTTCCTTGTTTTAATGCACTATTTAAAATATACATAGTGTACCCCCTAATTGACCTATAATTATTTCCTGTGGTAGGGTACACTATTACCCTGTAATATAATACCTGGTCCAATTTAAATATTATGGGTCAATATTAAGGTCTGATATTGCGCCTTGCGTTAGTTAACCATTGAAAGATGTCTTTGAATTTTTAAAGCACTTTAGAACGCTTATTTCTTCATTTTAAGCATCTCAGAACACTCTATTTCGCAAAGGCATACATAGTAAAATTTAGGGTCACGCTGTGTACCCCCTAAATGACCTATAATTATTTCCTGTGGTAGGGTACAATATTACCCTGTAATATAATACGTGGTCCTATTTAAAAATTATAGGTCAATATTAAGGTCCTATACCGTGCCGTTAGTTAACATAGAAAAATGTCTTTGAATTTTTAAAGCATTTTAGAACGCTTATTTCCTCATTTTAAGCTTCTCAGAACACTTTATTTCGCATAGGCATACATAGTAAACTTTAGGGTCACTCTGTGTACCCCCTAATTGACCTATAATTATTTCCTGTGGTAGGGTACACTATAACCCTGTAATATAATACGTGGTCCAATTTAAAAATTATAGGTCAATATTAAGGTTCGATACCGTGCCGTTAGTTAACATAGAAAAGTGTCTTCGTATTTCCTTGTTTTAATGCACTATTTAAAATATACATAGTGTACCCCCTAATTGACCTATAATTATTTCCTGTGGAAGGGTACACTATTACCCTGTAATATAATACCTGGTCCAATTTAAATATTATGGGTCAATATTAAGGTCTGATATTGCGCCTTGCGTTAGTTAACCATTGAAAGATGTCTTTGAATTTTTAAAGCATTTTAGAACGCTTATTTCTTCATTTTAAGCTTCTCAGAACACTCTATTTCGCATAGGCATACATAGTAAAATTTAGGGTCACGCTGTGTACCCCCTAAATGACCTATAATTATTTACTGTGGTAGGGTACACAATTACCCTGGAATATAATGCGTGGTTCAATTTAAAAATTATAGGTCAATATTAAGTTCCGATACCGTGCCGTTAGTTAACATTGAAAAATGTCTTTGAATTTTTAAAGCATTTTAGAACGCTTATTTCCTCATTTTAAGCTTCTCAGAACACTTTATTTCGCATAGGCATACATAGTAAATTTTAGGGTCACTCTGCGTACCCCCTAATTGACCTATAATTATTTCCTGTGGATGGGTACACTATAACCCTGTAATATAATACGTGGTCCAATTTAAAAATTATAGATCAATATTAAGGTCCGATACCGTGCCGTTAGTTAACATAGAAAAGTGTCTTCGTATTTCCTTGTTTTAATGCACTATTTAAAATATACATAGTGTACCCCCTAATTGACCTATAATTATTTCCTGTGGTAGGGTACACTATTACCCTGTAATATAATACCTGGTCCAATTTAAATATTATGGGTCAATATTAAGGTCTGATATTGCGCCTTGCGTTAGTTAACCATTGAAAGATGTCTTTGAATTTTTAAAGCATTTTAGAACGCTTATTTCTTCATTTTAAGCTTCTCAGAACACTTTATTTCGCATAGGCATACATAGTAAATTTTAGGGTCACTCTGCGTACCCCCTAATTGACCTATAATTATTTCCTGTGGTAGGGTACACTATAACCCTGTAATATAATACGTGGTCCAATTTAAAAATTATAGATCAATATTAAGGTCCGATACCGTGCCGTTAGTTAACATAGAAAAGTGTCTTCCTATTTCCTTGTTTTAATGCACTATTTAAAATATACATAGTGTACCCCCTAATTGACCTATAATTATTTCCCGTGGTAGGGTACACTATTACCCTGTAATATAATACCTGGTCCAATTTAAATATTATGGGTCAATATTAAGGTCTGATATTGCGCCTTGCGTTAGTTAACCATTGAAAGATGTCTTTGAATTTTTAAAGCATTTTAGAACGCTTATTTCTTCATTTTAAGCATCTCAGAACACTCTATTTCGCATAGGCATACATAGTAAAATTTAGGGTCACGCTGTGTACCCCCTAAATGACCTATAATTATTTCCTGTGGTAGGGTACACTATTACCCTGTAATATAATACGTGGTCCTATTTAAAAATTATAGGTCAATATTAAGGTCCTATACCGTGCCGTTAGTTAACATAGAAAAATGTCTTTGAATTTTTAAAGCATTTTAGAACGCTTATTTCCTCATTTTAAGCTTCTCAGAACACTTTATTTCGCATAGGCATACATAGTAAACTTTAGGGTCACTCTGTGTACCCCCTAATTGACCTATAATTATTTCCTGTGGTAGGGTACACTATAACCCTGTAATATAATACGTGGTCCAATTTAAAAATTATAGGTCAATATTAAGGTCCGATACCGTGCCGTTAGTTAACATAGAAAAGTGTCTTCGTATTTCCTTGTTTTAATGCACTATTTAAAATATACATAGTGTACCCCCTAAATGACCTATAATTATTTCCTGTGGTAGGGTACATTATTACCCTGTAATATAATAGGTGGTCCAATTTAAAAATTATAGGTCAATATTAAGGTCCGATACCGTGCCGTTAGTTAACATAGAAAAATGTCTTTGAATTTTTAAAGCATTTTAGAACGCTTATTTCCTCATTTTAAGCTTCTCAGAACACTTTATTTCGCATAGGCATACATAGTAAACTTTAGGGTCACTCTATGTACCCCCTAATTGACCTATAATTATTTCCTGTGGTAGGGTACACTATAACCCTGTAATATAATACGTGGTCCAATTTAAAATTTATAGGTCAATATTAAGGTCCGATACCGTGCCGTTAGTTAACATAGAAAAATGTCTTCGAATTTCCTTGTTTTAATGCACTATTTAAAATATACATAGTGTACCCCCCAATTGATCTATAATTATTTCCTGTGGTAGGGTACACTATTACCCTGTAATATAATACCTGGTCCGATTTAAATATTATGGGTCAATATTAAGGTCTGATATCGCGCCTTGCGTTGGTTAACCATTGAAAGATGTCTTTGAATTTTTAAAGCATTTTAGAACGCTTATTTCCTCATTTTAAGCTTCTCAGAACACTTTATTTCGCATAGGCATACATAGTAAACTTTAGGGTCACTCTGTGTACCCCCTAAGAGACCTATAATTATTTCCCGTGGTAGAGAACAATATTTCCCTGTAATATAATACGTGGTCCAATTTAAAAATTATAGGTCAATATTAAGGTCCGATACCGTACCGTTAGTTAACATAGAAAAATGTCTTTGAATTTTTAAAGCATTTTAGAACGCTTATTTCCTCATTTTAAGCTTTTCTGAACACTTTATTTCCCATAGGCATACATAGTAAACTTTAGGGTCACGCTGTGTACCCCCTAATTGACCTATAATTATTTCCTGTATTAGGGTACACTATAATCCTGTAATATAATACGTGGTCCAATTTAAAAATTATAGGTCAATATTAAGGTCTGATATTGCGCCTTGCATTAGTTAACCATTGAAAGATGTCTTTGAATTTTTAAAGCATTTTAGAACGCTTATTTCTTCATTTTAAGCTTCTCAGAACACTTTATATCGCATAGGCATACATAGTAAACTTTAGGGTCACGCTGTGTACCCCCTAAGTGACCTATAATTATTTCCCGTGGTAGGGAACAATATTACCCTGTAATATAATACGTGGTCCAATTTAAAAATTATAGGTCAATATTAAGTTCCGATACCGTGCCGTTAGTTAACATAGAAAAATGTCTTTGAATTTTTAAAGCATTTTAGAACGCTTATTTCCTCATTTTAATCTTCTCAGAACACTTTATTTCGCATAGGCATACATAGTAAACTTTAGGGTCACACTGTGTACCCCCTAATTGACCTATAATTATTTCCTGTGGTAGGGTACACTATAACCCTGTAATATAATACGTGGTCCAATTTAAAAATTATAGGTCAATATTAAGGTCCGATACCGTGCCTTTAGTTAACATAGAAAAATGTCTTCGAATTTCCTTGTTTTAATGCACTATTTAAAATATACATAGTGTACCCCCCAATTGATCTATAATTATTTCCTGTGGTAGGGTACACTATTACCCTGTAATATAATACCTGGTCCGATTTAAATATTATGGGTCAATATTAAGGTCTGATATCGCGCCTTGCGTTGGTTAACCATTGAAAGATGTCTTTGAATTTTTAAAGCATTTTAGAACGCTTATTTCCTCATTTTAAGCTTCTCAGAACACTTTATTTCGCATAGGCATACATAGTAAACTTTAGGGTCACTCTGTGTACCCCCTAAGAGACCTATAATTATTTCCCGTGGTAGGGAACAATATTTCCCTGTAATATAATACGTGGTCCAATTTAAAAATTATAGGTCAATATTAAGGTCCGATACCGTACCGTTAGTTAACATAGAAAAATGTCTTTGAATTTTTAAAGCATTTTAGAACGTTTATTTCCTCATTTTAAGCTTTTCTGAACACTTTATTTCCCATAGGCATACCTAGTAAACTTTAGGGTCACGCTGTGTACCCCCTAATTGACCTATAATTATTTCCTGTGGTAGGGTACACTATAACCCTGTAATATAATACGTGGTCCAATTTAAAAATTATAGGTCAATATTAAGGTCTGATATTGCGCCTTGCATTAGTTAACCATTGAAAGATGTCTTTGAATTTTTAAAGCATTTTAGAACGCTTATTTCTTCATTTTAAGCTTCTCAGAACACTTTATATCGCATAGGCATACATAGTAAACTTTAGGGTCACGCTGTGTACCCCCTAAGTGACCTATAATTATTTCCCGTGGTAGGGAACAATATTACCCTGTAATATATTACGTGGTCCAATTTAAAAATTATAGGTCAATATTAAGGTCCGATACCGTACCGTTAGTTAACATAGAAAAATGTCTTTGAATTTTTAAAGCATTTTAGAACGCTTATTTCCTCATTTTAAGCTTCTCAGAACACTTTATTTTGCATAGGAATACATAGTAAACTTTAGGGTCACGCTGTGTACCCCCTAATTGACCTATAATTATTTCCCGTGGTAAGGAACAATATTACCCTGTAATATATTACGTGGTCCAATTTAAAAATTATAGGTCAATATTAAGGTCCGATACCGTACCGTTAGTTAACATAGAAAAATGTCTTTGAATTTTTAAAGCATTTTAGAACGTTTATTTCCTCATTTTAAGCTTCTCAGAACACTTTATTTCGCATAAGCATACATAGTAAACTTTAGGATTACGCTGTGTACCCCCTAAGTGACCTATAATTATTTCCCGTGGTAGGGAACAATATTACCCAGTAATATAATACGTGGGAAAATTTAAAAATTATAGGTAAATATTAAGGTCCGATACCGTGCCGTTAGTTAACATAGAAAAGTGTCGTCGAATTTCCTTGTTTTAATGCACTATTTAAAATATACATAGTGTACCCCCCAATTGACCTATAATTATTTCCTGTGGTAGGGTTCACTATTACCCTGTAATATAATACCTGGTCCAATTTAAATATTATGGGTCAATATTAAGGTCTGATATCGCGCCTTGCGTTGGTTAACCATTGAAAGATGTCTTTGAATTTTTAAAGCATTTTAGAACGCTTATTTCTTCATTTTAAGCTTCTCAGAATACTCTATTTCGCATAGGCATACATAGTAAACTTTAGGGTCACGCTGTGTACCCCCTAATTGACATATAATTTTTTCCTGTCGTAGGGTACACTATAACCCTGTAATATAATACCTGGTCCAATTTAAATATTATGGGTCAATATTAAGGTCTGATATCGCGCCTTGCGTTGGTTAACCATTGAAAGATGTCTTTGAATTTTTAAAGCATTTTAGAACCCTTATTTCTTCATTTTAAGCTTCTCAGAACACTCTATTTCGCATAGGCATACATAGTAAACTTTAGGGTCACGCTGTGTACCCCCTAATTGACATATATTTATTTCCTGTCGTAGGGTACACTATAACCCTGTAATATAATACGTGGTCCAATTTAAAAATTATAGGTCAATATTAAGTTCCGATACCATGCCGTTAGTTAACATAGAAAAGTGTCTTCGAATTTCCTCGTTTTAATGCACTATTTAAAATATACATAGTGTACCCCCTAATTGACCTATAATTATTTCCTGTTGTAGGGTACACTATTACCCTGTAATATAATACCTGGTCCAATTTAAATATTATGGTTCCATATTAAGGTCTGATATCGCGCCTTGCGTTAATTAACCATTGAAAGATGTCTTTGAATTTTTAAAGCATTTTAGAACGCTTTTTTCCTCATTTTAAGCTTCTCAGAACACTTTATTTCGCATAGGCATACATAGTAAACTTTAGGGTCACGCTGTGTACCCCCTAAAAGACCTATAATTATTTCCCGTGGTAGGGAACAATATTACCCTGTAATATATTACGTGGTCCAATTTAAAAATTATAGGTCAATATTAAGGTCCGATACCGTACCGTTAGTTAACATAGAAAAATGTCTTTGAATTTTTAAAGCATTTTAGAACGCTTATTTCCTCATTTTAAGCTTCTCAGAACTATTTATTTCGCATAGGCATACATAGTAAACTTTAGGGTCACGCTGTGTACCCCCTAAATGACCTATAATTATTTCCCGTGGTAGGGAACAATATTACCCTGTAATATAATACCTGGTCCAATTTAAATATTATGGGTCAATATTAAGGTCTGATATCGCGCCTTGCGTTGGTTAACCATTGAAAGATGTCTTTGAATTTTTAAAGCATTTTAGAACCCTTATTTCTTCATTTTAAGCTTCTCAGAACATTCTATTTCGCATAGGCATACATAGTAAACTTTAGGGACACGCTGTGTACCCCCTAATTGAAATATAATTATTTCCTGTGGTAGGGTACACTATAACCCTGTAATATAATACGTGGTCCAATTTAAAAATTATAGGTCAATATTAAGGTCCGATACCGTGCCGTTAGTTAACATAGAAAAGAGTCTTCGAATTTCCTTGTTTTAATGCACTATTTAAAATATACATAGTGTACCCCCTAATTGACCTATAATTATTTCCTGTTGTAGGGTACACTATTACCCTGTAATATAATACCTGGTCCAATTTAAATATTATGGTTCCATATTAAGGTCTGATATCGCGCCTTGCGTTAGTTAACCATTGAAAGATGTCTTTGAATTTTTAAAGCATTTTAGAACGCTTATTTCTTCATTTTAAGCTTCTCAGAACACTATATTTCGCATAGGCATACATAGTAAACTTTAGGGTCACGCTGTGTACCCCCTAAGAGACCTATAATTATTTCCCGTGGTAGGGAACAATATTACCCTGTAATATATTACGTGGTCCAATTTAAAAATTATAGGTCAATATTAAGGTCCGATACCGTACCGTTAGTTAACATAGAAAAATGTCTTTGAATTTTTAAAGCATTTTAGAACGCTTATTTCCTCATTTTAAGCTTCTCAGAACACTTTATTCCGCATAGGCATACATAGTAAACTTTAGGGTCACGCTGTGTACCCCCTAAATGACCTATAATTATTTCCCGTGGTAGGGAACAATATTACCCTGTAATATAATACGTGGTCCAATTTAAATATTATGGGTCAATATTAAGGTCTGATATCGCGCCTTGCGTTGGTTAACCATTGAAAGATGTCTTTGAATTTTTAAAGCATTTTAGAACGCTTATTTCTTCATTTTAAGCTTCTCAGAATACTCTATTTCGCATAGGCATACATAGTAAACTTTAGGGTCACGCTGTGTACCCCCTAATTGACATATAATTTTTTCCTGTCGTAGGGTACACTATAACCCTGTAATATAATACCTGGTCCAATTTAAATATTATGGGTCAATATTAAGGTCTGATATCGCGCCTTGCGTTGGTTAACCATTGAAAGATGTCTTTGAATTTTTAAAGCATTTTAGAACCCTTATTTCTTCATTTTAAGCTTCTCAGAACACTCTATTTCGCATAGGCATACATAGTAAACTTTAGGGTCACGCTGTGTACCCCCTAATTGACATATATTTATTTCCTGTCGTAGGGTACACTATAACCCTGTAATATAATACGTGGTCCAATTTAAAAATTATAGGTCAATATTAAGTTCCGATACCATGCCGTTAGTTAACATAGAAAAGTGTCTTCGAATTTCCTCGTTTTAATGCACTATTTAAAATATACATAGTGTACCCCCTAATTGACCTATAATTATTTCCTGTTGTAGGGTACACTATTACCCTGTAATATAATACCTGGTCCAATTTAAATATTATGGTTCCATATTAAGGTCTGATATCGCGCCTTGCGTTAGTTAACCATTGAAAGATGTCTTTGAATTTTTAAAGCATTTTAGAACGCTTTTTTCCTCATTTTAAGCTTCTCAGAACACTTTATTTCGCATAGGCATACATAGTAAACTTTAGGGTCACGCTGTGTACCCCCTAAAAGACCTATAATTATTTCCCGTGGTAGGGAACAATATTACCCTGTAATATATTACGTGGTCCAATTTAAAAATTATAGGTCAATATTAAGGTCCGATACCGTACCGTTAGTTAACATAGAAAAATGTCTTTGAATTTTTAAAGCATTTTAGAACGCTTATTTCCTCATTTTAAGCTTCTCAGAACTATTTATTTCGCATAGGCATACATAGTAAACTTTAGGGTCACGCTGTGTACCCCCTAAATGACCTATAATTATTTCCCGTGGTAGGGAACAATATTACCCTGTAATATAATACCTGGTCCAATTTAAATATTATGGGTCAATATTAAGGTCTGATATCGCGCCTTGCGTTGGTTAACCATTGAAAGATGTCTTTGAATTTTTAAAGCATTTTAGAACCCTTATTTCTTCATTTTAAGCTTCTCAGAACATTCTATTTCGCATAGGCATACATAGTAAACTTTAGGGACACGCTGTGTACCCCCTAATTGAAATATAATTATTTCCTGTGGTAGGGTACACTATAACCCTGTAATATAATACGTGGTCCAATTTAAAAATTATAGGTCAATATTAAGGTCCGATACCGTGCCGTTAGTTAACATAGAAAAGAGTCTTCGAATTTCCTTGTTTTAATGCACTATTTAAAATATACATAGTGTACCCCCTAATTGACCTATAATTATTTCCTGTTGTAGGGTACACTATTACCCTGTAATATAATACCTGGTCCAATTTAAATATTATGGTTCCATATTAAGGTCTGATATCGCGCCTTGCGTTAGTTAACCATTGAAAGATGTCTTTGAATTTTTAAAGCATTTTAGAACGCTTATTTCTTCATTTTAAGCTTCTCAGAACACTATATTTCGCATAGGCATACATAGTAAACTTTAGGGTCACGCTGTGTACCCCCTAAGAGACCTATAATTATTTCCCGTGGTAGGGAACAATATTACCCTGTAATATATTACGTGGTCCAATTTAAAAATTATAGGTCAATATTAAGGTCCGATACCGTACCGTTAGTTAACATAGAAAAATGTCTTTGAATTTTTAAAGCATTTTAGAACGCTTATTTCCTCATTTTAAGCTTCTCAGAACACTTTATTCCGCATAGGCATACATAGTAAACTTTAGGTTCACGCTGTGTACCCCCTAAATGACCTATAATTATTTCCCGTGGTAGGGAACAATATTACCCTGTAATATAATACGTGGTCCAATTTAAAAATTATAGGTCAATATTAAGGTCCGATACCGTACCGTTAGTTAACATAGAAAAATGTCTTTGAATTTTTAAAGCATTTTAGAACGCTTATTTCCTTATTTTAAGCTTCTCAGAACACTTTATTTCGCATAGGCATTCATAGTAAACTTTAGGGTCACGCTGTGTACCCCCTAATTGACCTTTAATTATTTCCTGTGGTAGGGTACACTATAACCCTGTAATATAATACGTGGTCCAATTTAAAAATTATAGGTCAATATTAAGGTCTGATATTGCGCCTTGCGTTAGTTAACCATTGAAAGATGTCTTTGAATTTTTAAAGCATTCTAGAACGCTTATTTCTTCATTTTAAGCTTCTCAGAACACTCTATTTCGCATAGGCATACATAGTAAACTTTAGGGTCACGCTGTGTACCCCCTAATTGAAATATAATTATTTCCTGTGGTAGGGTACACTATAACCCTGTAATATAATACGTGGTCCAATTTAAAAATTATAGGTCAATATTAAGGTCCGATACCGTGCCGTTAGTTAACATAGAAAAGAGTCTTCGAATTTCCTTGTTTTAATGCACTATTTAAAATATACATAGTGTACCCCCTAATTGACCTATAATTATTTCCTGTTGTAGGGTACACTATTACCCTGTAATATAATACCTGGTCCAATTTAAATATTATGGTTCCATATTAAGGTCTGATATCGCGCCTTGCGTTAGTTAACCATTGAAAGATGTCTTTGAATTTTTAAAGCATTTTAGAACGCTTATTTCTTCATTTTAAGCTTCTCAGAACACTATATTTCGCATAGGCATACATAGTAAACTTTAGGGTCACGCTGTGTACCCCCTAAGAGACCTATAATTATTTCCCGTGGTAGGGAACAATATTACCCTGTAATATATTACGTGGTCCAATTTAAAAATTATAGGTCAATATTAAGGTCCGATACCGTACCGTTAGTTAACATAGAAAAATGTCTTTGAATTTTTAAAGCATTTTAGAACGCTTATTTCCTTATTAAGCTTCTCAGAACACTTTATTCCGCATAGGCATACATAGTAAACTTTAGGGTCACGCTGTGTACCCCCTAAATGACCTATAATTATTTCCCGTGGTAGGGAACAATATTACCCTGTAATATAATACGTGGTTCAATTTAAAAATTATAGGTCAATATTAAGGTCCGATACCGTACCGTTAGTTAACATAGAAAAATGTCTTTGAATTTTTAAAGCATTTTAGAACGCTTATTTCCTTATTTTAAGCTTCTCAGAACACTTTATTTCGCATAGGCATTCATAGTAAACTTTAGGGTCACGCTGTGTACCCCCTAATTGACCTTTAATTATTTCCTGTGGTAGAGTTCACTATCACCCTGAAATATAATACGTGGTCCAATTTAAAAATTTTAGGTCAATATTAAGGTCCGATACCGTGCCGTTAGTTAACATAGAAAAGTGTCTTCGAATTTCCTTGTTTTAATGCACTATTTAAAATATACATAGTGTAACCCCTAATTGACCTATAATTATTTCCTGTGGTAGGGTACACTATTACCCTGTAATACAATACCTGGTCCAATTTAAATATTATGGGTCAATATTAAGGTCTGATATTGCGCCTTGCGTTAGTTAACCATTTAAAGATGTCTTTGAATTTTTAAAGCATTTTAGAACGCTTATTTTTTCATTTTAAGCTTCTCAGAACACTTTATTTCGCATAGGCATACATAGTAAACTTTAGGGTCACGCTGTGTTCCCCCTAATTGACATATAATTATTTCCTGTGGTAGGGTACACTATAACCCTGTAATATAATACGTGGTCCAATTTAAAAATTATAGGTCAATATTAGGTCCGATACCGTGACGTTAGTTAACACAGAAAAGTGTCTTCGAATTTCCTTGTTTTTATGCACTATTTAAAATATACATAGTGGGCTCCCTTATTGACCTATAATTATTTCCTGTGGTAGGGTACACTATTACCCTGTAATATAATACCTGGGCCACTTTAAATATTATGGGTCAATATTAAGGTCTGATATTGCGCCTTGCGTTAGTTAACCATTGAAAGATGTCTTTGAATTTTTAAAGCATTTTAGAACGCTTATTTCTTCATTTTAAGCTTCTCAGAACACTTTATTTCGCATAGGCATACATAGTAAACTTTAGGGTCACGCTGTGTACCCCCTAAGTGACGTATAATTTTTTCCCGTGGTAGGGAACAATATTACCCTGTAATATATTACGTGGTCCAATTTAAAAATTATAGATCAATATTAAGGTCCGATACCGTACCGTTAGTTAACATAGAAAAATGTCTTTGAATTTTAAAAGCTTTTTAGAACGCTTAATTCCTCATTTTAAGCTTCTCAGAACACTTTATTTTGCATAGGAATACATAGTAAACTTTAGGGTCCCGCTGTGTACCCCCTATTTGACCTATAATTATTTCCTGCGGTAGGGTACACTATTACCCTGTAATATAATACCTGGTCCAATTTAAATATTATGGGTCAATATTAAGGTCTGATATCGCGCCTTGCGTTGGTAAAACATTGAAAGATGTCTTTGAATTTTTAAAGCATTTTAGAACGCTTATTTCTTCATTTTAAGCTTCTCAAAACATTTTATTTCGCATAGGCATACATAGTAAAATTTAGGGTGACGCTGTGTACCCCCTAAATGACCTATAATTATTTCCTGTGGTAGGGTACACTATTACCCTGTAATATAATACGTGGTCCAATTTAAAAATTATAGGTCAATATTAAGGACCGATACCGTGCCGATAGTTAACATAGAAAAATGTCTTCGAATTTCATTGTTTTAATGCACTATTTAAAATATACATAGTGTACCCCCCAATTGACCTATAATTATTTCCTGTGGTAGGGTACACTATTACTCTGTAATATAATACCTGGTCCAATTTAAATATTATGGTTCCATATTGAGGTCTGATATCGCGCCTTGCGTTAGTTAACCATTGAAAGATGTCTTTAATTTTTAAAGCATTTTAGAACGCTTATTTCATTATTTTAATCTTCTCAGAACACTCTATTTCGCATAGGCATACATAGTAAACTTTAGGGTCACTCTGTGTACCCCCTAATTGACCTATAATTATTTCCTGTGGTAGGGTACACTATTACCCTGTAATATAATACGTGGTCCAATTTAAAACTTATAGGTCAATATTAAGGTCCGATACCGTGTCGTTAGTTAACATAGAAAAATGTCTTTGAATTTTTAAAGCATTTTAGAACGCTTATTTCCTCATTTTAAGCTTCTCAGAACACTTTATTTCGCATAGGCATACATAGTAAACTTTAGGGTCACTCTGTGTTCCCCCTAATTGACCTATAATTATTTCCCGTGGTAGGGAACAATATTACCCTGTAATATAATACGTGGTCCAATTTAAAAATTATAGGTCAATATTAAGGTCCGATACCGTGCCGTTAGTTAACATAGAAAAATGTCTTTGAATTTTTAAAGCATTTTAGAACGCTTATTTCCTCATTTTAAGCTTCTCAGAACACTTTATTTCGCATAGGCATACATAGTAACCTTTAGGGTCACGCTGTGTACCCCCTAATTGACCTATAATTATTTCCTGTGGTATAGTACACTATAACCCTGAAATATAATACGTGGTCAAATTTAAAAATTATAGGTCAATATTAAGGTCCGATACCGTGCCGTTAGTTAACATAGAAAAGTGTCGTCGAATTTCCTTGTTTTAATGCACTATTTAAAATATACATAGTGTACCCCCCAATTGACCTATAATTATTTCCTGTGGTAGGGTTCACTATTACCCTGTAATATAATACCTGGTCCAATTTAAATATTATGGGTCAATATTAAGGTCTGATATCGCGCCTTGCGATGGTTAACCATTGAAAGATGTCTTTGAATTTTTAAAGCATTTTAGAACGCTTATTTCTTCATTTTAAGCTTCTCAGAATACTCTATTTCGCATAGGCATACATAGTAAACTTTAGGGTCACGCTGTGTACCCCCTAATTGACATATAATTTTTTCCTGTCGTAGGGTACACTATAACCCTGTAATATAATACCTGGTCCAATTTAAATATTATGGGTCAATATTAAGGTCTGATATCGCGCCTTGCGTTGGTTAACCATTGAAAGATGTCTTTGAATTTTTAAAGCATTTTAGAACCCTTATTTCTTCATTTTAAGTTTCTCAGAACACTCTATTTCGCATAGGCATACATAGTAAACTTTAGGGTCACGCTGTGTACCCCCTAATTGACATATAATTATTTCCTGTCGTAGGGTACACTATAACCCTGTAATATAATACGTGGTCCAATTTAAAAATTATAGGTCAATATTAAGTTCCGATACCATGCCGTTAGTTAACATAGAAAAGTGTCTTCGAATTTCCTCGTTTTAATGCACTATTTAAAATATACATAGTGTACCCCCTAATTGACCTATAATTATTTCCTGTTGTAGGGTACACTATTACCCTGTAATATAATACCTGGTCCAATTTAAATATTATGGTTCCATATTAAGGTCTGATATCGCGCCTTGCGTTAGTTAACCATTGAAAGATGTCTTTGAATTTTTAAAGCATTTTAGAACGCTTTTTTCCTCATTTTAAGCTTCTCAGAACACTTTATTTCGCATAGGCATACATAGTAAACTTTAGGGTCACGCTGTGTACCCCCTAAAAGACCTATAATTATTTCCCGTGGTAGGGAACAATATTACCCTGTAATATATTACGTGGTCCAATTTAAAAATTATAGGTCAATATTAAGGTCCGATACCGTACCGTTAGTTAACATAGAAAAATGTCTTTGAATTTTTAAAGCATTTTAGAACGCTTATTTCCTCATTTTAAGCTTCTCAGAACTATTTATTTCGCATAGGCATACATAGTAAACTTTAGGGTCACGCTGTGTACCCCCTAAATGACCTATAATTATTTCCCGTGGTAGGGAACAATATTACCCTGTAATATAATACCTGGTCCAATTTAAATATTATGGGTCAATATTAAGGTCTGATATCGCGCCTTGCGTTGGTTAACCATTGAAAGATGTCTTTGAATTTTTAAAGCATTTTAGAACCCTTATTTCTTCATTTTAAGCTTCTCAGAACATTCTATTTCGCATAGGCATACATAGTAAACTTTAGGGACACGCTGTGTACCCCCTAATTGAAATATAATTATTTCCTGTGGTAGGGTACACTATAACCCTGTAATATAATACGTGGTCCAATTTAAAAATTATAGGTCAATATTAAGGTCCGATACCGTGCCGTTAGTTAACATAGAAAAGAGTCTTCGAATTTCCTTGTTTTAATGCACTATTTAAAATATACATAGTGTACCCCCTAATTGACCTATAATTATTTCCTGTTGTAGGGTACACTATTACCCTGTAATATAATACCTGGTCCAATTTAAATATTATGGTTCCATATTAAGGTCTGATATCGCGCCTTGCGTTAGTTAACCATTGAAAGATGTCTTTGAATTTTTAAAGCATTTTAGAACGCTTATTTCTTCATTTTAAGCCTCTCAGAACACTATATTTCGCATAGGCATACATAGTAAACTTTAGGGTCACGCTGTGTACCCCCTAAGAGACCTATAATTATTTCCCGTGGTAGGGAACAATATTACCCTGTAATATATTACGTGGTCCAATTTAAAAATTATAGGTCAATATTAAGGTCCGATACCGTACCGTTAGTTAACATAGAAAAATGTCTTTGAATTTTTAAAGCATTTTAGAACGCTTATTTCCTCATTTTAAGCTTCTCAGAACACTTTATTCCGCATAGGCATACATAGTAAACTTTAGGGTCACGCTGTGTACCCCCTAAATGACCTATAATTATTTCCCGTGGTAGGGAACAATATTACCCTGTAATATAATACGTGGTCCAATTTAAAAATTATAGGTCAATATTAAGGTCCGATACCGTACCGTTAGTTAACATAGAAAAATGTCTTTGAATTTTTAAAGCATTTTAGAACGCTTATTTCCTTATTTTAAGCTTCTCAGAACACTTTATTTCGCATAGGCATTCATAGTAAACTTTA
This sequence comes from Parasteatoda tepidariorum, assembly GCF_982258835.1. Lineage (NCBI taxonomy): Eukaryota > Metazoa > Arthropoda > Arachnida > Araneae > Theridiidae > Parasteatoda > Parasteatoda tepidariorum. Next base: position 1,025,958 of record NW_028257373.1, on the reverse strand, counting down.
GGGTCACGCTGTGTACCCCCTAATTGACCTTTAATTATTTCCTGTGGTAGGGTACACTATAACCCTGTAATATAATACGTGGTCCAATTTAAAAATTATAGGTCAATATTAAGGTCTGATATTGCGCCTTGCGTTAGTTAACCATTGAAAGATGTCTTTGAATTTTTAAAGCATTCTAGAACGCTTATTTCTTCATTTTAAGCTTCTCAGAACACTCTATTTCGCATAGGCATACATAGTAAACTTTAGGGTCACGCTGTGTACCCCCTAATTGAAATATAATTATTTCCTGTGGTAGGGTACACTATAACCCTGTAATATAATACGTGGTCCAATTTAAAAATTATAGGTCAATATTAAGGTCCGATACCGTGCCGTTAGTTAACATAGAAAAGAGTCTTCGAATTTCCTTGTTTTAATGCACTATTTAAAATATACATAGTGTACCCCCTAATTGACCTATAATTATTTCCTGTTGTAGGGTACACTATTACCCTGTAATATAATACCTGGTCCAATTTAAATATTATGGTTCCATATTAAGGTCTGATATCGCGCCTTGCGTTAGTTAACCATTGAAAGATGTCTTTGAATTTTTAAAGCATTTTAGAACGCTTATTTCTTCATTTTAAGCTTCTCAGAACACTATATTTCGCATAGGCATACATAGTAAACTTTAGGGTCACGCTGTGTACCCCCTAAGAGACCTATAATTATTTCCCGTGGTAGGGAACAATATTACCCTGTAATATATTACGTGGTCCAATTTAAAAATTATAGGTCAATATTAAGGTCCGATACCGTACCGTTAGTTAACATAGAAAAATGTCTTTGAATTTTTAAAGCATTTTAGAACGCTTATTTCCTTATTAAGCTTCTCAGAACACTTTATTCCGCATAGGCATACATAGTAAACTTTAGGGTCACGCTGTGTACCCCCTAAATGACCTATAATTATTTCCCGTGGTAGGGAACAATATTACCCTGTAATATAATACGTGGTCCAATTTAAAAATTATAGGTCAATATTAAGGTCCGATACCGTACCGTTAGTTAACATAGAAAAATGTCTTTGAATTTTTAAAGCATTTTAGAACGCTTATTTCCTTATTTTAAGCTTCTCAGAACACTTTATTTCGCATAGGCATTCATAGTAAACTTTAGGGTCACGCTGTGTACCCCCTAATTGACCTTTAATTATTTCCTGTGGTAGAGTTCACTATCACCCTGAAATATAATACGTGGTCCAATTTAAAAATTTTAGGTCAATATTAAGGTCCGATACCGTGCCGTTAGTTAACATAGAAAAGTGTCTTCGAATTTCCTTGTTTTAATGCACTATTTAAAATATACATAGTGTAACCCCTAATTGACCTATAATTATTTCCTGTGGTAGGGTACACTATTACCCTGTAATATAATACCTGGTCCAATTTAAATATTATGGGTCAATATTAAGGTCTGATATTGCGCCTTGCGTTAGTTAACCATTTAAAGATGTCTTTGAATTTTTAAAGCATTTTAGAACGCTTATTTTTTCATTTTAAGCTTCTCAGAACACTTTATTTCGCATAGGCATACATAGTAAACTTTAGGGTCATGCTGTGTTCCCCCTAATTGACATATAATTATTTCCTGTGGTAGGGTACACTATAACCCTGTAATATAATACGTGGTCCAATTTAAAAATTATAGGTCAATATTAAGGACCGATACCGTGCCGATAGTTAACATAGAAAAATGTCTTCGAATTTCATTGTTTTAATGCACTATTTAAAATATACATAGTGTACCCCCCAATTGACCTATAATTATTTCCTGTGGTAGGGTACACTATTACTCTGTAATATAATACCTGGTCCAATTTAAATATTATGGTTCCATATTAAGGTCTGATATCGCGCCTTGCGTTAGTTAACCATTGAAAGATGTCTTTAATTTTTAAAGCATTTTAGAACGCTTATTTCATTATTTTAATCTTCTCAGAACACTCTATTTCGCATAGGCATACATAGTAAACTTTAGGGTCACTCTGTGTACCCCCTAATTGACCTATAATTATTTCCTGTTTTAGGGTACACTATTACCCTGTAATATAATACGTGGTCCAATTTAAAACTTATAGGTCAATATTAAGGTCCGATACCGTGTCGTTAGTTAACATAGAAAAATGTCTTTGAATTTTTAAAGCATTTTAGAACGCTTATTTCCTCATTTTAAGCTTCTCAGAACACTTTATTTCGCATAGGCATACATAGTAAACTTTAGGGTCACTCTGTGTTCCCCCTAATTGACCTATAATTATTTCCCGTGGTAGGGAACAATATTACCCTGTAATATAATACGTGGTCCAATTTAAAAATTATAGGTCAATATTAAGGTCCGATACCGTGCCGTTAGTTAACATAGAAAAATGTCTTTGAATTTTTAAAGCATTTTAGAACGCTTATTTCCTCATTTTAAGCTTCTCAGAACACTTTATTTCGCATAGGCATACATAGTAACCTTTAGGGTCACGCTGTGTACCCCCTAATTGACCTATAATTATTTCCTGTGGTAGAGTACACTATAACCCTGAAATATAATACGTGGTCAAATTTAAAAATTATAGGTCAATATTAAGGTCCGATACCGTGCCGTTAGTTAACATAGAAAAGTGTCTTCGAATTTCCTTGTTTTAATGCACTATTTAAAATATACATAGTGTAACCCCTAATTGACCTATAATTATTTCCTGTGTTAGGGTACACTATTACCCTGTAATATAATACCTGGTCTAATTTAAATATTATGGGTCAATATTAAGGTCTGATATTGCGCCTTGCGTTAGTTAACCATTTAAAGATGTCTTTGAATTTTTAAAGCATTTTAGAACGCTTATTTCTTCATTTTAAGCTTCTCAGAACACTTTATTTCGCATAGGCATACATAGTAAACTTTAGGGTCACGCTGTGTTCCTCCTAATTGACATATAATTATTTCCTGTGGTAGGGTACACTATAACCCTGTAATATAATACGTGGTCCAATTTAAAAATTATAGGTCAATATTAAGGTCCGATACCGTGACGTTAGTTAACACAGAAAAGTGTCTTCGAATTTCCTTGTTTTTATGCACTATTTAAAATATACATAGTGGGCTCCCTTATTGACCTATAATTATTTCCTGTGGTAGGGTACACTATTACCCTGTAATATAATACCTGGGCCAATTTAAATATTATGGGTCAATATTAAGGTCTGATATTGCGCCTTGCGTTAGTTAACCATTGAAAGATGTCTTTGAATTTTTAAAGCATTTTAGAACGCTTATTTCTTCATTTTAAGCTTCTCAGAACACTTTATTTCGCATAGGCATACATAGTAAACTTTAGGGTCACGCTGTGTACCCCCTAAGTGACCTATAATTATTTCCTGTCGTAGGGTACACTATTACCCTGTAATATAATACGTGGTCCAATTTAAAAATTATAGGTCAATATTAAGGTCCGATACCGTGGCGATAGTTAACATAGAAAAATGTCTTTGAATTTTAAAAGCTTTTTAGAACGCTTAATTCCTCATTTTAAGCTTCTCAGAACACTTTATTTTGCATAGGAATACATAGTAAAATTTAGGGTGACGCTGTGTACCCCCTATATGACCTATAATTATTTCCTGTCGTAGGGTACACTATTACCCTGTAATATAATACGTGGTCCAATTTAAAAATTATAGGTCAATATTAAGGTCCGATACCGTGGCGATAGTTAACATAGAAAAATGTCTTCGAATTTCATTGTTTTAATGCATTATTTAAAATATACATAGTGTACCCCCCAATTGACCTATAATTATTTCCTGTGGTAGGGTACACTATTACTCTGTAATATAATACCTGGTCCAATTTAAATATTATGGTTCCATATTATGGTCTGATATCGCGCCTTGCGTTAGTTAACCATTGAAAGATGTCTTTAATTTTTAAAGCATTTTAGAAAGCTTATTTCTTCATTTTAATCTTCTCAGAACACTCTATTTCGCATAGGCATACATAGTAAACTTTAGGGTCACTCTGTGTACCCCCTAATTGACCTATAATTATTTCCTGTGGTAGGGTACACTATTACCCTGTAATATAATACGTGGTCCAATATAAAACTTATAGGTCAATATTAAGGTCCGATACCGTGTCGTTAGTTAACATAAAAAAATGTCTTTGAATTTTTAAAGCATTTTAGAACGCTTATTTCCTCATTTTAAGCTTCTCAGAACACTTTATTTCGCATAGGCATACATAGTAAACTTTAGGGTCACTCTGTGTTCCCCCTAATTGACCTATAATTATTTCCTGTTTTAGGGTACACTATAACCCTGTAATATAATACGTGGTCCAATTTAAAAATTATAGGTCAATATTAAGGTCCGATACCGTGCCGTTAGTTAACATAGAAAAGTGTTTTCGTATTTCCTTGTTTTAATGCACTATTTAAAATATACATAGTGTACCCCCAAATTGACCTATAATTATTTCCTGTGGTAGGGTACACTATTACCCTGTAATATAATACCTGGTCCAATTTAAATATTATGGGTTAATATTAAGGTCTGATATTGCGCCTTGCGTTAGTTAACCAATGAAAGATGTCTTTGAATTTTTAAAGCATTTTAGAACGCTTATTTCTTCATTTTAATCTTCTCAGAACACTTTATTTCGCATAGGCATACATAGTAAACTTTAGGGTCACGCTGTGTACCCCCTAATTGACATATAATATTTCCTGTGGTAGGGTACACTATAACCCTGCAATATAATACGTGGTCCAATTTAAAAATTATAGGTCAATATTAAGGTCCGATACCATGCCGTTAGTTAACACAGAAAAGTGTCTTCGAATTTCCTTGTTTTTATGCACTATTTAAAATATACATAGTGGGCTCCCTTTTTGACCTATAATTATTTCCCGTGGTAGGGAACAATATTACCCTGTAATATATTACGTGGTCCAATTTAAAAATTATAGGTCAATATTAAGGTCCGATAACGTACCGTTAGTTAACATAGAAAAATGTCTTTGAATTTTTAAAGCATTTTAGAACGCTTATTTCCTCATTTTAAGCTTCTCAGAAAACTTTATTTTTCATAGGAATACATAGTAAACTTTAGGGTCACGCTGTGTACCCCTTATTTGACCTATAATTATTTCCTGCGGTAGGGTACACTATTACCCTGTAATATAATATCTGGTCCAATTTAAATATTATGGGTCAATATTAAGGTCTGATATCGCGCCTTGCGTTGGTTAACCATTGAAAGATGTCTTTGAATTTTTAAAGCATTTTAGAACGCTTATTTCTTCATTTTAAGCTTCTCAAAACATTTTATTTCGCATAGGCATACATAGTAAAATTTAGGGTGACGCTGTGTACCCCCTAAATGACCTATAATTATTTCCTGTGGTAGGGTACACTATTACCCTGTAATATAATACGTGGTCCAATTTAAAACTTATAGGTCAATATTAAGGTCCGTTGCCGTGCCGTTAGTTAACATAGAAAAATGTCTTTGAATTTTTAAAGCATTTTAGAACGCTTATTTCCTCATTTTAAGCTTCTCAGAACACTTTATTTCGCATAGGCATACATAGTAAACTTTAGGGTCACTCTGTGTTCCCCCTAATTGACCTATAATTATTTCATGTGGTAGGATACACTATAACCCTGTAATATAATACGTGGTCTAATTTAAAAATTATAGGTCAATATTAAGGTCCGATACCGTGCCGTTAGTTAACATAGAAAAGTGTCTTCGTATTTCCTTGTTTTAATGCACTATTTAAAATATACATAGTGTACCCCCTAATTGAAATATAATTATTTCCTGTGGTAGGGTACACTATTACCCTGTAATATAATACCTGGTCCAATTTAAATATTATGGGTCAATATTAAGGTCTGATATTGCGCCTTGCCTTAGTTAACCATTGAAAGATGTCTTTGAATTTTTAAAGCATTTTAGAACGCTTATTTCTTCATTTTAAGCTTCTCAGAACACTTTGTTTCGCATACGCATACATAGTAAACTTTAGGGTCACGCTGTGTACCCCCTAATTGACCTATAATTATTTTACGTGGTAGGGTACACTATAACTCTGTAATATAATACGTGGTTCAATTGAAAAATTTTAAGTCAATATTAAGGTCCGATACCGTGCCGTTAGTTAACATAGAAAAGAGTTTTCGAATTTCCTTGTTTTAATGCACTATTTAAAATATACACAGTGTACCCCCTAATTGACCTATAATTATTTCCTGTAGTAGGGTACACTATTACCCTGTAATATAATACCTGGTCCAATTTAAATATTATGGTTCCATATTAAGGTCTGATATCGCACCTTGCGTTAGTTAACCATTGAAAGATGTCTTTGAATTTTTAAAGCATTTTAGAACGCTTATTTCTTCCTTTCAAGCTTCTCAGAACACTCTATTTCGCATAGGCATACATAGTAAACTTTAGGGTCACGCTGTGTACCCCCTAATTGACCTATAATAATTTCCAGTGGTAGGGTACACTATTACCCTGTAATATAATACGTGGTCCAATTTAAAAATTATAGGTCAATATTAAGGTCCGATACCGTGCCGTTAGTTAACATAGAAAAGTGTCTTCGTATTTCCTTGTTTTAATGCACTATTTAAAATATACATAGTGTACCCCCTAATTGACCTATAATTATTTCCTGTGGTAGGGTACACTATTACCCTGTAATATAATACCTGGTCCAATTTAAATATTATGGGTCAATATTAAGGTCTGATATTGCGCCTTGCGTTAGTTAACCATTGAATGATGTCTTTGAATTTTTAAAGCATTTTAGAACGCTTATTTCTTCATTTTAAGCTTCTCAGAACACTTTATTTCGCATAGGCATACATAGTAAACTTTAGGGTCACGCTGTGTACCCCCAAATTGACCTATAATTATTTCCTGTGGTAGGGTACACTATAACCCTGTAATATAATACGTGGTCCAATTTAAAAATTATAGGTCAATATTAAGGTCCGATACCGTGCCGTTAGTTAACATAGAAAAGTGTCTTCGTATTTCCTTGTTTTAATGCACTATTTAAAATATGCATAGTGTACCCCCTAATTGACCTATAATTATTTCCTGTGGTAGGGTACACTATTACCCTGTAATATAATACCTGGTTCAATTTAAATATTATGGGTCCATATTAAGGTCTGATATCGCGCTCTGCGTTATTTAACCATTGAAAGAAGTCTTTGAATTTTTAAAGCATTTTAGAACGCTTATTTCTTCATTTTAAGCTTCTCAGAACACTCTATTTCGCATAGGCATACATAGTAAACTTTAGGGTCACGCTGTGTAAAGCACTGACGTGTAATAGTAGGGCAGTGAAGAGTTCGATATTTTGTTCCACCGCAACGGGGTAAAAAAGCCACGCACGTGTCGCAGTAGGGCCGTGGAGTGTACGCCATCTTTCGCCACTGATTAGAGCGGAAGCCGAACTGTGGAGTAAAGGCACTGGCGTGACGTAGTCGGGCAGTGTAGAGTACGCCATTTTGGGCCACTTCAACGCGGAACTTTAGCAGCGCACGTGCCGCTGAAGGGCCATGGAGTGTCCGACATCTTTTTCCATTAGTTAGAGTGGAAGCCGAACTGAGGAGAAAAGGCACAGGCGTGCAGTAGTAGGGCAGTGTAGTATCTTGTCATTTTGGCCACCACTACGCAGCACTACAGCCGCGGACGTGCCGCAGTAGGGCTATAGACTGTCCGCCATCTTTAGCCACTGATTTAAGCGGAAGCCCTACTGAGGATTAAAGGAACAGGCGTGTCGTAGTAGGGCAGTGTAGAGTCCGATATTTTGGGGCAACGCAGCGCGACACTACAGCCGCGCGCTTGCCGCAGTAGGGCCATGGAGGGTCCGCCATATTTGGCCTCTGATTTAAGCGGAAGCGCAACTGAGAACTTAAGTCTTTGGTAGAGTCTAGTAGGGCAGTGTAGTGTCCACCATTTCGGGCCACCGCAACGCGGCACAACAGCCTATTACGTGCCGCAGTAGGGCCGTGGAGTGTCCTCCATTTTTGGCCACTGATTAGAGCGGAAGCCGAACTGAGGAGTAAAGGCACTGGCGTGTCGTAGTCGGACAGTGTTGCGTCCGACATGTTGGGCCACTGCAACGCGGCACTACAGCCGTGCAAGTGCCGCATTAGGGCCGGGGAGTGTTCGCCATCTTTGGTCCCGGATAAGAGCGGAAGCCCTGCTCAGGAGTAAAGGCACTGGCGTGTCGTAGTAGGGCAGTGTAGAGTCCTATATTTTGTTCCACCGCAACGGGGCAATAAAGCCACGCACGTGTCGCAGTAGGGCCGTGGAGTGTCCGCCATCTTTGGCCACTGATTAGAGCGGAAGCCGAACTGTGGAGTAAAGGCACTGGCGTGTCGTAGTCGGGCAGTGTGGAGTCCGATATTTTGGGGCAAAGCAACGCGACACTACAGCCGCGGACGTGACGCAGTAAGGCTATAGACTGTCCGCCATCTTTGACCATTAATTAGAGCGGAAGCAGAACAGAGGAGTAAAGGCGGGGCCGCCATATTTGGGAGCTGATTAAAGCGGAAGCGCAATTGAGAACTTAAGTCTTTGGTAGAGTCTAGAAGGGCAGTGCAGTGTCCGCCCTTTTGGGCCCCCGCAACGCGGCACTACAGCCACGCACGTGCAGCAGTAGGGCCGTGGAGTGTCCGCCATTTTTGACCATTGATTCGAGCGGAAGCCGAACTGAGGAGTAAAGGCACTGGCGTGTCGTAGTCAGACAGTGTTGCGTCCGACATGTTGGGGCACTGCAACGCGGCACTTCAGCAGCGCACGTGCCGCTGAAGGGCCATGGAGTGTCCGACATCTTTTTCCACTATTTAGAGCGGAAGCCGAACTGAGGAGAAAAGGCACTGGCGTGTAGTAGTAGGGCAGTGCAGTGTTCGCCCTTTTGGGCCATCGCAACACGGCACTACAGCCGTGCACGCGCCGAAGTAGGGCTATGGACTGTCCGCCATTTTTGGCCACTAATTAGAGTGGAAGCCGAACTGAAGAGTAAAGGCACAGGCGTGTAGTAGTAGGACAGTGTATAGTCCGATATTTTGGGCCACCGCAACGCGGCACTACAGCCGTGCACGTGCCGAAATAGGGCCGGGGAGTGTTCGCCATCTTTGGCCACGGATTAGAGCGGAAGCTCAACTGAGGAGAAAAAGCACAGGCGTTTCGTTGTAGGGCAGTGTAGAGTCCATTATTTTGGGGCACCGCAACGCGACACTACAGTCGCGGACGAGCTGCTGCAGGGCTATGGAGTGTCCGCCATCTTTGGCCACTGATTAGAGCGGAAGCTCATCTGAGGAGTAAAGCCACAGGCGTGTCGTTGTAGGGCAGTGTAGAGTCCGCCATTTAGGGGCACCGCAACGTGGCACTACAGCCGCAGACGTGCCGCAGTAGGGCTATAGACTGTCCGCCATCTTTAGCCACTGATTTAAGCGGAAGCCCTACTGAGGAGTAAAGGAACAGGCGTGTCGTAGTAGGGCAGTGTAGAGTCCGATATTTTGGGGCAACGCAACGCGACACTACAGCCGCGCGCTTGCCGCAGTAGGGCCATGGAGGGTCCGCCATATTTGGCCTCTGATTTAAGCGGAAGCGCAACTGAGAACTTAAGTCTTTGGTAGAGTCTAGTAGGGCAGTGTAGTGTCCGCCATTTCGGGCCACCGCAACGCGGCACAACAGCCTATTACGTGCCGCAGTAGGGCCGTGGAGTGCCCTCCATTTTTGTCCACTGATTAGAGCGGAAGCCGAACTGAGGAGTAAAGGCACTGGCGTGTCGTAGTCGGACAGTGTTGCGTCCGACATGTTGGGCCACTGCAACGCGGCACTTCAGCCGTGCAAGTGCCGCATTAGGGCCGGGGAGTGTTCGCCATCTTTGGTCCCGGATAAGAGCGGAAGCCCTGATGAGGAGTAAAGGCACTGGCGTGTCGTAGTAGGGCAGTGTAGAGTCCGCCATTTTGGGGCAACGCAACGCGACACTACAGCCTCGGACGTGCCGCAGTAGGGCCGTGGAGTGCCCTCCATTTTTGTCCACTGATTAGAGCGGAAGCCGAACTGAGGAGTAAAGGCACTGGCGTGTCGTAGTCGGACAGTGTTGCGTCCGACATGTTGGGCCACTGCAACGCGGCACTTCAGCAGCGCACGTGCCGCCGAAGGGCCATGGAGTGTCCGACAACTTTTTCCACTATTTAGAGCGGAAGCAGAACTGAGAAGAAAAGGCACTGGCGTGTAGTAGTAGGGCAGTGTAGAGTCCGATATTTTGGGCCATCGCAACACGGCACTACTGCCGTGCACTTGCCGCATTAGGGCCGGGGAGTGTTCATCATCTTTGGACACGGATTAGAGCGGAAGCCCAACTGAGGAGTAAAGCCACAGGCGTGTCGTAGTCGGGCAGTGTTGCGTCCGACATGTTGGGCAGCAGCAACGCGGCACTACAGCTTACACGTGCCGCTGAAGGGCCATGGAGTGTCCGCCATCTTTTTCCATTAGTTAGATTGGAAGCCGAACTGAGGAGAAAAGGCACTGGCGTGTAGTAGTAGGGCAGTGTAGTATCCTGCCATTTTGGCCACCACTGCTCAGCACTACAGCCGCGGACGTGCCGCAGTAGGGCTATAGACTGTCCGCCATCTTTAGCCACTGATTTAAGCGGATGCCCAACTGAGGAGTAAAGGAACAGCCGTGTCGCAGTAGGGCAGTGTAGAGTCCGCTATTTTGGGGCACCGCAACACGGCACAACAGCCGCGGACGTGCCGCAGTAGGACTATGGAGTGTCCACCATCTTTGGCCACTGATTAGAGCGGAAGCTCATCTGAGGAGTAAAGCCACTGGCGTGTCGTAGTAGGGCAGAGTAGAGTCCTCCATTTAGGGGCACCGCAACGCGGCACTACAGCCGCAGACGTGCCGCAGTAGGGCCACGGAGGGTCCGCCATATTAGGCCACTGATTTAAGCGGAAGCGCAACTGAGAACTTAAGTCTTTGGTAGAGTCTAGTAGGGCAGTGTAGAGTCCGACATTTTGGGGCACCGCATCGCGGCACTACAGCCGCGGACGTGCTGCAGTAGGGCCATGGAGGGTCCGCCATATTTGGCCACTGATTTAAGCGAAAGCCCAACTGAGGAGTAAAGGAACAGGCGTGTCGTAGTAGGGCAGTGAAGTGTCCGCCATTTTGGGGCACCGCAACGCGGCACTACAGCCGCGGACGTGCCGCAGAAGGTCTATAGACTATTCGCCATCTTTGGCCACTGATTTGAGCGGAAGTCGATTTAAGGAGTAAAGGCACTAACGTGTCGTCTTACGGCAGTGTAGAGTCCGATATTTTGGGGCAACACTACGTGGCACTTCAGCAGCGCACGTGCCGCTGAAGGGCCATGGAGTATCCGCCATCTTTGGCCACTGATTAGAGCGGAAGCCGAACTGTGGAGTAAAGGCACTGGCGTGTCGTAGTCGGGCAGTGTGGAGTACGCCATTTTGGGCCACTGCAACGCGGCACTTTAGCAGCGCACGTGCCGCTGAAGGGCCATGGAGTGTCCGACATCTTTTTCCATTAGTTAGAGTGGAAGCAGAACTGAGGAGAAAAGGCACTGGCGTGTAGTAGTATGGCAGTGTAGTATCCTGTCATTTTGGCCACCACTACGCAGCACTACAGCCGCGCGCTTGCCGCAGTAGGGTCAAGAAGGGGCCGCCATATTTGGGAGCTGATTAAAGCGGAAGCGCAATTGAGAACTTAAGTCTTTGGTAGAGTCTAGAAGGGCAGTGCAGTGTCCGCCCTTTTGGGCCACCGCAACGCGGCACTACAGCCACGCACGTGCAGCAGTAGGGCCGTGGAGTGTCCGCCATTTTTGACCATTGATTCGAGCGGAAGCCGAACTGAGGAGTAAAGGCACTGGCATGTCGTAGTCGGACAGTGTTGCGTCCGACATGTTGGGCCACTGCAACGCGGCACTTCAGCAGCGCACGTGCCGCTAAAGGGCCATGGAGTGTCCGACATCTTTTTCCACTATTTAGAGCGGAAGCCGAACTGAGGAGAAAAGGCACTGGCTTGTAGTAGTAGGGCAGTGCTGTGTCCGCCCTTTTGGGCCATCGCAACACGGCACTACAGCCGTGCACGCGCCGAAGTAGGGCTATGGACTGTCCGCCATTTTTTGCCACTAATTAGAGTGGAAGCCGAACTGAAGAGTAAAGGCACAGGCGTGTAGTAGTAGGACAGTGTATAGTCCGATATTTTGGGCCACCGCAACGCGGCACTACAGCCGTGCACGTGCCGAAATAGGGCCGGGGAGTGTTCGCCATCTTTGGCCACGGATTAGAGCGGAAGCTCAACTGAGGAGAAAAAGCACAGGCGTTTCGTTGTAGGGCAGTGTAGAGTCCATTATTTTGGGGCACCGCAACGCGACACTACAGTCGCGGACGAGCTGCTGTAGGGCTATGGAGTGTCCGCCATCTTTGGCCACTGATTAGAGCGGAAGCTCATCTGAGGAGTAAAGCCACAGGCGTGTCGTTGTAGGGCAGTGTAGAGTCCGCCATTTAGGGGCACCGCAACGTGGCACTACAGCCGCAGACGTGCCGCAGTAGGGCCATGGAGGGTCCGCCATATTTGGCCTCTGATTTAAGCGGAAGCGCAACTGAGAACTTAAGTCTTTGGTAGAGTCTAGTAGGGCAGTGTAGTGTCCGCCATTTCGGGCCACCGCAACGCGGCACAACAGCCTATTACGTGCCGCAGTAGGGCCGTGGAGTGTCCTCCATTTTTGGCCACTGATTAGAGCGGAAGCCGAACTGAGGAGTAAAGGCACTGGCGTGTCGTAGTCGGACAGTGTTGCGTCCGACATGTTGGGCCACTGCAACGCGGCACTTCAGCCGTGCAAGTGCCGCATTAGGGCCGGGGAGTGTTCGCCATCGTTGGTCCCGGATAAGAGCGGAAGCCCTGATGAGGAGTAAAGGCACTGGCGTGTCGTAGTAGGGCAGTGTAGAGTCCTCCATTTTGGGGCAACGCAACGCGACACTACAGCCTCGGACGTGCCGCAGTAGGGCTATAGACTGTCCGCCATCTTTGGCCATTAATTAGAGCGGAAGCCGAACTGAGGAGTAAAGGCACTGACGTGTAGTAGTAGGGCAGTGAAGAGTCCTATATTTTGTTCCACCGGAACGGGGCAATAAAGCCACGCACGTGTCGCAGTAGGGCCGTGGAGTGTTCGCCATCTTTGGCCACTGATTAGAGCGGAAGCCGAACTGAGGAGTAAAGGCACTGACGTGTAGTAGTAGGGCAGAGTGGAGTACGCCATTTTGGGCCACTACAACGCGGCACTTTAGCATCGCACGTGCCGCTGAAGGGCCATGGAGTGTCCGACATATTTTTCCATTAGTTAGAGTGGAAGCAGAACTGAGGAGAAAAGGCACTGGCGTGTAGTAGTAGGGCAGTGTAGTATCCAGTCATTTTGGCCACCACTACGCAGCACTACAGCCGCGGACGTGCCGCAGTAGGGCTATAGACTGTCCGCCATCTTTAGCCACTGATTTAAGCGGAAGCCCTACTGAGGAGTAAAGGAACAGGCGTGTCGTAGTAGGGCAGTGTAGAATCCGATATTTTGGGCCATCGCAACACGGCACTATTGCCGTGCACGTGCCGCATTAGGGCCGGGGAGTGTTCATCATCTTTGGACACGGATTAGAGCGGAAGCCCAACTGAGGAGTAAAGCCACAGGCGTGTCGTAGTCGGGCAGTGTTGCGTCCGACATGTTGGGCCGCAGCAACGCTGCACTACAGCTTACACGTGCCGCTGAAGGGCCATAGAATGTCCGCCATCTTTTTCCATTAGTTAGATTGGAAGCCGAACTGAGGAGAAAAGGCACTGGCGTGTAGTAGTAGGGCAGTGTAGTATCCTGCCATTTTGGCCACCACTGCTCAGCACTACAGCCGCGGACGTGCCGCAGTAGGGCTATAGACTGTCCGCCATCTTTAGCCACTGATTTAAGCGGATGCCCAACTGAGGAGTAAAGGAACAGGCGTGTCGCAGTAGGGCAGTGTAGAGTCCGCTATTTTGGGGCACCGCAACACGGCACTACAGCCGCGGACGTGCCGCAGTAGGACTATGGAGTGTCCACCATCTTTGGCCACTGATTAGAGCTGAAGCTCATCTGAGGAGTAAAGCCACTGGCGTGTCGTAGTCGGGCAGTGTTGCGTCCGACATGTTGGGCCGCAGCAACGCGGCACTACAGCCGTGCAAGTGCCGCATTAGGGCCGTGGAGTGTCCGCCATCTTTGGCCACTGATTAGAGCGGAAGCCGAACTGTGGAGTAAAGGCACTGGCGTGTCGTAGTCGGGCAGTGTAGAGTACGCCATTTTGGACCACTGCAACGCGACACTTTAGCAGCGCACATGCCGCTGAAGGGCCATGGAGTGCCCGACATCTTTTTCCATTAGTTAGAGTGGAAGCAGAACTGAGGAGAAAATGCACTGGCGTGTAGTAGTAGGGCAGTGTAGTATCCTGTCATTTTGGCCACAGCTACGCAGCACTACAGCCGCGGACGTGCCGCAGTAGGGCTATAGACTGTCCGCCATCTTTAGCCACTGATTTAAGCGGAAGCCCTACTGAGGAGTAAAGGAAATGGCGTGTCGTAGTAGGGCAGTGTAGAGTCCGATATTTTGGGGCAACGCAACGCGACACTACAGCCGCGCGCTTGCCGCAGTAGGGCCATGGAGGGTCCGCCATATTTGGCCTCTGATTTAAGCGGAAGCGCAACTGAGAACTTAAGATTTGGTAGAGTCTAGTAGGGCAGTGTAGTGTCCGCCATTTCGGGCCACCGCAACGCGGCACAACAGCCTATTACGTGCCGCAGTAGGGCCGTGGAGTGTCCGCCATTTTTGGCCACTGATTAGAGCGGAAGCCGAACTGAGGAGTAAAGGCACTGGCGTGTCGTAGTAAGACAGTGTTGCGTCCGACATGTTGGGCCACTGCAACGCGGTACTTCAGCAGCGCACGTCCGCCGAAGTTCCATGGAGTGTCCGACATCTTTTTCCACTATTTAGAGCGGAAGCAGATCTGAGGAGAAAAGGCACTGGCGTGTAGTAGTAGGGCAGTGTAGAGTCCGATATTTTGGGATATCGCAACACGGCACTACTGCCGTGCACGTGCCGCATTATGGCCGGGGAGTGTTCGCCATCTTTGGACACGGATTAGAGCGGAAGCCCAACTGAGGAGTAAAGCCACAGGCGTGTCGTAGTCGGGCAGTGTTGCGTCCGACATGTTAGGCCGCGCTACGTGGCGCTACAGGTTACACGTGCCGCTGAAGGGCCATGGAGTGTCCGCCATCTTTTTCCATTAGTTAGATTGGAAGCCGAACTGAGGAGAAAAGGCACTGGCGTGTAGTAGTAGGGCAGTGTAGTATCCTGCCATTTTGGCCACCACTGCTCAGCACTACAGCTGCGGACGTGCCGCAGTAGGGCTATAGACTGTCCGCCATCTTTAGCCACTGATTTAAGCGGAAGCCCAACTGAGGAATAAAGGAACAGGTGTGTCGCAGTAGGGCAGTGTAGAGTCCGCTATTTTGGGGCACCGCAACACGGCACTTCAGCCGCGGACGTGCCGCAGTAGGGCTATGGAATGTCCGCCATCTTTGGTAATGGATAAGAGCGGAAGCTCAACTGCGGAGTAAAGGCACAGGCGTGTCGTAGTAGGGCAGTGTAGAGTCCGATATTTTGGGGCAACGCAACGCGGCAATAAAGCCGCGCACGTGCCGAAGAAGGGCAACGGAGGGTCCGCCATATTTGGCCACAGATTAAAGCGGAAGCGCAACTGAGAACATGTCTTTGGTAGAGTCTAGCAGGACAGTGTTGTGTCCGCCATTTTGGGCCACCGCAACGCGGCCCTACAGCCACGCACGTGCCACAGTTGGGCCGTGGAGTATCCGCCATCTTTGGCCACGGATTGTAGTGGAAGCTTAACTGAGGAGTAAAGGCACTCGCGTGTCACAGTAAGGCAGTGTAGAGTCCGCCATTTTTGGGCACTGCAACGCGACACTACAGTCGCGGACGTGCCGCAGTAGGGCTATAGACTGTCCGCCATCTTTAGCCACTGATTAGAGCATAAGCCGAACTGAGGAGTAAAGGCACGGGCGTATCGTAGTCGGGCAGTGTAGCGTCCGACTTGTTGGGCCACTGCAACGCGGCACTACAGCCGTGCACGTGCCGCAGTAGCTCCGGGGAGCGTTCGCCATCTTTGGAAACTGATTTGAGCTGAATCCCAACTGAGCAGTAAAGGCACTGGCATGTCGTAGTAAGGTAGTGTAGAGTCCGACATTTTGGGCCACTGCAACGTGGCACTACAGCCACGCACGTGCCGCAGAAGGGCCGTGGAGTGTCCGCCATCTTTATCCACTGATTAGAGCGGAATCCCAACTGAGGAGTAAAGGCACTGGCGTGCCGTAGTAAGCCAGTGTAGAGTCCGACATTTTGGGCCACTGCAACGTGGCACTACAGCCACACACGTGCCGCAGTAGGGCAATAGACCGTCCGCCATCGTTAGACACTGATTAGAGCAGAAGCCGAACTGAGGAGTAAAGGCACAGGCGTGTCGTAGTCGGGCAGTGTAGCGTCCGACATGTTGGGCCACCGCAACGCGGCAATAAAGCCACGCACGTGCCGCAGAAGGGCAATGGAGGGTCCGCCATATTTGGCTATAGATTAAAGCGGAAGCGCAACCGAGAACTTAAGTTTATGGTACAGTCTAGTAGGGTAGTGTTGTGTCCACCATTTTGGGCCACCGCAACGCAGCACTACAGCCACGCGCGCGCCGAAGTAGTGCCGGGGAGTGTTCGCCATCTTTGGTCCCGGATAAGAGCGGAAGCGCTGCTGAGGAGTAAAGGCAATGGCGTGTCGTAGTAGGGCAGTGAAGTGTCCGCCACTTTGGGGCACCGCAACGCGGTACTACAGCCGCGGACGTGCCGCAGAAGGTCTATAGACTATTCGCCATCTTTGGCCACTGATTTGAGCGGAAGTCGATTTAAGGAGTAAAGGCACTAACGTGTCGTCTTAGGGCAGTGTAGAGTCCGATATTTTGGGGCAACACTACGTGGCACTTCAGCAGCGCACGTGCCGCTGAATGGCCATGGAGTGTCCGCCATCTTTGGCCACTGATTAGAGCGGAAGCCGAACTGTGGAGTAAAGGCACTGGCGTGTCGTAGTCGGGCAGTGTGGAGTACGCCATTTTGGGCCACTGCAACGCGGCACTTTAGCAGCGCACGTGCCGCTGAAGGGCCATGGAGTGTCCGACATCTTTTTCCATTAGTTAGAGTGGAAGCAGAACTGAGGAGAAAAGGCACTGGCGTGTAGTAGTATGGCAGTGTAGTATCCTGTCATTTTGGCCACCACTACGCAGCACTACAGCCGCGCGCTTGCCGCATTAGGGCCGGGGAGTGTTCATCATCTTTGGACACGGATTAGAGCGGAAGCCCAACTGAGGAGTAAAGCCACAGGCGTGTCGTAGTCGGGCAGTGTTGCGTCCGACATGTTGGGCAGCAGCAACGCGGCACTACAGCTTACACGTGCCGCTGAAGGGCCATGGAGTGTCCGCTATCTTTTTCCATTAGTTAGATTGGAAGCCGAACTGAGGAGAAAAGGCACTGGCGTGTAGTAGTAGGGCAGTGTAGTATCCTGCCATTTTGGCCACCACTGCTCAGCACTACAGCCGCGGACGTGCCGCAGTAGGGCTATAGACTGTCCGCCATCTTTAGCCACTGATTTAAGCGGATGCTCAACTGAGGAGTAAAGGAACAGCCGTGTCGCAGTAGGGCAGTGTAGAGTCCGCTATTTTGGGGCACCGCAACACGGCACAACAGCCGCGGACGTGCCGCAGTAGGACTATGGAGTGTCCACCATCTTTGGCCACTGATTAGAGCGGAAGCTCATCTGAGGAGTAAAGCCACTGGCGTGTCGTAGTAGGGCAGAGAAGAGTCCTCCATTTAGGGGCACCGCAACGCGGCACTACAGCCGCAGACGTGCCGCAGTAGGGCCACGGAGGGTCCGCCATATTAGGCCACTGATTTAAGCGGAAGCGCAACTGAGAACTTAAGTCTTTGGTAGAGTCTAGTAGGGCAGTGTAGAGTCCGACATTTTGGGGCACCGCATCGCGGCACTACAGCCGCGGACGTGCTGCAGTAGGGCCATGGAGGGTCCTCCATATTTGGCCACTGATTTAAGCGAAAGCCCAACTGAGGAGTAAAGGAACAGGCGTGTCGTAGTAGGGCAGTGAAGTGTCCGCCATTTTGGGGCACCGCAACGCGGCACTACAGCCGCGGACGTGCCGCAGAAGGTCTATAGACTATTCGCCATCTTTGGCCACTGATTTGAGCGGAAGTCGGTTTAAGGAGTAAAGGCACTAACGTGTCGTCTTAGGGCAGTGTAGAGTCCGATATTTTGGGGCAACACTACGTGGCACTTCAGCAGCGCACGTGCCGCTGAAGGGCCATGGAGTGTCCGCCATCTTTGGCCACTGATTAGAGCGGAAGCCGAACTGTGGATTAAAGGCACTGGCGTGTCGTAGTCGGACAGTGTTGCGTCCGACATGTTGGGCCACTGCAACGCGGCACTTCAGCAGCGCACGTGCCGCTAAAGGGCCATGGAGTGTCCGACATCTTTTTCCACTATTTAGAGCGGAAGCCGATCTGAGGAGAAAAGGCACTGGCTTGTAGTAGTAGGGCAGTGCTGTGTCCGCCCTTTTGGGCCATCGCAACACGGCACTACAGCCGTGCACGCGCCGAAGTAGGACCGTGGAGTGTCCGCCATTTTTTGCCACTAATTAGAGTGGAAGCCGAACTGAAGAGTAAAGGCACTGGCGTGTCGTAGTAAGACAGTGTTGCGTCCGACATGTTGGGCCACTGCAACGCGGTACTTCAGCAGCGCACGTCCGCCGAAGTTCCATGGAGTGTCCGACATCTTTTTCCACTATTTAGAGCGGAAGCAGATCTGAGGAGAAAAGGCACTGGCGTGTAGTAGTAGGGCAGTGTAGAGTCCGATATTTTGGGATATCGCAACACGGCACTACTGCCGTGCACGTGCCGCATTATGGCCGGGGAGTGTTCGCCATCTTTGGACACGGATTAGAGCGGAAGCCCAACTGAGGAGTAAAGCCACAGGCGTGTCGTAGTCGGGCAGTGTTGCGTCCGACATGTTAGGCCGCGCTACGTGGCGCTACAGCTTACACGTGCCGCTGAAGGGCCATGGAGTGTCCGCCATCTTTTTCCATTAGTTAGATTGGAAGCCGAACTGAGGAGAAAAGGCACTGGCGTGTAGTAGTAGGGCAGTGTAGTATCCTGCCATTTTGGCCACCACTGCTCAGCACTACAGCTGCGGACGTGCCGCAGTAGGGCTATAGACTGTCCGCCAT
Source organism: Parasteatoda tepidariorum (assembly GCF_982258835.1). NCBI lineage: Eukaryota > Metazoa > Arthropoda > Arachnida > Araneae > Theridiidae > Parasteatoda > Parasteatoda tepidariorum. The sequence goes on along the minus strand of NW_028257373.1, from coordinate 1,006,501 downwards.
CTTTAGCCACTGATTTAAGCGGAAGCCCAACTGAGGAATAAAGGAACAGGTGTGTCGCAGTAGGGCAGTGTAGAGTCCGCTATTTTGGGGCACCGCAACACGGCACTTCAGCCGCGGACGTGCCGCAGTAGGGCTATGGAATGTCCGCCATCTTTGGTAATGGATAAGAGCGGAAGCTCAACTGAGGAGTAAAGGCACAGGCGTGTCGTAGTAGGGCAGTGTAGAGTCCGCCATTTTAGAGAACCGCAACGCGACACTACAGCCGCGGACGTGACGCAGTAGGGCTATAGACTGTCCGCCATCTTTGGCCATTAATTAGAGCGGAAGCCGAACTGAGGAGTAAAGGCACTGCCGTGTAGTAGTAGGGCAGTGTAGAGTCCGATATTTTGGGGCAACGGGACGCGGCAATAAAGCCGCGCACGTGCCGAAGAAGGGCAACGGAGGGTCCGCCATATTTGGCCACAGATTAAAGCGGAAGCGCAACTGAGAACATGTCTTTGGTAGAGTCTAGCAGGACAGTGTTGTGTCCGCCATTTAGGGCCACCGCAACGCGGCCCTACAGCCACGCACGTGCCACAGTTGGGCCGTGGAGTATCCGCCATCTTTGGCCACGGATTGTAGTGGAAGCTTAACTGAGGAGTAAATGCACTCGCGTGTCACAGTAAGGCAGTGTAGAGTCCGCCATTTTTGGGCACTGCAACGCGACACTACAGTCGCGGACGTGCCGCAGTAGGGCTATAGACTGTCCGCCATCTTTAGCCACTGATTAGAGCATAAGCCGAACTGAGGAGTAAAGGCACGGGCGTATCGTAGTCGGGCAGTGTAGCGTCCGACTTGTTGGGCCACTGCAACGCGGCACTACAGCCGTGCACGTGCCGCAGTAGCTCCGGGGAGCGTTCGCCATCTTTGGAAACTGATTTGAGCTGAATCCCAACTGAGCAGTAAAGGCACTGGCATGTCGTAGTAAGGTAGTGTAGAGTCCGACATTTTGGGCCACTGCAACGTGGCACTACAGCCACGCACGTGCCGCAGAAGGGCCGTGGAGTGTCCGCCATCTTTATCCACTGATTAGAGCGGAATCCCAACTGAGGAGTAAAGGCACTGGCGTGCCGTAGTAAGCCAGTGTAGAGTCCGACATTTTGGGCCACTGCAACGTGGCACTACAGCCAAACACGTGCCGCAGTAGGGCAATAGACCGTCCACCATCGTTAGACACTGATTAGAGCAGAAGCCGAACTGAGGAGTAAAGGCACATCCGTGTCGTAGTTGGGCAGTGTAGCGTCCGACATGTTGGGCCACCGCAACGCGGCAGTAAAGCCACGCACGTGCCGCAGAAGGGCCATGGAGGGTCCGCCATATTTGGCTATAGATTAAAGCGGAAGCGCAACTGAGAACTTAAGTTTATGGTACAGTCTAGTAGGGTAGTGTTGTGTCCACCATTTTGGGCCACCGCAACGCAGCACTACAGCCACGCGCGCGCCGAAGTAGTGCCGGGGAGTGTTCGCCATCTTTGGTCCCGGATAAGAGCGGAAGCCCTGCTGAGGAGTAAAGGCAATGGCGTGTCGTAGTAGGGCAGTGAAGTGTCCGCCATTTTGGGGCACCGCAACGCGGCACTACAGCCGCGGACGTGCCGCAGAAGGTCTATAGACTATTCGCCATCTTTGGCCACTGATTTGAGCGGAAGTCGATTTAAGGAGTAAAGGCACTAACGTGTCGTCTTAGGGCAGTGTAGAGTCCGATATTTTGGGGCAACACTACGTGGCACTTCAGCAGCGCACGTGCCGCTGAAGGGCCATGGAGTGTCCGCCATCTTTGGCCACTGATTAGAGCGGAAGCCGAACTGTGGAGTAAAGGCACTGGCGTGTCGTAGTCGGGCAGTGTGGAGTACGCCATTTTGGGCCACTGCAACGCGGCACTTTAGCAGCGCACGTGCCGCTGAAGGGCCATGGAGTGTCCGACATCTTTTTCCATTAGTTAGAGTGGAAGCAGAACTGAGGAGAAAAGGCACTGGCGTGTAGTAGTATGGCAGTGTAGTATCCTGTCATTTTGGCCACCACTACGCAGCACTACAGCCGCGCGCTTGCCGCATTCGGGTCAAGAAGGTGCCGCCATATTTGGGAGCTGATTAAAGCGGAAGCCCAACTGAGGAATAAAGGAACAGGTGTGTCGCAGTAGGGCAGTGTAGAGTCCGCTATTTTGGGGCACCGCAACACGGCACTTCAGCCGCGGACGTGCCGCAGTAGGGCTATGGAATGTCCGCCATCTTTGGCCACGGATTGTAGTGGAAGCTTAACTGAGGAGTAAAGGCACTCGCGTGTCACAGTAAGGCAGTGTAGAGTCCGCCATTTTTGGGCACTGCATCGCGACACTACAGTCGCGGACGTGCCGCAGTAGGGCTATAGACTGTTCGCCATCTTTGGCCATTAATTAGAGCGGAAGCCGAACTGAGGAGTAAAGGCACTGACGTGTAGTAGTAGGGCAGAGTGGAGTACGCCATTTTGGGCCACTACAACGCGGCACTTTAGCAGCGCACTTGCCGCTGAAGGGCCATGGAGTGTCCGACATCTTTTTCCATTAGTTAGAGTGGAAGCAGAACTGAGGAGAAAAGGCACTGGCGTGTAGTAGTAGGGCAGTGTAGTATCCAGTCATTTTGGCCACCACTACGCAGCACTACAGACGCGGACGTGCCGCAGTAGGGCTATAGACTGTCCGCCATCTTTAGCCACTGATTTAAGCGGAAGCCCTACTGAGGAGTAAAGGAACAGGCGTGTCGTAGTAGGGCAGTGTAGAGTCCGATATTTTGGGCCATCGCAACACGGCACTACTGCCGTGCACGTGCCGCATTAGGGCCGGGGAGTGTTCATCATCTTTGGACACGGATTAGAGCGGAAGCCCACTTGAGGAGTAAAGCCACAGGCGTGTCGTAGTCGGGCAGTGTTGCGTCCGACATGTTGGGCCGCAGCAACGCGGCACTACAGCTTACACGTGCCGCTGAAGGGCCATGGAATTTCCGCCATCTTTTTCCATTAGTTAGATTGGAAGCCGAACTGAGGAGAAAAGGCACTGGCGTGTAGTAGTAGGGCAGTGTAGTATCCTGCCATTTTGGCCACCACTGCTCAGCACTACAGCCGCGGACGTGCCGCAGTAGGGCTATAGACTGTCCGCCATCTTTAGCCACTGATTTAAGCGGATGCCCAACTGAGGAGTAAAGGAACAGGCGTGTCGCAGTAGGGCAGTGTAGAGTCCGCTATTTTGGGGCACCGCAACATGGCACTACAGCCGCGGACGTGCCGCAGTAGGACTATGGAGTGTCCACCATCTTTGGCCACTGATTAGAGCGGAAGCTCATCTGAGGAGTAAAGCCACTGGCGTGTCGTAGTCGGGCAGTGTTGCGTTCGACATGTTGGGCCGCAGCAACGCGGCACTACAGCCGTGCAAGTGCCGCATTAGGGCCGGGGAGTGTTCGCCATCTTTGGTCCCGGATAAGAGCGGAAGCCCTGCTGAGGAGTAAGGGCACTGGCGTGTCGTAGTAGGGCAGTGTAGAGTCTGCCATTTTGGGGCAACGCAACGGGGCAATAAAGCCACGCACGTGTCGCAGTAGGGCTGTGGAGTGTCCGCCATCTTTGGCCACTGATTAGAGCGGAAGCCGAACTGAGGAGTAAAGGCACTGGCGTGTCGTTGTCGGGCAGTGTGGAGTACGCCATTTTGGGCCACTGCAACGCGGCACTTTAGCAGCGCACGTGCCGCTGAAGGGCCATGGAGTGTCCGACATCTTTTTCCATTAGTTAGAGTGGAAGCAGAACTGAGGAGAAAAGGCACTGGCGTGTAGTAGTATGGCAGTGTAGTATCCTGTCATTTTGGCCACCACTACGCAGCACTACAGCCGCGCGCTTGCCGCATTCGGGTCAAGAAGGTGCCGCCATATTTGGGAGCTGATTAAAGCGGAAGCCCAACTGAGGAATAAAGGAACAGGTGTGTCGCAGTAGGGCAGTGTAGAGTCCGCTATTTTGGGGCACGGATTGTAGTGGAAGCTTAACTGAGGAGTAAAGGCACTCGCGTGTCACAGTAAGGCAGTGTAGAGTCCGCCATTTTTGGGCACTGCAACGCGACACTACAGTCGCGGACGTGCCGCAGTAGGGCTATAGACTGTCCGCCATCTTTAGCCACTGATTAGAGCATAAGCCGAACTGAGGAGTAAAGGCACGGGCGTATCGTAGTCGGGCAGTGTAGCGTCCGACTTGTTGGGCCACTGCAACGCGGCACTACAGCCGTGCACGTGCCGCAGTAGCTCCGGGGAGCGTTCGCCATCTTTGGAAACTGATTTGAGCTGAATCCCAACTGAGCAGTAAAGGCACTGGCATGTCGTAGTAAGGTAGTGTAGAGTCCGACATTTTGGGCCAGTGCAACGTGGCACTACAGCCACGCACGTGCAGCAGAAGGGCCGTGGAGTGTCCGCCATCTTTATCCACTGATTAGAGCGGAATCCCAACTGAGGAGTAAAGGCACTGGCGTGCCGTAGTAAGCCAGTGTAGAGTCCGACATTTTGGGCCACTGCAACGTGGCACTACAGCCACACACGTGCCGCAGTAGGGCAATAGACCGTCCGCCATCGTTAGACACTGATTAGAGCAGAAGCCGAACTGAGGAGTAAAGGCACAGGCGTGTCGTAGTCGGGCAGTGTAGCGTCCGACATGTTGGGCCACCGCAACGCGGCAATAAAGCCACGCACGTGCCGCAGAAGGGCCATGGAGGGTCCGCCATATTTGGCTATAGATTAAAGCGGAAGCGCAACTGAGAACTTAAGTTTATGGTACAGTCTAGTAGGGTAGTGTTGTGTCCACCATTTTGGGCCACCGCAACGCAGCACTAGAGCCACGCGCGCGCTGAAGTAGTGCCGGGGAGTGTTCGCCATCTTTGGTCCCGGATAAGAGCGGAAGCCCTGCTGAGGAGTAAAGGCAATGGCGTGTCGTAGTAGGGCAGTGAAGTGTCCGCCATTTTGGGGCACCGCAACGCGGCACTACAGCCACGGACGTGCCGCAGAAGGTCTATAGACTATTCGCCATCTTTGGCCACTGATTTGAGCGGAAGTCGATTTAAGGAGTAAAGGCACTAACGTGTCGTCTTAGGGCAGTGTAGAGTCCGATATTTTGGGGCAACACTACGTGGCACTTCAGTAGCGCACGTGCCGCTGAAGGGCCATGGAGTGTCCGCCATCTTTGGCCACTGATTAGAGCGGAAGCCGAACTGTGGAGTAAAGGCACTGGCGTGTCGTAGTCGGGCAGTGTGGAGTACGCCATTTTGGGCCACTGCAACGCGGCACTTTAGCAGCGCACGTGCCGCTGAAGGGCCATGGAGTGTCCGACATCTTTTTCCATTAGTTAGAGTGGAAGCAGAACTGAGGAGAAAAGGCACTGGCGTGTAGTAGTATGGCAGTGTAGTATCCTGTCATTTTGGCCACCACTACGCAGCACTACAGCCGCGCGCTTGCCGCATTCGGGTCAAGAAGGTGCCGCCATATTTGGGAGCTGATTAAAGCGGAAGCGCAATTGAGAACTTAAGTCTTTGGTAGAGTCTAGAAGGGCAGTGCAGTGTCCGCCCTTTTGGGCCACCGCAACGCGGCACTACAGCCACGCACGTGCAGTAGTAGGGCCGTGGAGTGCCCGCCATTTTTGACCATTGATTCGAGCGGAAGCCGAACTGAGGAGTAAAGGCACTGGCGTGTCTTAGTCGGACAGTGTTGCGTCCGACATGTTGGGCCACTGCAACGCGGCACTTCAGCAGCGCACGTGCCGCTGAAGGGCCATGGAGTGTCCGACATCTTTTTCCACTATTTAGAGCGGAAGCCGAACTGAGGAGAAAAGGCACTGGCGTGTAGTAGTAGGGCAGTGCTGTGTCCGCCCTTTCGGGCCATCGCAACACGGCACTACAGCCGTGCACGCGCCGAAGTAGGGCTATGGACTGTCCGCCATTTTTTGCCACTAATTAGAGTGGAAGCCGAACTGAAGAGTAAAGGCACAGGCGTGTAGTAGTAGGACAGTGTATAGTCCGATATTTTGGGCCACCGCAACGCGGCACTGCAGCCGTGCACGTGCCGAAATAGGGCCGGGGAGTGTTCGCCATCTTTGGCCACGGATTAGAGCGGAAGCTCAACTGAGGAGAAAAAGCACAGGCGTTTCGTTGAAGGGCAGTGTAGAGTCCATTATTTTGGGGCACCGCAACGCGACACTACAGTCGCGGACGAGCTGCTGTAGGGCTATGGAGTGTCCGCCATCTTTAGCCACTGATTAGAGCGGAAGCTCATCTGAGGAGTAAAGCCACAGGCGTGTCGTTGGAGGGCAGTGTAGAGTCCGCCATTTAGGGGCACCGCAACGTGGCACTACAGCCGCAGACGTGCCGCAGTAGGGCTATAGACTGTCCGCCATCTTTAGCCACTGATTTAAGCGGAAGCCCTACTGAGGAGTAAAGGAACAGGCGTGTCGTAGTAGGGCAGTGTAGAGTCCGATATTTTGGGGCAACGCAACGCGACACTACAGCCGCGCGCTTGCCGCAGTAGGGCCATGGAGGGTCCGCCATATTTGGCCTCTGATTTAAGCGGAAGCGCAACTGAGAACTTAAGTCTTTGGTAGAGTCTAGTAGGGCAGTGTAGTGTCCGCCATTTCGGGCCACCGCAACGCGGCACAACAGCCTATTACGTGCCGCAGTAGGGCCGTGGAGTGTCCTCCATTTTTGGCCACTGATTAGAGCGGAAGCCGAACTGAGGAGTAAAGGCACTGGGGCGTGTCGTAGTCGGACAGTGTTGCGTCCGACATGTTGGGCCACTGCAACGCGGCACTTCAGCCGTGCAAGTGCCGCATTAGGGCCCGGGGAGTGTTCGCCATCTTTGGTCCCGGATAAGAGCGGAAGCCCTGATGAGGAGTAAAGGCACTGGCGTGTCGTAGTAGGGCAGTGTAGAGTCCTCCATTTTGGGGGACCGCAACGCGACACTACAGCCTCGGACGTGCCGCAGTAGGGCTATAGACTGTTCGCCATCTTTGGCCATTAATTAGAGCGGAAGCCGAACTGAGGAGTAAAGGCACTGACGTGTAGTAGTAGGGCAGTGAAGAGTCCTATATTTTGTTCCACCGGAACGGGGCAATAAAGCCACGCACGTGTCGCAGTAGGGCCGTGAAGTGTTCGCCATCTTTGGCCACTGATTAGAGCGTAAGCCGAACTGTGGAGTAAAGGCACTGGCGTGTCGTAGTCGGGCAGAGTGGAGTACGCCATTTTGGGCCACTACAACGCGGCACTTTAGCAGCGCACTTGCCGCTGAAGGGCCGTGGAGTGTCCGACATCTTTTTCCATTAGTTAGAGTGGAAGCAGAACTGAGGAGAAAAGGCACTGGCGTGTAGTAGTAGGGCAGTGTAGTATCCAGTCATTTTGGCCACCACTACGCAGCACTACAGACGCGGACGTGCCGCAGTAGGGCTATAGACTGTCCGCCATCTTTAGCCACTGATTTAAGCGGAAGCCCTACTGAGGAGTAAAGGAACAGGCGTGTCGTAGTAGGGCAGTGTAGAGTCCGATATTTTGGGCCATCGCAACACGGCACTACTGCCGTGCACGTGCCGCATTAGGGCCGGGGAGTGTTCATCATCTTTGGACACGGATTAGAGCGGAAGCCCACTTGAGGAGTAAAGCCACAGGCGTGTCGTAGTCGGGCAGTGTTGCGTCCGACATGTTGGGCCGCAGCAACGCGGCACTACAGCTTACACGTGCCGCTGAAGGGCCATGGAATTTCCGCCATCTTTTCCATTAGTTAGATTGGAAGCCGAACTGAGGAGAAAAGGCACTGGCGTGTAGTAGTAGGGCAGTGTAGTATCCTGCCATTTTGGCCACCACTGCTCAGCACTACAGCCGCGGACGTGCCGCAGTAGGGCTATAGACTGTCCGCCATCTTTAGCCACTGATTTAAGCGGATGCCCAACTGAGGAGTAAAGGAACAGGCGTGTCGCAGTAGGGCAGTGTAGAGTCCGCTATTTTGGGGCACCGCAACACGGCACTACAGCCGCGGACGTGCCGCAGTAGGACTATGGAGTGTCCACCATCTTTGGCCACTGATTAGAGCGGAAGCTCATCTGAGGAGTAAAGCCACTGGCGTGTCGTAGTCGGGCAGTGTTGCGTCCGACATGTTGGGCCGCAGCAACGCGGCACTACAGCCGTGCAAGTGCCGCATTAGGGCCGGGGAGTGTTCGCCATCTTTGGTCCCGGATAAGAGCGGAAGCCCTGCTGAGGAGTAAGGGCACTGGCGTGTCGTAGTAGGGCAGTGTAGAGTCTGCCATTTTGGGGCAACGCAACGGGGCAATAAAGCCACGCACGTGTCGCAGTAGGGCCGTGGAGTGTCCGCCATCTTTGGCCACTGATTAGAGCGGAAGCCGAACTGAGGAGTAAAGGCACTGGCGTGTCGTAGTCGGGCAGTGTAGAGTACGCCATTTTGGACCACTGCAACGCGACACTTTAGCAGCGCACGTGCCGCTGAAGGGCCATGGAGTGCCCGACATCTTTTTCCATTAGTTAGAGTGGAAGCAGAACTGAGGAGAAAATGCACTGGCGTGTAGTAGTAGGGCAGTGTAGTATCCTGTCATTTTGGCCACAGCTACGCAGCACTACAGCCGCGGACGTGCCGCAGTAGGGCTATAGACTGTCCGCCATCTTTAGCCACTGATTTAAGCGGAAGCCCTACTGAGGAGTAAAGGAAATGGCGTGTCGTAGTAGGGCAGTGTAGAGTCCGATATTTTGGGCCATCGCAACGCGGCACAACAGCCTATTACGTGCCGCAGTAGGGCCGTGGAGTGTCCGCCATTTTTGGCCACTGATTAGAGCGGAAGCCGAACTGAGGAGTAAAGGCACTGGCGTGTCGTAGTCGGACAGTGTTGCGTCCGACATGTTGGGCCTCTGCAACGCGGCACTTCAGCAGCGCACGTCAGCCGAAGGGCCATGGAGTGTCCGACATCTTTTTCCACTATTTAGAGCGGAAGCAGATCTGAGGAGAAAAGGCACTGGCGTGTAGTAGTAGGGCAGTGTAGAGTCCGATATTTTGGGATATCGCAACACGGCACTACTGCCGTGCACGTGCCGCATTATGGCCGGGGAGTGTTCGCCATCTTTGGACACGGATTAGAGCGGAAGCCCAACTGAGGAGTAAAGCCACAGGCGTGTCGTAGTCGGGCAGTGTTGCGTCCGACATGTTAGGCCGCGCTACGCGGCGCTACAGCTTACACGTGCCGCTGAAGGGCCATGGAGTGTCCGCCATCTTTTTCCATTAGTTAGATTGGAAGCCGAACTGAGGAGAAAAGGCACTGGCGTGTAGTAGTAGGGCAGTGTAGTATCCTGCCATTTTGGCAACCACTGCTCAGCACTACAGCTGTGGACGTGCCGCAGTAGGGCTATAGACTGTCCGCCATCTTTAGCCACTGATTTAAGCGGAAGCCCAACTGAGGAATAAAGGAACAGGTGTGTCGCTGTAGGGCAGTGTAGAGTCCGCTATTTTGGGGCACCGCAACACGGCACTTCAGCCGCGGACGTGCCGCAGTAGGACTATGGAGTGTCCACCATCTTTGGCCACTGATTAGAGCGGAAGCTCATCTGAGGAGTAAAGCCACTGGCGTGTCGTAGTCGGGCAGTGTTGCGTCCGACATGTTGGGCCGCAGCAACGCGGCACTACAGCCGTGCAAGTGCCGCATTAGGGCCGGGGAGTGTTCGCCATCTTTGGTCCCGGATAAGAGCGGAAGCCCTGCTGAGGAGTAAGGGCACTGGCGTGTCGTAGTAGGGCAGTGTAGAGTCTGCCATTTTGGGGCAACGCAACGGGGCAATAAAGCCACGCACGTGTCGCAGTAGGGCCGTGGAGTGTCCGCCATCTTTGGCCACTGATTAGAGCGGAAGCCGAACTGAGGAGTAAAGGCACTGGCGTGTCGTAGTCGGGCAGTGTAGAGTACGCCATTTTGGACCACTGCAACGCGACACTTTAGCAGCGCACGTGCCGCTGAAGGGCCATGGAGTGCCCGACATCTTTTTCCATTAGTTAGAGTGGAAGCAGAACTGAGGAGAAAATGCACTGGCGTGTAGTAGTAGGGCAGTGTAGTATCCTGTCATTTTGGCCACAGCTACGCAGCACTACAGCCGCGGACGTGCCGCAGTAGGGCTATAGACTGTCCGCCATCTTTAGCCACTGATTTAAGCGGAAGCCCTACTGAGGAGTAAAGGAAATGGCGTGTCGTAGTAGGGCAGTGTAGAGTCCGATATTTTGGGCCATCGCAACGCGGCACAACAGCCTATTACGTGCCGCAGTAGGGCCGTGGAGTGTCCGCCATTTTTGGCCACTGATTAGAGCGGAAGCCGAACTGAGGAGTAAAGGCACTGGCGTGTCGTAGTCGGACAGTGTTGCGTCCGACATGTTGGGCCTCTGCAACGCGGCACTTCAGCAGCGCACGTCAGCCGAAGGGCCATGGAGTGTCCGACATCTTTTTCCACTATTTAGAGCGGAAGCAGATCTGAGGAGAAAAGGCACTGGCGTGTAGTAGTAGGGCAGTGTAGAGTCCGATATTTTGGGATATCGCAACACGGCACTACTGCCGTGCACGTGCCGCATTATGGCCGGGGAGTGTTCGCCATCTTTGGACACGGATTAGAGCGGAAGCCCAACTGAGGAGTAAAGCCACAGGCGTGTCGTAGTCGGGCAGTGTTGCGTCCGACATGTTAGGCCGCGCTACGCGGCGCTACAGCTTACACGTGCCGCTGAAGGGCCATGGAGTGTCCGCCATCTTTTTCCATTAGTTAGATTGGAAGCCGAACTGAGGAGAAAAGGCACTGGCGTGTAGTAGTAGGGCAGTGTAGTATCCTGCCATTTTGGCAACCACTGCTCAGCACTACAGCTGTGGACGTGCCGCAGTAGGGCTATAGACTGTCCGCCATCTTTAGCCACTGATTTAAGCGGAAGCCCAACTGAGGAATAAAGGAACAGGTGTGTCGCTGTAGGGCAGTGTAGAGTCCGCTATTTTGGGGCACCGCAACACGGCACTTCAGCCGCGGACGTGCCGCAGTAGGGCTATGGAATGTCCGCCATCTTTGGTAATGGATTAGAGCGGAAGCTCAACTGAGGAGTAAAGGCACAGGCGTGTCGTAGTAGGGCAGTGTAGAGTCCGCCATTTTAGAGAACCGCAACGCGACACTACAGCCGCGGACGTGACGCAGTAGGGCTATAGACTGTCCGCCATCTTTGGCCATTAATTAGAGCGGAAGCCGAACTGAGGAGTAAAGGCACTGACGTGTAGTAGTAGGGCAGTGTAGAGTCCGATATTTTCGGGCAACGCAACGCGGCAGTAAAGCCGCGCACGTGCCGAAGAAGGGCCACGGAGGGTCCGCCATATTTGGCCACAGATTAAAGCGGAAGCGCAACTGAGAACATGTCTTTCGTAGTGTCTAGCAGGACAGTGTTGTGTCCGCCATTTTGGGGGACCGCAACGCGACACTACAGCCTCGGACGTGCCGCAGTAGGGCTATAGACTGTTCGCCATCTTTGGCCATTAATTAGAGCGGAAGCCGAACTGAGGAGTAAAGGCACTGACGTGTAGTAGTAGGGCAGAGTGGAGTACGCCATTTTGGGCCACTACAACGCGGCACTTTAGCAGCGCACTTGCCGCTGAAGGGCCATGGAGTGTCCGACATCTTTTTCCATTAGTTAGAGTGGAAGCAGAACTGAGGAGAAAAGGCACTGGCGTGTAGTAGTAGGGCAGTGTAGTATCCAGTCATTTTGGCCACCACTACGCAGCACTACAGACGTGGACGTGCCGCAGTAGGGCTATAGACTGTCCGCCATCTTTAGCCACTGATTTAAGCGGAAGCCCTACTGAGGAGTAAAGGAACAGGCGTGTCGTAGTAGGGCAGTGTAGAGTCCGATATTTTGGGCCATCGCAACACGGCACTACTGCCGTGCACGTGCCGCATTAGGGCCGGGGAGTGTTCATCATCTTTGGACACGGATTAGAGCGGAAGCCCACTTGAGGAGTAAAGCCACAGGCGTGTCGTAGTCGGGCAGTGTTGCGTCCGACATGTTGGGCCGCAGCAACGCGGCACTACAGCTTACACGTGCCGCTGAAGGGCCATGGAATTTCCGCCATCTTTTTCCATTAGTTAGATTGGAAGCCGAACTGAGGAGAAAAGGCACTGGCGTGTAGTAGTAGGGCAGTGTAGTATCCTGCCATTTTGGCCACCACTGCTCAGCACTACAGCCGCGGACGTGCCGCAGTAGGGCTATAGACTGTCCGCCATCTTTAGCCACTGATTTAAGCGGATGCCCAACTGAGGAGTAAAGGAACAGGCGTGTCGCAGTAGGGCAGTGTAGAGTCCGCTATTTTGGGGCACCGCAACACGGCACTACAGCCGCGGACGTGCCGCAGTAGGACTATGGAGTGTCCACCATCTTTGGCCACTGATTAGAGCGGAAGCTCATCTGAGGAGTAAAGCCACTGGCGTGTCGTAGTCGGGCAGTGTTGCGTTCGACATGTTGGGCCGCAGCAACGCGGCACTACAGCCGTGCAAGTGCCGCATTAGGGCCGGGGAGTGTTCGCCATCTTTGGTCCCGGATAAGAGCGGAAGCCCTGCTGAGGAGTAAGGGCACTGGCGTGTCGTAGTAGGGCAGTGTAGAGTCTGCCATTTTGGGGCAACGCAACGGGGCAATAAAGCCACGCACGTGTCGCAGTAGGGCCGTGGAGTGTCCGCCATCTTTGGCCACTGATTAGAGCGGAAGCCGAACTGAGGAGTAAAGGCACTGGCGTGTCGTTGTCGGGCAGTGTGGAGTACGCCATTTTGGGCCACTGCAACGCGGCACTTTAGCAGCGCACGTGCCGCTGAAGGGCCATGGAGTGTCCGACATCTTTTTCCATTAGTTAGAGTGGAAGCAGAACTGAGGAGAAAAGGCACTGGCGTGTAGTAGTATGGCAGTGTAGTATCCTGTCATTTTGGCCACCACTACGCAGCACTACAGCCGCGCGCTTGCCGCATTCGGGTCAAGAAGGTGCCGCCATATTTGGGAGCTGATTAAAGCGGAAGCCCAACTGAGGAATAAAGGAACAGGTGTGTCGCAGTAGGGCAGTGTAGAGTCCGCTATTTTGGGGCACGGATTGTAGTGGAAGCTTAACTGAGGAGTAAAGGCACTCGCGTGTCACAGTAAGGCAGTGTAGGGTCCGCCATTTTTGGGCACTGCAACGCGACACTACAGTCGCGGACGTGCCGCAGTAGGGCTATAGACTGTCCGCCATCTTTAGCCACTGATTAGAGCATAAGCCGAACTGAGGAGTAAAGGCACGGGCGTATCGTAGTCGGGCAGTGTAGCGTCCGACTTGTTGGGCCACTGCAACGCGGCACTACAGCCGTGCACGTGCCGCAGTAGCTCCGGGGAGCGTTCGCCATCTTTGGAAACTGATTTGAGCTGAATCCCAACTGAGCAGTAAAGGCACTGGCATGTCGTAGTAAGGTAGTGTAGAGTCCGACATTTTGGGCCACTGCAACGTGGCACTACAGCCACGCACGTGCAGCAGAAGGGCCGTGGAGTGTCCGCCATCTTTATCCACTGATTAGAGCGGAATCCCAACTGAGGAGTAAAGGCACTGGCGTGCCGTAGTAAGCCAGTGTAGAGTCCGACATTTTGGGCCACTGCAACGTGGCACTACAGCCACGCACGTGCCGCAGAAGGGCCATGGAGGGTCCGCCATATTTGGCTATAGATTAAAGCGGAAGCGCAACTGAGAACTTAAGTTTATGGTACAGTCTAGTAGGGTAGTGTTGTGTCCACCATTTTGGGCCACCGCAACGCAGCACTACTGCCACGCGCGCGCCGAAGTAGTGCCGGGGAGTGTTCGCCATCTTTGGTCCCGGATAAGAGCGGAAGCCCTGCTGAGGAGTAAAGGCACTGGCGTGTCGTAGTAGGGCAGTGTAGAGTCCGCCATTTTGTGGCAACGCAACGCGACACTACAGCCACGGACGTGCCGCAGTAGGGCTATAGACTGTCCGCCATCTTTGGCCATTAATTAGAGCGGAAGCCGAACTGAGGAGTAAAAGCACTGACGTGTAGTAGTAGGGCAGTGAAGAGTCCTATATTTTGTTCCACCGCAACGGGGCAATAAAGCCACGCACGTGTCGCTGTAGGGCCGTGGAGTGCCCGAGATCTTTTTCCATTAGTTAGAGTGGAAGCAGAACTGAGGAGAAAATGCACTGGCGTGTAGTAGTAGGGCAGTGTAGTATCCTGTCATTTTGGCCACAGCTACGCAGCACTACAGCCGCGGACGTGCCGCAGTAGGGCTATAGACTGTCCGCCATCTTTAGCCACTGATTTAAGCGGAAGCCCTACAGAGGAGTAAAGGAAATGGCGTGTCGTAGTAGGGCAGTGTAGAGTCCGATATTTTGGGGCAACGCAACGCGACACTACAGCCGCGCGCTTGCCGCAGTAGGGCCATGGAGGGTCCGCCATATTTGGCCTCTGATTTAAGCGGAAGCGCAACTGAGAACTTAAGTTTTTGGTAGAGTCTAGTAGGGCAGTGTAGTGTCCGCCATTTCGGGCCACCGCAACGCGGCACAACAGCCTATTACGTGCCGCAGTAGGGCCGTGGAGTGTCCGCCATTTTTGGCCACTGATTAGAGCGGAAGCCGAACTGAGGAGTAAAGGCACTGGCGTGTCGTAGTCGGACAGTGTTGCGTCCGACATGTTGGGCCACTGCAACGCGGCACTTCAGCAGCGCACGTCCGCCGAAGGGCCATGGAGTGTCCGACTTCGTTTTCCACTATTTAGAGCGGAAGCAGATCTGAGGAGAAAAGGCACTGGCGTGTAGTAGTAGGGCAGTGTAGAGTCCGACATTTTGGGGCACTGCATCGCGGCACTACAGCCGCGGACGTGCTGCAGTAGGGCCATGGAGGGTCCGCTATATTTAACCACTGATTTAAGAGAAAGCCGAACTGAGGAGTAACGGAACAGGCGTGTCGTAGTAGGGCAGTGAAGTGTCCGCCATTTTAGCCACCACTGCTCAGTATTACAGCCGCGGACGTGCCGCAGTAGGGCTATAGACTGTCCGCCATCTTTAGCCACTGATTTAAGCGGAAGCCCAACTGAGGAGTAAAGGAACAGGCGTGTCGCAGTAGGGCAGTGTAGAGTCCGCTATTTTGGGGCACCGCAACACGGCACTACAGCCGCGGACGTGCCGCAGTAGGGCTATAGACTGTCCGCCATCTTTAGCCACTGATTTAAGCGGAAGCCCTACTGAGGAGTAAGGGCACTGGCGTGTCGTAGTAGGGCAGTGTAGAGTCTGCCATTTTGGGGCAACGCAACGGGGCAATAAAGCCACGCACGTGTCGCAGTAGGGCCGTGGAGTGTCCGCCATCTTTGGCCACTGATTAGAGCGGAAGCCGAACTGAGGAGTGAAGGCACTGGCGTGTCGTAGTCGGGCAGTGTAGAGTACGCCATTTTGGACCACTGCAACGCGACACTTTAGCAGCGCACGTGCCGCTGAAGGGCCATGGAGTGCCCGACATCTTTTTCCATTAGTTAGAGTGGAAGCAGAACTGAGGAGAAAATGCACTGGCGTGTAGTAGTAGGGCAGTGTAGTATCCTGTCATTTTGGCCACAGCTACGCAGCACTACAGCCGCGGACGTGCCGCAGTAGGGCTATAGACTGTCCGCCATCTTTAGCCACTGATTTAAGCGGAAGCCCTACTGAGGAGTAAAGGAAATGGCGTGTCGTAGTAGGGCAGTGTAGAGTCCAATATTTTGGGCCACCGCAACGCGGCACAACAGCCTATTACGTGCCGCAGTAGGGCCGTGGAGTGTCCGCCATTTTTGGCCACTGATTAGAGCGGAAGCCGAACTGAGGAGTAAAGGCACTGGCGTGTCGTAGTCGGACAGTGTTGCGTCCGACATGTTGGGCCTCTGCAACGCGGCACTTCAGCAGCGCACGTCAGCCGAAGGGCCATGGAGTGTCCGACATCTTTTTCCACTATTTAGAGCGGAAGCAGATCTGAGGAGAAAAGGCACTGGCGTGTAGTAGTAGGGCAGTGTAGAGTCCGATATTTTGGGATATCGCAACACGGCACTACTGCCGTGCACGTGCCGCATTATGGCCGGGGAGTGTTCGCCATCTTTGGACACGGATTAGAGCGGAAGCCCAACTGAGGAGTAAAGCCACAGGCGTGTCGTAGTCGGGCAGTGTTGCGTCCGACATGTTAGGCCGCGCTACGCGGCGCTACAGCTTACACGTGCCGCTGAAGGGCCATGGAGTGTCCGCCTTTTTTTTCCATTAGTTAGATTGGAAGCCGAACTGAGGAGAAAAGGAACAGGCGTGTCGCAGTAGGGCAGTGTAGAGTCCGCTATTTTGGGGCACCGCAACACGGCACTACAGCCGCGGACGTGCCGCAGTAGGGCATGGAATGTCCGCCATCTTTGGTAACGGATAAGAGCAGAAGCTCAACTGAGGAGTAAAGGCACAGGCGTGTCGTAGTAGGGCAGTGTAGAGTCCGCCATTTTAGGGCACCGCAACGCGACACTACTGCCGCGGACGTGACGCAGAAGGGCTATAGACTGTCCGCCATCTTTGGCCACTAATATGAGCGGAAGCCGAACTGAAGAGTAAAGGCGCTGGCGTGTAGTAGTAGGGCAGTGTATAGTCCGACATTTTGAGCCACCGCACCGCGGCACTACAGTCGCGGACGTGCTGCTGTAGGGCTATGGAGTGTCCGCCATATTAGGCCACTGATTTAAGCGGAAGCGCAACTGAGAACTTAAGTCTCTGGTAGAGTCTAGTAGGGCAGTGTAGAGTCTGACATTTTGGGGCACCGCAACGCGGCACTACAGCCGCGGACGTGCCGCAGAAGGTCTATAGACTATTCGCCATCTTTGGCCACTGATTTGAGCGGAAGTTGAATTAAGTTGTAAAGGCACTGACGTGTCGTCGTAGGGCAGTGTAGAGTCCGATATTTTTGGCCATCGCAACATGGCACTACTGCCGTGCACGTGCCGCATTAGGGCCGGGGAGTGTTCATCATCTTTGGACACGGATTAGAGCGGAAGCCCTACTGAGGAGTAAAGCCACAGGCGTGTCGTAGTAGGGCAGTGTAGAGTCCGCCATTTTAGGGCACCGCAACGCGACACTACTGCCGCGGACGTGCCGCAGTAGGGCTATAGACTGTCCGCCATCTTTGGAAAACGGATAAGAGCGGAAGCTCAACTGAGGAGTAAAGGCACAGGCGAGTCGTAGTAGGGCAGAGTAGAGTCCGATATTTTGGGCCACCGCAACGTGACACTACAGCCGTGCATGTGCCGCGGTAAGGCTATGTATTGTCCGCCAACTTTGGCCACAAATTAGAGCGGAAGCCGAACTGAAGAGTAAAGGCACTTGCGTGTCGTGGTAGGGCAGTGTATAGTCCGACATTTTGGGCCACCGCACCGCGGCACTACAGTCGCGGACGTGCTGCTGTATGGCCATAGACTGTTCGCCATCTTTGGCCACGGAGTGGTGCGGAAGCCCAACTGAGGAGTACAGGCACTGTCGTGTCGTAGTTGGGCAGTGCAGAATCCGACATTTTGGACTACCGCAAAGCGGCACTACAGCCGCGCACGTGCCGCAGAAATGCCATAGAGTGACCGCCTTCTTTGGTCACAGATTAGATTGGAAGCCGAACTGTGGAGTAAAGGCACAGGCGTGTGGTAGTAGGGCTGGGAAGAGTCCGACATGTTGGTCCACGGAAACGCGGCGCTACAGCCATGCACGTGTCGCTGAAGGGCCATGGAGTGTCTGCCATCTTTTTCCACTATTTAGAGCGGAAGCCGAACAGAGGAGTAAAGGCACTGGTGTGTCGTAGTAGGGCAGTGTAGAGTCCGACATTTTGGGCCACCGCAACGCGGCCCTACAGTCGCGCATCTGCCGCAATAGGGCCATGGAGTGTCCGCCTTCTTTGGTCACTAATTTGAGCGGAAGTCGAAATGAGGAGTGAAGGCACTGGCGTGTAGATATAGGGCAGTGTAGTTTCCTGCCATTTTGGCCACCGCAACGCGGCACTACTGCCGTGCACGTGCAGCAGAAATGCCATAGAGTGTCCGCCTTTTTTGGTCACAGATTAGAGCGGAAGCCGAACTGAGGAGTAAAGGCACAGGCGTGTCGTAGTAGGGCAGTGTAGAGTCCGACATTTTGGGCCACCGCAACGCGGCACTACAGCCGCGGACCTGCCGCACTAGGGCCATAGACTGTTCGCCATCTTTTTCCACGGAGTGGTGCGGAAGCCCAACTTAGGAGTAAAGGCACTGTCGTGTCGTAGTTGGGCAGTGCAGAATCCGACATTATGGACTACCGCAAAGCGGCACTACAGCCGCTCAGGTGCCGCAGAAATGCCATAGAGTGTCCGCCTTCTTTGGTCACAGATTAGAGCGGAAGCCGAACTGAGGAGTAAAGGCACAGGCGTGTGGTAGTAGGGCTGGGAAGAGTCCGACATGTTGGTCCACCGAAACACGGCGCTACAGCCGTGCACGTGCCGCTGAAGGGCCATGGAGTGTCTGCCATCTTTTTCCACTATTTAGAGCAAAAGCCGAACAGAGGAGTAAAGGCACTGGCGTGTAGTAGTTGGGCAGTGCAGTTTCCTGCCATTTTCGCCACTGCAACGCGGCGCTACAGCCGTGCACGTGCGGCATTAGGGGGCGGGAGTATTCGCCATCTTTGGCCACGGATTAGAGCGGAAGACCAACTAAGGAGTAAAGACACTGGCGAGTCGTAGTAGTACAGTGTAATTTCCTGCCATTTTGGCCCCCGCAACGCGGCGCTACAGCCGTGCTCGTGCCGCTGAAGGGCCTTGGAGTGTCCGCCATCTTTTTCCACTATTTATAGCGGAAGCCGAACGAGGAGTAAAGGTACTGGTGTGTCGTAGTAGGGCAGTGTAGAGTCCGACATTTCGGGAAACCGCAACGCGGCACTACAGCATCGCATGTGCCGCAATAGGGCCATTCAGTGTCCGCCTTCTATGGTCACTAATTTGAACGGAAGTCGAACTGAGGAGTAAAGGCTAGGCGTGTAGAAATAGGGCAGTGTAGTTTCCAGCCATTTTGGCCACCGCAACGCGGCTTTACAGCCGTGCACTTGCAGCATTAGAGCTATGGAGTGTCCGCCATCTTTGGCAAATGATAGGGCGGAAGCCGACCTGAGGAATAAAGGCACTCGCGTGTCGTAGTAGGGCAGTGTAGTTTCCACCATTTTGGCCACTGCAACCTGGCACTTCAGCTACGCACAAACCGCAATAGGACCGTGGAGTGTCCGCAATCTTTGGCAACGGATTAGAGCGAAAGCCCAGCTGAGGGGTTAAGGGACTGGCGTGTCGTAGTAGGACAGCGTAGAGTCCGACAATTTGGGCAACCACAACGCGGCACTACAGCCGCGAACGTGCCGCAGTAGAGTTATGGAGTGACCGCCATCTTTGGCCACTGATTAGAGCGGAAGCCGAACTGTGGAGTAAAGGCACTGGCCTGTTGTAGTGGGAAAGTGTAGAGTCCGACAAGTTGGGCCACCGCAACGCGGTACTACAACCGTGCACGTGCCGCTGATGGGCCATGGAAGTTCCACCATCTTTTTCTACAAATTAGAGTGGATGCCGAACTGAGGAGTAAATTCACTGGCGTGTCGAAGTAGGTCTGTGTAGAGTCCACCATTTTGGTTCACCGCATCCCGGCACTACAGCCGTGCACGTGCCGCTGAAGGGCCATGGAGTGTCCGCCATCTTTTTCCACTTTTAAGAGCGGAAGCCGACCTGAGGAGTAAAGGCACTCGCGTGTCGTAGTAGGGCAGTGTAGTTTCCACCATTTTGGCCACTGCAACGCGGCACTTCAGCTACGCACAAACCGCAATAGGACCGTGGAGTGTCCGCAATCTTTGGCAACGGATTAGAGCGAAAGCCCAACTGAGGGGTTAAGGGACTGGCGTGTCGTAGTAGGACAGCGAAGTGTCCGACAATTTGGGCCACCGCAACAAGGCACTACAGCCGCCGACGTGCCGCATTAGAGCTATGGAGTGTCCGCCATCTTTGGTCAATGACTAGAGGGGAAGCGCAATTGAGAGCTTAAGTCTTTGGTAGGGTCATGAAGGGCAGTGTAGTGACCGCTATTTTGGGCCACCACAACGCGGCACTTCAGTTGCGCATGTGCCGCAGTTGGACCATGGAGTGTCCGAAATCTTTGGACAGTGATTAGAGCGGAAGCCGAACTGTGGAGTAAAGGCACTGGCTTGTCGTAGTAGGGCAGCGTAGAGTCTGACATTTTGGGCCACCGCAATGCGGCACTACAACCGCAAACGGGCCGCAGTAGAGCTATGGAGTGTCCGCCATCTTTGGCCACTGATTAGAGCGGAAGCCGAACTGTGGAGTAAAGGCACTGGCGTGTTGTAGTCGGGCAGTGTAGAGTCCACCATTTTGGTTCACCGCAGCCCGGCACAACAGCCGCGCATGTGCCGCGGAAGGGCCATGGAGAGTCCTCCATCTTTGGTCACTGATTAGGGCGGAAGCCGACCTGAGGAGTAAAGGTACAGGCGTGTCGTAGTAGGGCAGTGTAGAGTCCGACATTTTGGGCCACCGCAACGCGGCACTACAGCCGCGGACCTGCCGCACTAGGGCCATAGACTGTTCGCCTTCTTTGGCCACGGAGTGGTGCGGAAGCCCAACTGAGGAGTAAAGGCACTGTCGTGTCGTAGTTGGGCAGTGCAGAATCCGACATTTTGGACTACCGCAAAGCGGCACTACAGCCGCGCACGTGCCGCAGAAATGCCATAGAGTGTCCGCCTTCTTTGGTCACAGATTAGAGCGGAAGCCGAACTGAGGAGTAAAGGAACTGGTGTGTAGAAAAAGAGCAGGGTAGTTTCCTGCCATTTTGGCCACCACAACGCGGCACTACAGCCGTGCACGTGCTGCTGAAGGGCCATGGAGTGTCCGCCGTCTTTTTCCACTATTTAGAGTGGAAGCCGAACAGAGGAGTAAAGGCACTGGTGTGTCGTAGTAGGGCAGCGTAGAGTCTGACATTTTGGGCCACCGCAATGCGGCACTACAACCGCGAACGTGCCGCAGTAGAGCTAAGGAGTGTCCGCCATCTTTGGCCACTGATTAGAGCGGAAGCCGAACTGTGGAGTAAAGGCACTGGCGTGTTGTAGTCGGGCAGTGTAGAGTCCACCATTTTGGTTCACCGCAACCCGGCACCACAGCCGAGCATGTGCCGCGGAAAGTCCATGGAGAGTCCGCCATCTTTGTTCACTGATTAGGGCGGAAGCCGACCTGAGGAGTAAAGGCACTCGCGTGTCGTAGTAGGGCAGTGTAATTTCCACCATTTTGGCCACTGCAACGCGGCACTTCAGCGACGCACAAACCGCAATAGGACCGTGGAGTGTCCGCAATCTTTGGCTACGGATTAGAGCGAAAGCCCAATTGAGGGGTTAAGGGACTGGCGTGTCGTAGTAGGACAGCGAAGAGTCCGACAATTTGGCGGACGCAACGTGGCTGTAAAGCCGCACACTTGGCGCAGTAGGGCCATGGAGGCTACGCCAACTTTGGCCACGGATTAGAGCGGAAGCGAAACTGAGGAGTGAAGGCACAGGCGTGTCGCAGTAGGGCTGTGAAGAGTCCGCCATTTTGGGGCTCCGAATCGCGGAACTACAACCGCAGACGTGCCGCAGAACGGCTATAGACTGTCCGCCATATTTTTCCACTATTTAGAGAGGAAGACGAACTGAGGAGTAATGGCACTGGCGTGTAGTAGTTGGGCAGTGTAGTTTCCTGCCATTTCCGCCACTGCAACGCGGCACTACAGCAGTGCACGTGCGGCATTAGGGGGCGGTAGTGTTCGCCATTTTTGGCCACGGATAAGAGCGGAAGCCCTACTGAGGAGTAAAGGCACTGGCGTGTCGTAGTAGGGCAGTGTAATTTCCTGCCATTTTGGCCCTCGCAACGCGGCTATAACTCCGCACACGTGCCGAAGAAGGGCCATGGAGGGTCCGCCATATTTGGCCACTGATTAGAGCGGAAGCGCTACTAAGAACTTAAGTCTTTGGTAGGGTCTCGAAGGGCAGTGTAGTGTCCACCATTTTGGGCAATCGCAACTTGGCACATTCAGCCGTGGACGTGCCGCAAAAGGGCTATAGACTGTCCGCCATCTTTGGCTCCTGATTAGAGCGGAAGCAGAACTGTGGAGTAAAAGCACTGGCGTGTTGTAGTCGGGCAGTGTAGCGACCGACAAGTTGGACAACCGCAACGCGGCACTAAAGTCGTGCACGTGCCGCAGAAGGGCCAAGGAGGGTCCGCCATCTTTGGTCACTGATTAGGGCGGAAGCCGACCTGAGGAGTAAAGACTCTCGCGTGTCGTAGTAGGGCAGAGTAGTTTCCGCCTTTTTGGCCACTGCAACGCGGCACTACAGCTGCGCACAAGCCGCAATAGGGTCGTGGAGTGTCCGCAATCTTTGGCAACGGATAAGAGCGTTATCCCAAATGAGGGGTTATGGGACTGGCGTGTCGTAGTAGGGCAGCGAAGAGTTCGACAATTTGGGCTACCGCAACGCGGCACTACATCCGCGGACGTGCAGCATTAGAGCTGTGGAGTGTCCGCCTATTTTTGGCCAATGCTTAGAGTGGAAGCGCAATTGAGAACTTATGTCTTTGGTAGGGTCATGTAGGGCGGTGTAGTGTCCGCTATTTTGGGCCACCACAACGCGGCACTACAGTTGCGCATGTGCCGCAGTTGGACCATGGAGTGTCCGCCTTCTTTGGTCACAGATTAGAGCGGAAGCCCAACTGAGGAGTAAAGGCACTGGTGTGTAGAAATAGGGCAGTGTAGTTTCCTGCAATTTTGGCCACCGCAACGAGGCACTAAAGCCGTGCACGTACCGCAGAAATGCCATAGAGTGTCCGCCATATTTTCCCGCTATTTAGAGCGGAAGCCGAACTGAGGAGTAATGGCACTGGCGTGTAGTAGTTGGGCAGTGTAGTTTCCTGCCATTTTCGCCACTGCAACGCGGCACTACAGCCGTGCACGTGCAGCATTAGGGTCTTGGAGTGTTCGCCATGTTTTAGCCTGGGATTAGAGCGGAAGACCAACTGAGGAGTAAAGGCACTGGCGTGTCGTAGTAGGGCAGTGTAGAGTCCGACATTTTGGGCCACCGCAACGCGGCACTACAGCCGCGGACGTGCCACACTAGGGCTATAGACTGTTCGCCATCTTTGGCCACGGAGTGGAGCGGAAGCCCAACTGAGGAGTAAAGGCACTGTCGTGTCGCAGTTGGGCAGTGCTGAATCCGACAATTTGGGCTACCGCTACGCGGCACTACAGCCGCGCACGTGCCTCAGAAATGCTATAGAGTGTCCGCCTTCTTTGGTCAAAGATTAGAGCGGAAGTCGAACTGAGGAGTAAAGGCACAGGCGTGTGGAAGTAGGGCTGGGAAGAGTCCGACATGTTGGGCCACCGAAATGCGGCACTTCAGCCGCGCGAATGCCGCTGAAGGGCCATGGAAAGTCCGCCATATTTTTCCACTATTTAGAGCGGAAGCCGAACTGAGGAGTAAAGGCACTGGCGTGTCGTAGTAGGGCAGTGTAATTTCCTGCCATTTTGGCCCCCGCAACGCGGCTATAAAGCCGCACACGTTCCGCAGTAGGGCCATGGAGGGTCCGCCATATTTGGCCACTGATTAGAGCGGAAGCGCTACTGAGAACTTAAGTATTTGGTAGGGTCTCGAAGGGCAGTGTAGTGTCCACCATTTTGGGCAATCGCAACTTGGCACATTCAGCCGTGGACGTGCCGCATTAGAGCTATGGAGTGTCCGCCATCTTTGGCCAATGCTTAGTGTGGAAGCGAAACTGAGGTGTAAAGGCACTTTCGTGTCGTAGTAGGGCAGTGTATTTTCCTGCATTTTTGGCCCCCGCAACGTGGCGCTACAGCCGTGCACGTGTCGCTGAAGGGCCATGGAGTGTCCGCCATCTTTTTCCACTATTTAGAGCGGAAGCCGAACAGAGGAGTAATGGAACTGGCGTGTAGAAAAAGGGCAGGGTAGTTTCCCGCCATTTTGGCCACCACAACGCGGCACTACAGCCGTGCACGTGCCGCATTAGAGCCTTGGAGTGTTCGCCATTTTTTGGCCACGGATTAGAGCGGAAGACCAACTGAGGAATAAAGGCACTTTCGTGTCGTAGTAGGGCAGTGTATTTTCCTGCATTTTTGGCCCCCGCAACGCGGCGCTACACCCGTGCACGTGCCGCTGAAGGGCCATGGAGTGTCCGCCATCTTTTCCCACTATTTAGAGCGGAAGCCGAACAGAGGAGTAAAGGCACTGGTGTGTCGTAGTAGGGCAGTGTAGAGTCCGACAATTTGGGCCACCGTAACGCGGCACTACAGCCGAGCATGTGCCGCAATAGGGCCATAGAGTGTCCGCCTTCTTTGTTCACTAATTTGAGCGGAAGTCGAACTGAGGAGTAAAGGCACTGGCGAGTAGAAATAGGGCAGTGTAGTTTCCTGCCATTTTGGCCACCGCAACGCGGAAATACAGCGGTGCAAGTGCAGCATTAGGACCATGGAGTGTCCGCAATCTTTGGCTACGGATTAGAGCGGAAACCCATCAGAGGGGTAAAGGGACTGGCGTGTCGTAGTAGGGCAGCGTAGAGTCCGACAATTTGGGCTACCGCAACACGGCACTACAGCCGCGAACGTGCCGCAGTAGAGCTATGGAGTGTCCGCCATCTTTGACCAAGGATTAGAGCGGAAGCGCAACTGAGAATTTAAGTCTTTGGTAGGGTCTTGTAGTTCAGTGTAGTTTCCGCTATTTGGGGAAACCACAACGCGGCACTACAGCCACGCACGTGGTGTACTAGGACCATGGAGTGTTCGCCATTTTTTGGCCACGGATTAGAGCGGAAGTCCAACTGAGGAGTAAAGTCACTGGCGTGTCGTAGTTGGGCAGTGTAGAGTCCGACATTTTGGACACCGCAACGCGGCACTACAGCCGCGGACGTGCCGCACTAGGGCTATAAACTGTTCGCCATCTTTGGCCACTGATTAGAGCTGAAGCCCAACTGTGGAGTAAAGGCACTGGCGTTTTGTAGTCGGACTGTGTAGCGTCCAACAAGTTGGGCCACCTCAACGCGGCACTACAGCCGTGCACGTGCCGCTGAAGGGCCATAGAGTGTCCGCCTTCTTTGGTCACTAAAGAGAGCGGAGGCAGAACTGAGGAGTAAATGCACTGGTGTGTAGAAATAGGGCAAAGTAGTTTCCTGCCAATTTGGCCACCGCAACGCGGCACTACAGCCGTGCACGTGCAGCATTAGGGCCTAGGAGAGTTCGCCATTTTTTAGCCTGGGATTAGAGCGGAAGCCCAACTGAGGAGTAAAGGCACTGGCGTGTCGTAGTAGGGCAGTGTAGAGTCTGACATTTTGGGCCACCGCAACGCGGCACTACAGCCGCGGGCGTGCCGCTCTAGGGCTATAGACTTTTCGCCATCTTTGGCCACGGAGTGGAGCGGAAGCCCAACTGAGGAGTAAAGGCACTGGCGTGTCGTAGTAGGGCAGTGCAGAATCCGACATTTTGGGCTACCGCAAAGTTGCACTACAGCCGCGCACGTGCCGCAGTATTGCCATAGAGTGTCCGCCTTCTTTGGTCACAGATTAGAGCGGAAGCCGAACTGAGGAGTAAAGGCACAGGCGTGTCGTAGTAGGGCAATGTAGAGTCCGACATTTTGGGCCACCGCAACGCGGCACTACAGCCGCGGACCTGCTGCTCTAGGGCCATAGACTGTTCGCCATCTTTGGCCACGGAGTGGTGCGGAAGCCCAACTGAGGAGTAAAGGCACTGTCGTATCGTAGTTGGGCAGTGCGGAATCCGACATTTTGGACTACCGCAAAGCGGCACTACAGCCGCGCACGTGCCGCAGAAATGCCTTAGAGTGTCCGCCTTCTTTCGTCACAGATTAGAGTGGAAGCCGAACTGAGGAGTAAAGGCACCGGCGTGTGGTAGTAGGGCAGGGAAGAGTCCGACATGTTGGTCCACCGAAACGCGGCACTACAGCCGTGCGAGTGCCGCTGAAGGGCCATGGAGTGTCCGCCATATTTGGCCACGGATTGGTGCGGAAGCCCAACTGAGGAGTAAAGGCACTGTCGTGTCGTAGTTGGGCAGTGCAGAATCCGACATTTTGGACTACCGCAAAGCGGCACTACAGCCGCGCACGTGCCGCAGAAATGCCATAGAGTGTCCGCCTTCTTTCGTCACAGATTAGAGCGGAAGCCGAACTGAGGAGTAAAGGCACCGGCGTGTGGTAGTAGGGCTGGGAAGAGTCCGACATGTTGGTCCACCGAAACGCGGCGCTACAGCCGTGCGAGTGCCGCTGAAGGGCCATGGAGTGTCCGCCATATTTTTCCACTATTAAGAGCGGAAGCCGAACGGAGGAGTAATGGCACTGTCGTGTAGTAGTTGGGCATTGTAGAGTCCGAAATTTTGGGCCGCTGCAACGCGACACAATAGCCGCGCATGTGCCGCAATAGAGCGATAGAGTGTCCGCCTTCTTTGTTCACTACTTTGACGGAAGTAGAACTGAGGAATAAAGGTACTGGGGAGTAGAAATAGGGCAGTATTGTTTCCTGCCATTTTGGCCACCGCAACGCGGTAATACAGCCGTGCACGTGCAGCATTAGGACCGTGGAGTGTCCGCCATCTTTGGCCACTGATTAGAGCGGAAGCGCAACTGAGGAGTGAAGGCACAGGCGTGGCGCAACTGAGAACTTAAGTCTTTGGTAGGGTCTTGTAGGGCGGTGTAGTTTCCTGCCATTTTGGAAATCGCAACGCGGTGCTACAGCCGTGCACGTGCAGCATTAGGACAGTGGAGCGTCCGCCATCTTTTTCCACTATTTAGAGCGGAAACCGAACGGAGGAGTAAAGGCACTGGTGTGTCGTAGTAGAGCAGTGTAGAGTCCGACATTTTGGGCCACTGCAACGCGGCAGTACAGCCGCGGACGTGCCACACTAGGGCTATAGACTGTTCGCCATCTTTGGCCACGGAGTGGAGCGGAAGCCCAACTGAGGAGTAAAGGCACAGTCGTGTCGTAGTTGGGCATTGCAGAATCCGTCAATTTGAGCTACATCAACGCGGCACTACAGCCGCGCACGTGCCGCAGAAATGCCACAGAGTGTCCGCCTTCTTTGGTCACAGATTAGAGCGGAAGCCGAACTGAGGAGTAAAGGCACAGGCGTGTGGTAGTAGGGCTGGGAAGAGTCCGACATGTTGGGCCACCGAAATGCGGCTCTACAGCCGCGCGAGTGCCGCTGAAGGGCCATGGAGTGTCCGCCATCTTTTTCCACTATTTAGAGCGGAAGCCGAACTGAGGAGTAAAGGCAGTGGCGTGTAGTAGTTGGGCAGTGTAGTTTCCTGCCATTTTCGCCACTGCAACGCGGCACTACAGCCGTGCACGTGCGGCATTAGGGGGCGGTAGTGTTCGCCATCTTTGGCCACGGATTAGAGCGGAAGCCCAACTGAGGAGTAAAGGCACTGGCGTGTCGTAGTAGGGCAGTGTAATTTCCTGCCATTTTGGCCCCCGCAACGCGGCTATAAAGCCGCACACGTGCCGCAGTAGGGCCATGGAGGGTCCGCCATATTTGGCCACTGTTTAGAGCGGAAGCGCTACTGAGAACTTAAGTCTTTGGTAGGGTCTAGAAGGGCAGTGTAGTGTCCACCATTTTGGGCAATCGCAACTTGGCACATTCAGCCGTGGACCTGCCGCAGAAGGGCTATAGACTGTCCGCCATCTTTGGTCACTGATTAGGGCGGAAGCCGACCTGAGGATTAAAGGCACTCGCGTGTCGTAGTAGGGCAGTGTAAGTTCTTGCCATTTTGGCCCCCGCAACGCAGCTATAAAGCCGCACACGTGCCGCAGTAGGGCCATGGAGGGTCCGCAATCTTTGGCAAAGGATAAGAGCGGAAGCCCAACTGAGGGGTTATGGGACTGGCGTTTAGTAGTAGGACAGCGAAGAGTTCGACAATTTGGGCAACCGCAACGCGGCACTACAGCCGCGGACGTGCCGCATTAGAGCTATGGAGTGTCAGCCATCTTTGGCCAATGCTTAGTGTGGAAGCGCAATTGAGAACTTATGTCTTTGGTAGGGTCATGTAGGGCGGTGAAGTGTCCGCTATTTTGGGCCACCACAACGCGGCACTACAGTTGCGCATGTGCCGCAGTTGGACCATGGAGTGTCCGAAATCTTTGACCAGTGATTAGAGTGGAAGCCCAACTGAGGTGTAAAGTCAATTGCTTGTCGTTGTAGGGCAGTGTAGTTTCCTGCCATTTTGGCCACCACAACGCGGCACTACAGCCGTGCACTTGCCGCATTAGGGCCTTGGAGTGTTCGCCATTTTTTGGCCACGGATTAGAGCGGAAGCCCAACTGAGGAATAAAGGCACTTTCGTGTCGTAGTAGGGCAGTGTAGTTTCCTGCCATTTTGGCCCCCGCAACGCGGCGCTACAGCCGTGCACGTGCCACTGAAGGGCCATGGAGTGTCCGCCATCTTTTTCCACTATTTAGAGCGGAAGCCGAACAGAGGAGTAAAGGCACTGGTGTGTCGTAGTAGGGCAGTGTAGAGTCTGACAATTTAGGCCACCGCAACGCGACACTACAGCCGCGCATGTGCCGCAATAGGACCATAGAGTGTCCGCCTTCTTTGTTCACTAATTTGAGCGGAAGTCGAACTGAGGAGTAAAGGCACTGGCGTGTAGAAATAGGGCAGTGTAGTTTCCTGCCATTTTGGCCACCGCAACGCGGTAATACAACCGTGCACGTGCAGCATTAGGACCGTGGAGTGTCCGCAATCCTTGGCTACGGATTAGAGCGGAAACCCAACAGAGGGGTAAAGGGACTGGCGTGTCGTAGTAGGGCAGTGTAGCTACTGAAAAGTTAGGCCACCGCAACGCGGCAATACAGTCGTGCACGTGCCGCAGAAGGGCCACGGAGAGTCCGCCATCTTTGGTCACTGATTAGGGCGGAAGCCGACCTGAGGAGTAAAGGCATTCGCGTGTCGTAGTAGGGGAGTGTAATTTCCTGTCAATTTGGCCCCCGCAACGCAGCTATAAAGCCGCACACGTGCCGCAGTAGGGCCATGGAGGGTCCGCAGTCTTTGGCAACGGATAAGAGCGGAAGCCCAACTGAGGGGTTATGGGACTGGCGTTTAGTAGAAGGACAGCGATGAGTTCGACAATTTGGGCAACCGCAACGCTGCACTACAGCCGCAGACGTGCCGCATTAGAGCTATGGAGTGTCCGCCATCTTTGGCCAATGCTTAGTGTGGAAGCTCAATTGAGAACTTATGTCTTTGGTAGGGTCATGTTGGGCGGTGTAGTGTCCGCTATTTTGGGCCACCACAACGCGGCACTACAGTTGCGCATGTGCCGCAGTTGGACCATGGAGTGTCCGAAATCTTTGGCCAGTGATTAGAGTGGAAGCCCAACTGAGGTTTAAAGGCACTGGCTTTTCGTTGTAGGGCAGTGTAGTTTCCTGTCATTTTAGCCACCACAACGCGGCACTACAGCCGTGCACGTGCCGCATTAGGGCCTTGGAGTGTTCGCCATTTTTTGGCCACGGATTAGAGCGGAAGCCCAACTGAGGAATAAAGGCACTTTCGTGTCGTAGTAGGGCAGTGTAGTTTCCTGCCATTTTGGCAACCGCAACGCGGCGCTACAGCCATGCACGTGCCGCTGAAGGGCCATGGAGTGTCCGCCATCTTTTTCCACTATTTAGAGCGGAAGCCGAACTGAGGAGTAAAGGCACTGGTGTGTAGTAGTTGGGCAGTGTAGTTTCCTGCCATTTTCGCCACTGCAACGCGGCACTACAGCCGTGCACGTGCGGCATTAGGGGGCGGTAGTGTTCGCCATCTTTGGCCACGGATTAGAGCGGAAGCCCAACTGAGGAGTAAAGGCACTGGCGTGTCGTAGTAGGGCAGTGTAATTTCCTGCCATTTTGGCCCCCGCAACGCGGCTATAAAGCCGCACACGTGCCGCAGTAGGGCCATGGAGGGTCCGCCATATTTGGCCACTGTTTAGAGCGGAAGCGCTACTGAGAACTTAAGTCTTTGGTAGGGTCTAGAAGGGCAGTGTAGTGTCCACCATTTTGGGCAATCGCAACTTGGCACATTCAGCCGTGGACCTGCCGCAGAAGGGCTATAGACTGTCCGCCATCTTTGACTCCTGATTAGAGCGGAAGCAGAACTGTGGAGTAAAGGCACTGGCGTGTTGTAGTCAGGCAGTGTAGCGACCGAAAAGTTGTGCCACCGCAACGCGGCACTTCAGTCGTGCACGTGCCGCAGAAGGGCCACAGAGAGTCCGCCATCTTTGGTCACTGATTAGGGCGGAAGCCTACCTGAGGATTAAAGGCACTCGCGTGTCGTAGTAGGGCAGTGTAAGTTCTTGCCATTTTGGCCCCCGCAACGCAGCTATAAAGCCGCACACGTGCCGCAGTAGGGCCATGGAGGGTCCGCAATCTTTGGCAAAGGATAAGAGCGGAAGCCCAACTGAGGGGTTATGGGACTGGCGTTTAGTAGTAGGACAGCGATGAGTTCGACAATTTGGGCAACCGCAACGCGGCACTACAGCCGCGGACGTGCCGCATTAGAGCTATGGAGTGTCCGCCATCTTTGGCCAATGCTTAGTGTGGAAGCGCAATTGAGAACTTATGTCTTTGGTAGGGTCATGTAGGGCGGTGAAGTGTCCGCTATTTTGGGCCACCACAACGCGGCACTACAGTTGCGCATGTGCCGCAGTTGGACCATGGAGTGTCCGAAATCTTTGACCAGTGATTAGAGTGGAAGCCCAACTGAGGTGTAAAGTCAATGGCTTGTCGTTGTAGGGCAGTGTAGTTTCCTGCCATTTTGGCCACCACAACGCGGCACTACAGCCGTGCACTTGCCGCATTAGGGCCTTGGAGTGTTCGCCATTTTTTGGCCACGGATTAGAGCGGAAGCCCAACTGAGGAATAAAGGCACTTTCGTGTCGTAGTAGGGCAGTGTAGTTTCCTGCCATTTTGGCCCCCGCAACGCGGCGCTACAGCCGTGCACGTGCCACTGAAGGGCCATGGAGTGTCCGCCATCTTTTTCCACTATTTAGAGCGGAAGCCGAACAGAGGAGTAAAGGCACTGGTGTGTCGTAGTAGGGCAGTGTAGAGTCCGACAATTTAGGCCACCGCAACGCGACACTACAGCCGCGCATGTGCCGCAATAGGGCCATAGAGTGTCCGCCTTCTTTGTTCACTAATTTGAGCGGAAGTCGAACTGAGGAGTAAAGGCACTGGCGTGTAGAAATAGGGCAGTGTAGTTTCCTGCCATTTTGGCCACCGCAACGCGGTAATACAGCCGTGCACGTGCAGCATTAGGACCGTGGAGTGTCCGCAATTCCTGGCTACGGATTAGAGCGGAAACCCAACAGAGGTGTAAAGGGACTGGCGTGTCGTAGTAGGGCAGTGTAGCGATTGAAAAGTTAGGCCACCGCAACGCGGCAATACAGTCGTGCACGTGCCGCAGAAGGGCCACGGAGAGTCCGCCATCTTTGGTCACTGATTAGGGCGGAAGCCGACCTGAGGAGTAAAGGCATTCGCGTGTCGTAGTAGGGGAGTGTAATTTCCTGTCATTTTGGTCCCCGCAACGCAGCTATAAAGCCGCACACGTGCCGCAGTAGGGCCATGGAGGGTCCGCAGTCTTTGGCAACGGATAAGAGCGGAAGCCCAACTGAGGGGTTAAGGGACTGGCGTTTAGTAGAAGGACAGCGATGAGTTCGACAATTTGGGCAACCGCAACGCGGCACTACAGCCGCGGACGAGCCGCATTAGAGCTATGGAGTGTCCGCCATCTTTGGCCAATGCTTAGTGTGGAAGCGCAATTGAGAACTTATGTCTTTGGTAGGGTCATGTAGGGCGGTGTAGTGTCCGCTATTTTGGGCCACCACAACGCGGCACTACAGTTGCGCATGTGCCGCAGTTGGACCATGGAGTGTCCGAAATCTTTGGCCAGTGATTAGAGTGGAAGCCCAACTGAGGTGTAAAGGCACTGGCTTTTCGTTGTAGGGCAGTGTAGTTTCCTGCCATTTTAGCCACCACAACGCGGCACTACAGCCGTGCACGTGCCGCATTAGGGCCTTGGAGTGTTCGCCATTTTTTGGCCACGGATTAGAGCGGAAGCCCAACTGAGGAATAAAGGCACTTTCGTGTCGTAGTCGGGCAGTGTAGTTTCCTGCCATTTTGGCAACCGCAACGCGGCGCTACAGCCATGCACGTGCCGCTGAAGGGCCATGGAGTGTACGCCATCTTTTTCCACTATTTAGAGCGGAAGCCGAACTGAGGAGTAAAGGCACTGGTGTGTAGTAGTTGGGCAGTGTAGTTTCCTGTCATTTTCGCCACTGCAACGCGGCACTACAGCCGTGC
The DNA here is from genome assembly GCF_982258835.1 of Parasteatoda tepidariorum. Taxonomy (NCBI): domain Eukaryota; kingdom Metazoa; phylum Arthropoda; class Arachnida; order Araneae; family Theridiidae; genus Parasteatoda; species Parasteatoda tepidariorum. The sequence goes on along the minus strand of NW_028257373.1, from coordinate 974,038 downwards.
ACGTGCGGCATTAGGGGGCGTTAGTGTTCGCCATCTTTGGCCACGGATTAGAGCGGTAGCCCAACTGAGGAGTAACGGCTCTGGCGTGTCGTAGTTGGGCAGTGTAGCTTCCTGACATTTTGGCCTACGCAACGTGGCTATTACCCTGTAATATAATACATGGTCCAATTTAAATATTATGGGTCAATATTAAGGTCTGATATTGCGCCTAGCGTTAGTTAACCATTGAAAGATGTCTTTGAATTTTTAAAGCATTTTAGAACGCTTATTTCTTAATTTTAAACTTCTCAGAACACTCTATTTCGCAGAGGCATACATAGTAAACTTTAGGGTCACGCTGTGTACCCCCTAATTGACCTATAATTATTTCCTGTGGTAGGATACACCATAACCCTGTAATATAATACGTGGTCCAATTTAAAAATTATAGGTCAATATTAAGTTCCGATACCGTGCCGTTAGTTAACATAGAAAAGTGTCTTCGAATTTCCTTGTTTTAATGCACTATTTAAAATATACATAGTGTACCCCCTAATTGACCTATAATTATTTCCTGTGGTAGGGTACACTATTACCCTGTGATATAATACCTGGTTCAAGTTAAATATTATGGGTCAATATTAAGGTCTGATATTGCGCCTTGCGTTAGTTAACCATTGAAAGATGTCTTTGAATTTTTAAAGCATTTTAGAACGCTTATTTCTTCATTTTAAGCATCTCAGAACACTCTATTTCGCATAGGCATACATAGTAAAATTTAGGGTCACTCTGTGTACCCCCTAATTGACCTATAATTATTTCCTGTGGTAGGGTACACTATAACCCTGTAATATAATACGTGGTCCAATTTAAAAATTATAGGTCAATATTAAGGTCCGATACCGTGCCGTTAGTTAACATAGAAAAGTGTCTTCGAATTTCCTTGTTTTAATGCACTATTTAAAATATACATAGTGTACCCGCTAATTGACCTATAATTATTTCCTGTTTTAGGATACACTATAACCCTGTAATATAATACGTGGTCCAATTTAAAAATTATAGGTCAATATTAAGGTCCGATACCGTGCCGTTAGTTAACATAGAAAAGTGTCTTCGAATTTCCTTGTTTTAATGCACTATTTAAAATATACATAGTGTACCCCCTAATTGACCTATAATTATTTCCTGTGGTAGGGTACACTATTACCCTGTGATATAATACCTGGTTCAAGTTAAATATTATGGGTCAATATTAAGGTCTGATATTGCGCCTTGCGTTAGTTAACCATTGAAAGATGTCTTTAAATTTTTAAAGCATTTTAGAACGCTTATTTCTTCATTTTAAGCATCTCAGAAAACTCTATTTCGCATAGGCATACATAGTAAAATTTAGGGTCACGCTGTGTACCCCCTAAATGACCTATAATTATTTCCTGTGGTAGGGTACACTATTACCCTGTAATATAATACGTGGTCCAATTTAAAAATTATAGGTCAATATTAAGGTCCGATACCGTGCCGTTAGTTAACATAGAAAAATGTCTTTGAATTTTTAAAGCATTTTAGAACGCTTATTTCATCATTTTAAGCTTCTCAGAACACTTTATTTCGCATAGGCATACATAGTAAACTTTAGGGTCACTCTGTGTACCCCCTAATTGACCTATAATTATTTCCTGTGGTAGGGTACTCTATAACCCTGTAATATAATACGTGGTCCAATTTAAAAATTATAGGTCAATATTAAGGTCCGATACCGTGCCGTTAGTTAACATAGAAAAGTGTCTTCGTATTTTCTTGTTTTAATGCACTATTTAAAATATACATAGTGTACCCCCTAATTGACCTATAATTATTTCCTGTTGTAGGGTACACTATTTCCCTGTAATATAATACCTGGTCTAATTGAAATATTATGGTTCCATATTAAGGTCTGATATCGCGCCTTGCGTTAGTTAACCATTGAAAGATGTCTTTGAATTTTTAAAGCATTTTAGAACGCTTATTTCTTCATTTTAAGCTTCTCAGAACACTCTATTTCGCATAGGCATACATAGTAGACTTTAGGGTCACGCTGTGTACCACCTAATTGACCTATAATTATTTCCTGTGGTAAGGTACACTATTACCCTGTAATATAATACGTGGTACAATTTAAAAATTATAGGTCAATATTAAGGTCCGATACCGGGCCGTTAGTTAACATAGAAAAGTGTCTTCGTATTTCCTTGTTTTAATACACTATTTAAAATATACATAGTGTACCCCCTAATTGACCTATAATTATTTCCTGTGGCAGGGTACACTATTACCCTGTAATATAATACCTGGTCCAATTTAAATATTATGGGTCAATATTAAGGTCTGATATTGCGCCTAGCGTTAGTTAACCATTGAAAGATGTCTTTGAATTTTTAAAGCATTTTAGAACGCTTATTTCTTCATTTTAAGCTTCTCAGAACACTTTATTTCGCATAGGCATACATAGTAAACTTTAGGGTCACGCTGTGTATCCCCTAATTGACCTATAATTATTTCCTGTGGTAGGATACACCATAACCCTGTAATATAATACGTGGTCCAATTTAAAAATTATAGGTCAATATTAAGGTCGGATACCGGGCCGTTAGTTAACATAGAAATGTGTCTTCGTATTTCCTTGTTTTAATACACTATTTAAAATATACATAGTGTACCCCCTAATTGACCTATAATTATTTCCTGTGGCAGGGTACACTATTACCCTGTAATATAATACCTGGTCCAATTTAAATATTATGGGTCAATATTAAGGTCTGATATTGCGCCTAGCGTTAGTTAACCATTGAAAGATGTCTTTGAATTTTTAAAGCATTTTAGAACGCTTATTTCTTAATTTTAAACTTCTCAGAACACTCTATTTCGCAGAGGCATACATAGTAAACTTTAGGGTCACGCTGTGTACCCCCTAATTGACCTATAATTATTTCCTGTGGTAGGATACACCATAACCCTGTAATTTAATACGTGGTCCAATTTAAAAATTATAGGTCAATATTAAGTTCCGATACCGTGCCGTTAGTTAACATAGAAAAGTGTCTTCGAATTTCCTTGTTTTAATGCACTATTTAAAATATACATAGTGTACCCCCTAATTGACCTATAATTATTTCCTGTGGTAGGGTACACTATTACCCTGTGATATAATACCTGGTTCAAGTTAAATATTATGGGTCAATATTAAGGTCTGATATTGCGCCTTGCGTTAGTTAACCATTGAAAGATGTCTTTAAATTTTTAAAGCATTTTAGAACGCTTATTTCTTCATTTTAAGCATCTCAGAAAACTCTATTTCGCATAGGCATACATAGTAAAATTTAGGGTCACGCTGTGTACCCCCTAAATGACCTATAATTATTTCCTGTGGTAGGGTACACTATTACCCTGTAATATAATACGTGGTCCAATTTAAAAATTATAGGTCAATATTAAGGTCCGATACCGTGCCGTTAGTTAACATAGAAAAATGTCTTTGAATTTTTAAAGCATTTTAGAACGCTTATTTCATCATTTTAAGCTTCTCAGAACACTTTATTTCGCATAGGCATACATAGTAAACTTTAGGGTCACTCTGTGTACCCCCTAATTGACCTATAATTATTTCCTGTGGTAGGGTACTCTATAACCCTGTAATATAATACGTGGTCCAATTTAAAAATTATAGGTCAATATTAAGGTCCGATACCGTGCCGTTAGTTAACATAGAAAAGTGTCTTCGTATTTTCTTGTTTTAATGCACTATTTAAAATATACATAGTGTACCCCCTAATTGACCTATAATTATTTCCTGTTGTAGGGTACACTATTTCCCTGTAATATAATACCTGGTCTAATTGAAATATTATGGTTCCATATTAAGGTCTGATATCGCGCCTTGCGTTAGTTAACCATTGAAAGATGTCTTTGAATTTTTAAAGCATTTTAGAACACTTATTTCTTCATTTTAAGCTTCTCAGAACACTCTATTTCGCATAGGCATACATAGTAGACTTTAGGGTCACGCTGTGTACCACCTAATTGACCTATAATTATTTCCTGTGGTAAGGTACACTATTACCCTGTAATATAATACGTGGTACAATTTAAAAATTATAGGTCAATATTAAGGTCCGATACCGTGCCGTTAGTTAACATAGAAAAGTGTCTTCGTATTTCCTTGTTTTAATGCACTATTTAAAATATACATAGTGTACCCCCTAAATGACCTATAATTATTTCCTGTGGGAGGGTACACTAATACCCTGTAATATAATAGGTGGTCCAATTTAAAAATTATAGGTCAATATTAAGGTCCGATACCGTGCCGTTAGTTAACATAGAAAAGTGTCTTCGTATTTCCTTGTTTTAATACACTATTTAAAATATACATAGTGTACCCCCTAATTGACCTATAATTATTTCCTGTGACAGGGTACACTATTACCCTGTAATATAATACCTAGTCCAATTTAAATATTATGGGTCAATATTAAGGTCTGATATTGCGCCTAGCGTTAGTTAACCATTGAAAGATGTCTTTGAATTTTTAAAGCATTTTAGAACGCTTATTTCTTCATTTTAAGCTTCTCAGAACACTCTATTTCGCAGAGGCATACATAGAGAACTTTAGGGTTACGCTGTGTACTCCCTAATTGACCTATAATTATTTCTTGTGGTAGGGTACACTATTACCCTATAATATAATACGTGGTCCAATTTAAAAATTATAGGTCAATATTAAGGTCCGATACCGGGCCGTTAGTTAACATAGAAAAGTGTCTTCGTATTTCCTTGTTTTAATACACTATTTAAAATATACATAGTGTACCCCCTAATTGACCTATAATTATTTCCTGTGGCAGGGTACACTATTACCCTGTAATATAATACCTGGTCCAATTTAAATATTATGGGTCAATATTAAGGTCTGATATTGCGCCTAGCGTTAGTTAACCATTGAAAGATGTCTTTGAATTTTTAAAGCATTTTAGAACGCTTATTTCTTCATTTTAAGCTTCTCAGAACACTTTATTTCGCATAGGCATACATAGTAAACTTTAGGGTCACGCTGTGTATCCCCTAATTGACCTATAATTATTTCCTGTGGTAGGATACACCATAACCCTGTAATATAATACGTGGTCCAATTTAAAAATTATAGGTCAATATTAAGGTCGGATACCGGGCCGTTAGTTAACATAGAAATGTGTCTTCGTATTTCCTTGTTTTAATACACTATTTAAAATATACATAGTGTACCCCCTAATTGACCTATAATTATTTCCTGTGGCAGGGTACACTATTACCCTGTAATATAATACCTGGTCCAATTTAAATATTATGGGTCAATATTAAGGTCTGATATTGCGCCTAGCGTTAGTTAACCATTGAAAGATGTCTTTGAATTTTTAAAGCATTTTAGAACGCTTATTTCTTAATTTTAAACTTCTCAGAACACTCTATTTCGCAGAGGCATACATAGTAAACTTTAGGGTCACGCTGTGTACCCCCTAATTGACCTATAATTATTTCCTGTGGTAGGATACACCATAACCCTGTAATATAATACGTGGTCCAATTTAAAAATTATAGGTCAATATTAAGTTCCGATACCGTGCCGTTAGTTAACATAGAAAAGTGTCTTCGAATTTCCTTGTTTTAATGCACTATTTAAAATATACATAGTGTACCCCCTAATTGACCTATAATTATTTCCTGTGGTAGGGTACACTATTACCCTGTGATATAATACCTGGTTCAAGTTAAATATTATGGGTCAATATTAAGGTCTGATATTGCGCCTTGCGTTAGTTAACCATTGAAAGATGTCTTTGAATTTTTAAAGCATTTTAGAACGCTTATTTCTTCATTTTAAGCATCTCAGAACACTCTATTTCGCATAGGCATACATAGTAAAATTTAGGGTCACTCTGTGTACCCCCTAATTGACCTATAATTATTTCCTGTGGTAGGGTACACTATAACCCTGTAATATAATACGTGGTCCAATTTAAAAATTATAGGTCAATATTAAGGTCCGATACCGTGCCGTTAGTTAACATAGAAAAGTGTCTTCGAATTTCCTTGTTTTAATGCACTATTTAAAATATACATAGTGTACCCGCTAATTGACCTATAATTATTTCCTGTTTTAGGATACACTATAACCCTGTAATATAATACGTGGTCCAATTTAAAAATTATAGGTCAATATTAAGGTCCGATACCGTGCCGTTAGTTAACATAGAAAAGTGTCTTCGAATTTCCTTGTTTTAATGCACTATTTAAAATATACATAGTGTAGCCCTTAATTGACCTATAATTATTTCCTGTGGTAGGGTACACTATTACCCTGTGATATAATACCTGGTTCAAGTTAAATATTATGGGTCAATATTAAGGTCTGATATTGCGCCTTGCGTTAGTTAACCATTGAAAGATGTCTTTAAATTTTTAAAGCATTTTAGAACGCTTATTTCTTCATTTTAAGCATCTCAGAAAACTCTATTTCGCATAGGCATACATAGTAAAATTTAGGGTCACGCTGTGTACCCCCTAAATGACCTATAATTATTTCCTGTGGTAGGGTACACTATTACCCTGTAATATAATACGTGGTCCAATTTAAAAATTATAGGTCAATATTAAGGTCCGATACCGTGCCGTTAGTTAACATAGAAAAATGTCTTTGAATTTTTAAAGCATTTTAGAACGCTTATTTCCTCATTTTAAGCTTCTCAGAACACTTTATTTCGCATAGGCATACATAGTAAACTTTAGGGTCACTCTGTGTACCCCCTAATTGACCTATAATTATTTCCTGTGGTAGGGTACTCTATAACCCTGTAATATAATACGTGGTCCAATTTAAAAATTATAGGTCAATATTAAGGTCCGATACCGTGCCGTTAGTTAACATAGAAAAGTGTCTTCGAATTTCCTTGTTTTAATGCACTATTTAAAATATACATAGTGTACCCCCTAATTGACCTATAATTATTTCCTGTGGTAGGGTACACTATTACCCTGTGATATAATACCTGATTCAAGTTAAATATTATGGGTCAATATTAAGGTCTGATATTGCGCCTTGCGTTAGTTAACCATTGAAAGATGTCTTTGAATTTTTAAAGCATTTTAGAACGCTTATTTCTTCATTTTAAGCATCTCAGAACACTCTATTTCGCATAGGCATACATAGTAAAATTTAGGGTCACGCTGTGTACCCCCTAAATGACCTATAATTATTTCCTGTGGTAGGGTACACTATTACCCTGTAATATAATACGTGGTCCAATTTAAAAATTATAGGACAATATTAAGGTCCGATACCGTGCCGTTAGTTAACATAGAAAAATGTCTTTGAATTTTTAAAGCATTTTAGAACGCTTATTTCCTCATTTTAAGCTTCTCAGAACACTTTATTTCGCATAGGCATACATAGTAAACTTTAGGGTCACTCTGTGTACCCCCTAATTGACCTATAATTATTTCCTGTGGTAGGGTACTCTATAACCCTGTAATATAATACGTGGTCCAATTTAAAAATTATAGGTCAATATTAAGGTCCGATACCGTGCCGTTAGTTAACATAGAAAAGTGTCTTCGAATTTCCTTGTTTTAATGCACTATTTAAAATATACATAGTGTACCCCCTAATTGACCTATAATTATTTCCTGTGGTAGGGTACACTATTACCCTGTGATATAATACCTGGTTCAAGTTAAATATTATGGGTCAATATTAAGGTCTGATATTGCGCCTTGCGATAGTTAACCATTGAAAGATGTCTTTGAATTTTTAAAGCATTTTAGAACGCTTATTTCTTCATTTTAAGCATCTCAGAACACTCTATTTCGCATAGGCATACATAGTAAAATTTAGGGTCACGCTGTGTACCCCCTAAATGACCTATAATTATTTCCTGTGGTAGGGTACACTATTACCCTGTAATATAATACGTGGTCCAATTTAAAAATTATAGGTCAATATTAAGGTCCGATACCGTGCCGTTAGTTAACATAGAAAAATGTCTTTGAATTTTTAAAGCATTTTAGAACACTTATTTCCTCATATTAAGCTTCTCAGAACACTTTATTTCGCATAGGCATACATAGTAAACTTTAGGGTCACTCTGTGTACCCCCTAATTGACCTATAATTATTTCCTGTGGCAGGGTACACTATAACCCTGTAATATAATACGTGGTCCAATTTAAAAATTATAGGTCAATATTAAGGTCCGATACCGTGCCGTTAGTTAACATAGAAAAGTGTCTTCGTATTTCCTTGTTTTAATACACTATTTAAAATATACATAGTGTACCCCCTAATTGACCTATAATTATTTCCTGTGACAGGGTACACTATTACCCTGTAATATAATACCTAGTCCAATTTAAATATTATGGGTCAATATTAAGGTCTGATATTGCGCCTAGCGTTAGTTAACCATTGAAAGATGTCTTTGAATTTTTAAAGCATTTTAGAACGCTTATTTCCTCATTTTAAGCTTCTCAGAACACTTTATTTCGCATAGGCATACATAGTAAACTTTAGGGTCACTCTGTGTACCCCCTAATTGACCTATAATTATTTCCTGTGGTAGGGTACTCTATAACCCTGTAATATAATACGTGGTCCAATTTAAAAATTATAGGTCAATATTAAGGTCCGATACCGTGCCGTTAGTTAACATAGAAAAGTGTATTCGAATTTCCTTGTTTTAATGCACTATTTAAAATATACATAGTGTACCCCCTAATTGACCTATAATTATTTCCTGTGGTAGGGTACACTATTACCCTGTGATATAATACCTGGTTCAAGTTAAATATTATGGGTCAATATTAAGGTCTGATATTGCGCCTTGCGTTAGTTAACCATTGAAAGATGTCTTTGAATTTTTAAAGCATTTTAGAACGCTTATTTCTTCATTTTAAGCATCTCAGAACACTCTATTTCTCATAGGCATACATAGTAAAATTTAGGGTCACGCTGTGTACCCCCTAATTGACCTATAATTATTTCCTGTGGTAGGGTACACTATTACCCTGTAATATAATACGTGGTCCAATTTAAAAATTATAGGTCAATATTAAGGTCCGATACCGTGCCGTTAGTTAACATAGAAAAATGTCTTTGAATTTTTAAAGCATTTTAGAACGCTTATTTCCTCATATTAAGCTTCTCAGAACACTTTATTTCGCATAGGCATACATAGTAAACTTTAGGGTCACTCTGTGTACCCCCTAATTGACCTATAATTATTTCCTGTGGCAGGGTACACTATAACCCTGTAATATAATACGTGGTCCAATTTAAAAATTATAGGTCAATATTAAGGTCCGATACCGTGCCGTTAGTTAACATAGAAAAGTGTCTTCGTATTTCCTTGTTTTAATACACTATTTAAAATATACATAGTGTACCCCCTAATTGACCTATAATTATTTCCTGTGACAGGGTACACTATTACCCTGTAATATAATACCTAGTCCAATTTAAATATTATGGGTCAATATTAAGGTCTGATATTGCGCCTAGCGTTAGTTAACCATTGAAAGATGTCTTTGAATTTTTAAAGCATTTTAGAACGCTTATTTCTTCATTTTAAGCTTCTCAGAACACTCTATTTCGCAGAGGCATACATAGAGAACTTTAGGGTTACGCTGTGTACTCCCTAATTGACCTATAATTATTTCTTGTGGTAGGGTACACTATTACCCTATAATATAATACGTGGTCCAATTTAAAAATTATAGGTCAATATTAAGGTCCGATACCGGGCCGTTAGTTAACATAGAAAAGTGTCTTCGTATTTCCTTGTTTTAATACACTATTTAAAATATACATAGTGTACCCCCTAATTGACCTATAATTATTTCCTGTGGCAGGGTACACTATTACCCTGTAATATAATACCTGGTCCAATTTAAATATTATGGATCAATATTAAGGTCTGATATTGCGCCTAGCGTTAGTTAACCATTGAAAGATGTCTTTGAATTTTTAAAGCATTTTAGAACGCTTATTTCTTCATTTTAAGCTTCTCAGAACACTTTATTTCGCATAGGCATACATAGTAAACTTTAGGGTCACGCTGTGTATCCCCTAATTGACCTATAATTATTTCCTGTGGTAGGATACACCATAACCCTGTAATATAATACGTGGTCCAATTTAAAAATTATAGGTCAATATTAAGGTCGGATACCGGGCCGTTAGTTAACATAGAAATGTGTCTTCGTATTTCCTTGTTTTAATACACTATTTAAAATATACATAGTGTACCCCCTAATTGACCTATAATTATTTCCTGTGGCAGGGTACACTATTACCCTGTAATATAATACCTGGTCCAATTTAAATATTATGGGTCAATATTAAGGTCTGATATTGCGCCTAGCGTTAGTTAACCATTGAAAGATGTCTTTGAATTTTTAAAGCATTTTAGAACGCTTATTTCTTAATTTTAAACTTCTCAGAACACTCTATTTCGCAGAGGATTACATAGTAAACTTTAGGGTCACGCTGTGTACCCCCTAATTGACCTATAACTATTTCCTGTGGTAGGATACACCATAACCCTGTAATATAATACGTGGTCCAATTTAAAAATTATAGGTCAATATTAAGTTCCGATACCGTGCCGTTAGTTAACATAGAAAAGTGTCTTCGAATTTCCTTGTTTTAATGCACTATTTAAAATATACATAGTGTACCCCCTAATTGACCTATAATTATTTCCTGTGGTAGGGTACACTATTACCCTGTGATATAATACCTGGTTCAAGTTAAATATTATGGGTCAATATTAAGGTCTGATATTGCGCCTTGCGTTAGTTAACCATTGAAAGATGTCTTTGAATTTTTAAAGCATTTTAGAACGCTTATTTCTTCATTTTAAGCATCTCAGAACACTCTATTTCGCATAGGCATACATAGTAAAATTTAGGGTCACGCTGTGTACCCCCTAAATGACCTATAATTATTTCCTGTGGTAGGGTACACTATTACCCTGTAATATAATACGTGGTCCAATTTAAAAATTATAGGTCAATATTAAGGTCCGATACCGTGCCGTTAGTTAACATAGAAAAATGTCTTTGAATTTTTAATGCATTTTAGAACGCTTATTTCCTCATTTTAAGCTTCTCAGAACACTTTATTTCGCATAGGCATACATAGTAAACTTTAGGGTCACTCTGTGTACCCCCTTATTGACCTATAATTATTTCCTGTGGTAGGGTACACTATAACCCTGTAATATAATGCGTGGTCCAATTTAAAAATTATAGGTCAATATTAAGGTCCGATACCGTGCCGTTAGTTAACATAGAAAAGTGTCTTCGAATTTCCTTGTTTTAATGCACTATTTAAAATATACATAGTGTACCCCCTAATTGACCTATAATTATTTCCTGTGGCAGGATACACCATAACCCTGTAATATAATACGTGGTCCAATTTAAAAATTATAGGTCAATATTAAGGTCCGATACCGGGCCGTTAGTTAACATAGAAAAGTGTCTTCGTATTTCCTTGTTTTAATACACTATTTAAAATATACATAGTGTACCCCCTAACTGACCTATAATTATTTCCTGTGGCAGCGTACACTATTACCCTGTAATATAATACCTGGTCCAATTTAAATATTATGGGTCAATATTAAGGTCTGATATTGCGCCTAGCGCTAGTTAACCATTGAAAGATGTCTTTGAATTTTTAAAGCATTTTAGAACGCTTATTTCTTCATTTTAAGCTTCTCAGAACACTCTATTTCGCAGAGGCATACATAGAGATCTTTAGGGTCACGCTGTGTACTCCCTAATTGACCTATAATTATTTCTTGTGGTAGGGTACACTATTACCCTATAATATAATACGTGGTCCAATTTAAAAATTATAGGTCAATATTAAGGTCCGATACCGGGCCGTTAGTTAACATAGAAAAGTGTCTTCGTATTTCCTTGTTTTAATACACTATTTAAAATATACATAGTGTACCCCGTAATTGACCTATAATTATTTCCTGTGGCAGGGTACACTATTACCCTGTAATATAATACCTGGTCCAATTTAAATATTATAGGTCAATATTAAGGTCTGATATTGCGCCTAGCGTTAGTTAACCATTGAAAGATGTCTTTGAATTTTTAAAGCATTTTAGAACGCTTATTTCTTCATTTTAAGCTTCTCAGAACACTCTATTTCGCAGAGGCATACATAGAGAACTTTAGGGTTACGCTGTGTACTCCCTAATTGACCTATAATTATTTCTTGTGGTAGGGTACACTATTACCCTATAATATAATACGTGGTCCAATTTAAAAATTATAGGTCAATATTAAGGTCCGATACCGGGCCGTTAGTTAACATAGAAAAGTGTCTTCGTATTTCCTTGTTTTAATACACTATTTAAAATATACATAGTGTACCCCCTAATTGACCTATAATTATTTCCTGTGGCAGGGTACACTATTACCCTGTAATATAATACCTGGTCCAATTTAAATATTATGGGTCAATATTAAGGTCTGATATTGCGCCTAGCGTTAGTTAACCATTGAAAGATGTCTTTGAATTTTTAAAGCATTTTAGAACGCTTATTTCTTCATTTTAAGCTTCTCAGAACACTTTATTTCGCATAGGCATACATAGAAAACTTTAGGGTCACGCTGTGTATCCCCTAATTGACCTATAATTATTTCCTGTGGTAGGATACACCATAACCCTGTAATATAATACGTGGTCCAATTTAAAAATTATAGGTCAATATTAAGGTCGGATACCGGGCCGTTAGTTAACATAGAAATGTGTCTTCGTATTTCCTTGTTTTAATACACTATTTAAAATATACATAGTGTACCCCCTAATTGACCTATAATTATTTCCTGTGGCAGGGTACACTATTACCCTGTAATATAATACCTGGTCCAATTTAAATATTATGGGTCAATATTAAGGTCTGATATTGCGCCTAGCGTTAGTTAACCATTGAAAGATGTCTTTGAATTTTTAAAGCATTTTAGAATGCTTATTTCTTCATTTTAAGCATCTCAGAACACTCTATTTCGCATAGGCATACATAGTAAAATTTAGGGTCACGCTGTGTACCCCCTAAATGACCTATAATTATTTCCTGTGGTAGGGTACACTATTACCCTGTAATATAATACGTGGTCCAATTTAAAAATTATAGGTCAATATTAAGGTCCGATACCGTGCCGTTAGTTAACATAGAAAAATGTCTTTGAATTTTTAATGCATTTTAGAACGCTTATTTCCTCATTTTAAGCTTCTCAGAACACTTTATTTCGCATAGGCATACATAGTAAACTTTAGGGTCACTCTGTGTACCCCCTTATTGACCTATAATTATTTCCTGTGGTAGGGTACACTATAACCCTGTAATATAATGCGTGGTCCAATTTAAAAATTATAGGTCAATATTAAGGTCCGATACCGTGCCGTTAGTTAACATAGAAAAGTGTCTTCGAATTTCCTTGTTTTAATGCACTATTTAAAATATACATAGTGTACCCCCTAATTGACCTATAATTATTTCCTGTGGCAGGGTACACTATTACCCTGTAATATAATACCTGGTCCAATTTAAATATTATGGGTCAATATTAAGGTCTGATATTGCGCCTAGCGTTAGTTAACCATTGAAAGATGTCTTTGAATTTTTAAAGCATTTTAGAACGCTTATTTCTTCATTTTAAGCTTCTCAGAACACTTTATTTCGCATAGGCATACATAGTAAACTTTAGGGTCACGCTGTGTACCCCCTAATTGACCTATAATTATTTCCTGTGGTAGGATACACCATAACCCTGTAATATAATACGTGGTCCAATTTAAAAATTATAGGTCAATATTAAGGTCCGATACCGGGCCGTTAGTTAACATAGAAAAGTGTCTTCGTATTTCCTTGTTTTAATACACTATTTAAAATATACATAGTGTACCCCCTAATTGACCTATAATTATTTCCTGTGGCAGCGTACACTATTACCCTGTAATATAATACCTGGTCCAATTTAAATATTATAGGTCAATATTAAGGTCTGATATTGCGCCTAGCGCTAGTTAACCATTGAAAGATGTCTTTGAATTTTTAAAGCATTTTAGAACGCTTATTTCTTCATTTTAAGCTTCTCAGAACACTCTATTTCGCAGAGGCATACATAGAGATCTTTAGGGTCACGCTGTGTACTCCCTAATTGACCTATAATTATTTCTTGTGGTAGGGTACACTATTACCCTATAATATAATACGTGGTCCAATTTAAAAATTATAGGTCAATATTAAGGTCCGATACCGGGCCGTTAGTTAACATAGAAAAGTGTCTTCGTATTTCCTTGTTTTAATACACTATTTAAAATATACATAGTGTACCCCCTAATTGACCTATAATTATTTCCTGCGGTAGGGTACACTATTACCCTGTGATATAATACCTGGTTCAAGTTAAATATTATGGGTCAATATTAAGGTCTGATATTGCGCCTTGCGTTAGTTAACCATTGAAAGATGTCTGAATTTTTAAAGCATTTTAGAACGCTTATTTCTTCATTTTAAGCATCTCAGAACACTCTATTTCGCATAGGCATACATAGTAAAATTTAGGGTCACGCTGTGTACCCCCTAAATGACCTATAAGTATTTCCTGTGGTAGGGTACACTATTACCCTGTAATATAATACGTGGTCCAATTTAAAAATTATAGGTCAATATTAAGGTCCGATACCGTGCCGTTAGTTAACATAGAAAAATGTCTTTGAATTTTTAAAGCATTTTAGAACGCTTATTTCCTCATATTAAGCTTCTCAGAACACTTTATTTCGCATAGGCATACATAGTAAACTTTAGGGTCACTCTGTGTACCCCCTAATTGACCTATAATTATTTCCCGTGGCAGGGTACACTATAACCCTGTAATATAATACGTGGTCCAATTTAAAAATTATAGGTCAATATTAAGGTCCGATACCGTGCCGTTAGTTAACATAGAAAAGTGTCTTCGTATTTTCTTGTTTTAATGCACTATATAAAATATACATAGTGTACCCCCTAATTGACCTATAATTATTTCCTGTTGTAGGGTACACTATTTCCCTGTAATATAATACCTGGTCTAATTGAAATATTATGGTTCCATATTAAGGTCTGATATCGCGCCTTGCGTTAGTTAACCATTGAAAGATGTCTTTGAATTTTTAAAGCATTTTAGAACGCTTATTTCTTCATTTTAAGCTTCTCAGAACACTCTATTTCGCATAGGCATACATAGTAGACTTCAGGGTCACGCTGTGTACCACCTAATTGACCTATAATTATTTCCTGTGGTAAGGTACACTATTACCCTGTAATATAATACGTGGTACAATTTAAAAAATTATAGGTCGATATTAAGGTCCGATACCGTGCCGTTAGTTAACATAGAAAAGTGTCTTCGTATTTCCTTGTTTTAATGCACTATTTAAAATATACATAGTGTACCCCCTAAATGACCTATAATTATTTCCTGTGGTACGGTACACTAATACCCTGTAATATAATAGGTGGTCCAATTTAAAAACTATAGGTCAATATTAAGGTCCGATACCGTGCCGTTAGTTAACATAGAAAAATGTCTTTGAATTTTTAAAGCATTTTAGAACGCTTATTTCCTCATCTTAAGCTTCTCAGAACACTTTATTTCGCATAGGCATACATAGTAAACTTTAGGGTCACTCTGTGTACCCCCTAATTGACCTATAATTATTTCCTGTGGTAGGGTACACTATAACCCTGTAATATAATACGTGGTCCAATTTAAAAATTATAGGTCAATATTAAGGTCCGATACCGTGCCGTTAGTTAACATAGAAAAATTGTCTTCGTATTTTCTTGTTTTAATGCACTATTTAAAATATACATAGTGTACCCCCTAATTGACCTATAATTATTTCCTGTTGTAGGGTACACTATTTCCCTGTAATATAATACCTGGTCTAATTGAAATATTATGGTTCCATATTAAGGTCTGATATCGCGCCTTGCGTTAGTTAACCATTGAAAGATGTCTTTGAATTTTTAAAGCATTTTAGAACGCTTATTTCTTCATTTTAAGCTTCTCAGAACACTCTATTTCGCATAGGCATACATAGTAGACTTTAGGGTCACGCTGTGTACCACCTAATTGACCTATAATTATTTCCTGCGGTAAGGTACACTATTACCCTGTAATATAATACGTGGTACAATTTAAAAATTATAGGTCAATATTAAGGTCCGATACCGTGCCGTTAGTTAAAATAGAAAAGTGTCTTCGTATTTCCTTGTTTTAATGCACTATTTAAAATATACATAGTGTACCCCCTAAATGACCTATAATTATTTCCTGTGGTAGGGTACACTATTACCCTGTAATATAATACCTGGTCCAATTTAAATATTATGGGTCAATATTAAGGTCTGATATTGCGCCTAGCGTTAGTTAAACATTGAAAGAAGTCTTTGAATTTTTAAAGCATTTTAGAACGCTTATTTCTTCATTTTAAGCTTCTCAGAACACTCTATTTCGCAGAGGCATACATAGAGAACTTTAGGGTCACGCTGTGTACTCCCTAATTGACCTATAATTATTTCTTGTGGTAGGGTACACTATTACCCTATAATATAATACGTTGTTCAATTTAAAAATTATAGGTCACTATTAAGGTCCGATACCGGGCCGTTAGTTAACATAGAAAAGTGTCTTCGTATTTCCTTGTTTTAATACACTATTTAAAATATACATAGTGTACCCCCTAATTGACCTATAATTATTTCCTGTGGCAGGGTACACTATTACCCTGTAATATAATACCTGGTCCAATTTAAATATTATGGGTCAATATTAAGGTCTGATATTGCGCCTAGCGTTAGTTAACCATTGAAAGATGTCTTTGAATTTTTAAAGCATTTTAGAACGCTTATTTCTTCATTTTAAGCTTCTCAGAACACTTTATTTCGCATAGACATACATAGTAAACTTTAGGGTCACACTGTGTACCCCCTAATTGACCTATAATTATTTCCTGTGGTAGGGTACACTATTATCATGTAATATAATACGTGGTCCAATTTAAAAATTATAGGTCAATATTAAGGTCCGATACCGGGCCGTTAGTTAACATAGAAAAGTGTCTTCGTATTTCCTTGTTTTAATGCACTATTTAAAATATACATAGTGTACCCCCTAATTGACCTATAATTATTTCCTGTGGTAGGGTACACTATTACCCCGTAATATAATACCTGGTCCAATTCAAATATTATGGGTCAATATTAAGGTCTGATATTGCGCCTTGCGTTAGTTAACCATTGAAAGATGTCTTTGAATTTTTAAAGCATTTTAGAACGCTAATTTCTTTATTTTAAGCTTCTCAGAACACTCTATTTCGCATAGGCATACATAGTAAACTTTAGGGTCACGCTGTGTACCCTCTAATTGACCTATAATTATTTCCTGTGGTAGGGTACACTATTACCCTATAATATAATACGTGGTCCAATTTAAAAAATATAGGTCAATATTAAGGTCCGATACCGTGCCGTTAGTTAACATAGAAAAGTGTCTTCGTATTTCCTTGTTTTAATGCACTATTTAAAATATACATAGTGTACCCCCTAATTGACCTATAATTATTTCCTGGGGTAGGGTACACTATTACCCTGTAATATAATACCTGGTCCAATTTAAATATTATGGGTCAATATTAAGGTCTGATATTGCGCCTTGCGCTAGTTAACCATTGAAAGATGTCTTTGAAATTTTAAAGCATTTTAGAACGTTTATTTCTTCATTTTAAGCTTCTCAGAACACTCTATTTCGTATAGGCATACATAGTAAACTTTAGGGTCACGCTGTGTACCCCCTAATTGACCTATAATTATTTCTTGTGGTAGGGTACACTATTACCCTATAATATAATACGTGGTCCAATTTAAAAATTATAGGTCAATATTAAGGTCCGATACCGTGCCGTTAGTTAACATAGAAAAGTGTCTTTGAATTTTTAAAGCATTTTAGAACGCTTATTTCCTCATTTTAAGCTTCTCAGAACACTTTATTTCGCATAGGCATACATAGTAAACTTTAGGGTCACACTGTGTACCCCCTAATTGACCTATAATTATTTCCTGTGGTAGGGTACACTATTATCATGTAATATAATACGTGGTCCAATTTAAAAATTATAGGTCAATATTAAGGTCCGATACCGTGCCGTTAGTTAACATAGAAAAGTGTCTTCGTATTTCCTTGTTTTAATGCACTATTTAAAATATACATAGTGTACCCCCTAATTGACCTATAATTATTTCCTGTGGTAGGGTGCACTATTACCCTGTAATATAATACCTGGTCCAATTCAAATATTATGGGTCAATATTAAGGTCTGATATTGCGCCTTGCGTTAGTTAACCATTGAAAGATGTCTTTGAATTTTTAAAGTATTTTAGAACGCTTATTTCTTCATTTTAAGCATCTCAGAACACTCTATTTCGCATAGGCATACATAGTAAAATTTAGGGTCACGCTGTGAACCCCCTAAATGACCTATAATTATATCCTGTGGTAGGGTACACTATTACCCTGTAATATAATAGGTGGTCCAATTTAAAAATTATAGGTCAATATTAAGGTCCGATACCGTGCCGTTAGTTAGCATAGAAAAATGTCTTTGAATTTTTAAAGCATTTTAGAACGCTTATTTCCTCATTTTAAGCTTCTCAGAACACTTTATTTCGCATAGGCATACATAGTAAACTTTAGGGTCACTCTGCGTACCCCCTAATTGACCTATAATTATTTCCTGTGGTAGGGTACACTATAACCCTGTAATATAATACGTGGTCCAATTTAAAAATTATAGGTCAATATTAATTTCCGATACCGTGCCGCTAGTTAACATAGAAAAGTGTGTTCGTATTTCCTTGTTTTAATGCACTATTTAAAATATACATAGTGTACCCCCTAATTGACCTATAATTATTTCCTGTGGTAGGGTACACTATTACCCTGTAATATAATACCTGGTCCAATTTAAATATTATGGGTCAATATTAAGGTCTGATATTGCGCCTTGCGTTAGTTAACCACTGAAAGATGTCTTTGAATTTTTAAAGCATTTTTTAACGCTTATTTCTTCATTTTAAGCATCTCAGAACACTCTATTTCGCATAGGCATACATAGTAAAATTTAGGGTCACGCTGTGTACCCCCTAAATGACCTATAATTATTTCCTGTGGTAGGGTACATTATTACCCTGTAATACAATACGTGGTCCAATTTAAAAATTATAGGTCAATATTAAGGTCCGATACCGTGCCGTTAGTTAACATAGAAAAATGTCTTTGAATTTTTAAAGCATTTTAGAACGCTTATTTCCTCATTTTAAGCTTCTCAGAACACTTTATTTCGCATAGGCATACATATTAAACTTTAGGGTCACTCTGCGTACCCCCTAATTGACCTATAATTATTTCCTGTGGTAGGGTACACTATAACCCTGTAATATAATACGTGGTCCAATTTACAAATTATAGGTCAATATTAAGGTCCGATACCGTGCCGTTAGTTAACATAGAAAAGTGTCTTCGTATTTCCTTGTTTTAATGCACTATTTAAAATATACATAGTGTACCCCCTAATTGACCTATAATTATTTCCTGTGGTAGGGTACACTATTACCCTGTAATACAATACCTTGTTCAATTTAAATATTATGGGTCAATATTAAGGTTTGATATTGCGCCTTGCGTTAGTTAACCATTGAAAGATGTCTTTGAATTTTTAAAGCATTTTAGAACGCTTATTTCTTCATTTTAAGCTTCTCAGAACACTTTATTTCGCATAGGCATACATAGTAAACTTTAGGGTCACGCTGTGTACCCCCTAATTGACCTATAATTATTTCCAGTGGTAGGGTACACTATTACCCTGTAATATAATAGGTGGTCCAATTTAAAAATTATAGGTCAATATTAAGGTCCGATACCGTGCCGTTAGTTAGCATAGAAAAATGTGTTTGAATTTTTAAAGCATTTTAGAACGCTTATTTCCTCATTTTAAGCTTCTCAGAACACTTTATTTCGCATAGGCATACATAGTAAACTTTAGGGTCACGCTGTGTACCCGCTAATTGACCTATAATTATTTCCTGTGGTAGGATACACTATAATCCTGTAATATAATACGTGGTCCAATTTTAAAATTATAGGTCAATATTAAGGTCCGATACCGTGCCGTTAGTTAACATAGAAAAGTGTCTTCGAATTTCCTTGTTTTAATGCACTATTTAAAATATAAATAGTGTACCCCCTAATTGACCTATAATTATTTCCTGTGGTAGGGTACACTATTACCCTGTGATATAATACCTGGTTCAAGTTAAATATTATGGGTCAATATTAAGGTCTGATATTGCGCCTTGCGTTAGTTAACCATTGAAAGATGTCTTTGAATTTTTAAAGCATTTTAGAACGCTTATTTCTTCATTTTAAGCATCTCAGAACACTCTATTTCGCATAGGCATACATAGTAAAATTTAGGGTCACGCTGTGTACCCCCTAAATGACCTATAATTATTTCCTGTGGTAGGGTACACTATTACCCTGTAATATACTACGTGGTCCAATTTAAAAATTATAGGTCAATATTAAGGTCCGATACCGTGCCGTTAGTTAACATAGAAAAATGTCTTTGAATTTTTAAAGCATTTTAGAACGCTTATTTCCTCATTTTAAGCTTCTCAGAACACTTTATTTCGCATAGGCATACATAGTAAACTTTAGGGTCACTCTGTGTACCCCCTAATTGACCTATAATTATTTCCTGTGGTAGGGTACACTATAACCCTGTAATATAATACGTGGTCCAATTTAAAAATTATAGGTCAATATTAAGGTCCGATACCGTGCCGTTAGTTAACATAGAAAAGTGTCTTCGTATTTCCTTGTTTTAATGCACTATTTAAAATATACATAGTGTACCCCCTAATTGACCTATAATTATTTCCTGTGGTAGGGTGCACTATTACCCTGTAATATAATACCTGGTCCAATTCAAATATTATGGGTCAATATTAAGGTCTGATATTGCGCCTTGCGTTAGTTAACCATTGAAAGATGTCTTTGAATTTTTAAAGTATTTTAGAACGCTTATTTCTTCATTTTAAGCATCTCAGAACACTCTATTTCGCATAGGCATACATAGTAAAATTTAGGGTCACGCTGTGAACCCCCTAAATGACCTATAATTATATCCTGTGGTAGGGTACACTATTACCCTGTAATATAATAGGTGGTCCAATTTAAAAATTATAGGTCAATATTAAGGTCCGATACCGTGCCGTTAGTTAGCATAGAAAAATGTCTTTGAATTTTTAAAGCATTTTAGAACGCTTATTTCCTCATTTTAAGCTTCTCAGAACACTTTATTTCGCATAGGCATACATAGTAAACTTTAGGGTCACTCTGCGTACCCCCTAATTGACCTATAATTATTTCCTGTGGTAGGGTACACTATAACCCTGTAATATAATACGTGGTCCAATTTAAAAATTATAGGTCAATATTAATTTCCGATACCGTGCCGTTAGTTAACATAGAAAAGTGTGTTCGTATTTCCTTGTTTTAATGCACTATTTAAAATATACATAGTGTACCCCCTAATTGACCTATAATTATTTCCTGTGGTAGGGTACACTATTACCCTGTAATATAATACCTGGTCCAATTTAAATATTATGGGTCAATATTAAGGTCTGACATTGCGCCTTGCGTTAGTTAACCACTGAAAGATGTCTTTGAATTTTTAAAGCATTTTTGAACGCTTATTTCTTCATTTTAAGCATCTCAGAACACTCTATTTCGCATAGGCATACATAGTAAAATTTAGGGTCACGCTGTGTACCCCCTAAATGACCTATAATTATTTCCTATGGTAGGGTACATTATTACCCTGTAATACAATACGTGGTCCAATTTAAAAATTATAGGTCAATATTAAGGTCCGATACCGTGCCGTTAGTTAACATAGAAAAATGTCTTTGAATTTTTAAAGCATTTTAGAACGCTTATTTCCTCATTTTAAGCTTCTCAGAACACTTTATTTCGCATAGGCATACATAGTAAACTTTAGGGTCACTCTGCGTACCCCCTAATTGACCTATAATTATTTCCTGTGGTAGGGTACACTATAACCCTGTAATATAATACGTGGTCCAATTTACAAATTATAGGTCAATATTAAGGTCCGATACCGTGCCGTTAGTTAACATAGAAAAGTGTCTTCGTATTTCCTTGTTTTAATGCACTATTTAAAATATACATAGTGTACCCCCTAATTGACCTATAATTATTTCCTGTGGTAGGGTACACTATTACCCTGTAATACAATACCTTGTTCAATTTAAATATTATGGGTCAATATTAAGGTTTGATATTGCGCCTTGCGTTAGTTAACCATTGAAAGATGTCTTTGAATTTTTAAAGCATTTTAGAACGCTTATTTCTTCATTTTAAGCATCTCAGAACACTCTATTTCGCATAGGCATACATAGTAAAATTTAGGGTCACGCTGTGTACCCCCTAAATGACCTATAATTATTTCCTGTGGTAGGGTACACTATTACCCTGTAATATAATACGTGGTCCAATTTAAAAATTATAGGTCAATATTAAGGTCCGATACCGTGCCGTTAATTAACATAGAAAAATGTCTTTGAATTTTTAAAGCATTTTAGAACGCTTATTTCCTCATTTTAAGCTTCTCAGAACACTTTATTTCGCATAGGCATACATAGTAAACTTTAGGGTCACTCTGTGTACCCCCTAATTGACCTATAATTATTTCCTGTGGTAGGGTACACTATAACCCTGTAATATAATACGTGGTCCAATTTAAAAATTATAGGTCAATATTAAGGTCCGATACCGTGCCTTTAGTTAACATAGAAAAGTGTCTTCGAATTTCCTTGTTTTAATGCACTATTTAAAATATACATAGTGTACCCCCTAATTGACCTATAATTATTTCCTGTGGTAGGGTACACTATTACCCTGTGATATAATACCTGGTTCAAGTTAAATATTATGGGTCAATATTAAGGTCTGATATTGCGCCTTGCGTTAGTTAACCATTGAAAGATGTCTTTGAATTTTTAAAGCATTTTAGAACGCTTATTTCTTCATTTTAAGCATCTCAGAACACTCTATTTCGCATAGGCATACATAGTAAAATTTAGGGTCACGCTGTGTACCCCCTAAATGACCTATAATTATTTCCTGTGGTAGGGTACACTATTACCCTGTAATATAATACGTGGTCCAATTTAAAAATTATAGGTCAATATTAAGGTCCGATACCGTGCCGTTAGTTAACATAGAAAAATGTCTTTGAATTTTTAAAGCATTTTAGAACGCTTATTTCCTCATATTAAGCTTTTCAGAACACTTTATTTCGCATAGGCATACATAGTAAACTTTAGGGTCACTCTGTGTATCCCCTAATTGACCTATAATTATTTCCTGTGGCAGGGTACACTATAACCCTGTAATATAATACGTGGTCCAATTTAAAAATTATAGGTCAATATTAAGGTCCGATACCGTGCCGTTAGTTAACATAGAAAAGTGTCTTCGTATTTTCTTGTTTTAATGCACTATTTAAAATATACATAGTGTACCCCCTAATTGACCTATAATTATTTCCTGTTGTAGGGTACACTATTTCCCTGTAATATAATACCTGGTCTAATTGAAATATTATGGTTCCATATTAAGGTCTGATATCGCGCCTTGCGTTAGTTAACCATTGAAAGATGTCTTTGAATTTTTAAAGCATTTTAGAACGCTTATTTCTTCATTTTAAGCTTCTCAGAACACTCTATTTCGCATAGGCATACATAGTAAAATTTAGGGTCACGCTGTGTACCCCCTAAATGACCTATAATTATTTCCTGTGGTAGGGTACACTATTACCCTGTAATATAATACGTGGTCCAATTTAAAAATTATAGGTCAATATTAAGGTCCGATACCGTGCCGTTAGTTAACATAGAAAAATGTCTTTGAATTTTTAAAGCATTTTAGAACGCTTATTTCCTCATTTTAAGCTTCTCAGAACACTTTATTTCGCATAGGCATACATAGTAAACTTTAGGGTCACTCTGTGTACCCCCTAATTGACCTATAATTATTTCCTGTGGTAGGGTACACTATAACCCTGTAATATAATACGTGGTCCAATTTAAAAATTATAGGTCAATATTAAGGTCCGATACCGTGCCGTTAGTTAACATAGAAAAGTGTCTTCTAATTTCCTTGTTTTAATGCACTATTTAAAATATAGATAGTGTACCCCCTAATTGACCTATAATTATTTCCTGTGGTAGGGTACACTATTACCCTGTGATATAATACCTGGTTCAAGTTAAATATTATGGGTCAATATTAAGGTCTGATATTGCGCCTTGCGTTAGTTAACCATTGAAAGATGTCTTTGAATTTTTAAAAGCATTTTAGAACGCTTATTTCTTCATTTTAAGCATCTCAGAACACTCTATTTCGCATAGGCATACATAGTAAAATTTAGGGTCACGCTGTGTACCCCCTAAATGACCTATAATTATTTCCTGTGGTAGGGTACACTATTACCCTGTAATATAATACGTGGTCCAATTTAAAAATTATAGGTCAATATTAAGGTCCGATACCGTGCCGTTAGTTAACATAGAAAAATGTCTTTGAATTTTTAAAGCATTTTAGAACGCTTATTTCCTCATATTAAGCTTCTCAGAACACTTTATTTCGCATAGGCATACATAGTAAACTTTAGGGACTCTCTGTGTACCCCCTAATTGACCTATAATTATTTCCTGTGGCAGGGTACACTATAACCCTGTAATATAATACGTGGTCCAATTTAAAAATTATAGGTCAATATTAAGGTCCGATACCGTGCCGTTAGTTAACATAGAAAAGTGTCTTCGTATTTTCTTGTTTTAATGCACTATTTAAAATATACATAGTGTACCCCCTAATTGACCTATAATTATTTCCTGTTGTAGGGTACACTATTTCCCTGTAATATAATACCTGGTCTAATTGAAATATTATGGTTCCATATTAAGGTCTGATATCGCGCCTTGCGTTAGTTAACCATTGAAAGATGTCTTTGAATTTTTAAAACATTTTAGAACGCTTATTTCTTCATTTTAAGCTTCTCAGAACACTCTATTTCGCATAGGCATACATAGTAAAATTTAGGGTCACGCTGTGTACCCCCTAAATGACCTATAATTATTTCCTGTGGTAGGGTACAATATTACCCTGTAATATAATAGGTGGTCCTATTTAAAAATTATAGGTCAATATTAAGGTCCGATACCGTGCCGTTAGTTAACATAGAAAAGTGTCTTCGTATTTCCTTGTTTTAATGCACTATTTAAACTATACATAGTGTACCCCCTAATTGACCTATAATTATTTCCTGTGGTAGGGTACACTATTACCCTGTAATACAATACCTTGTTCAATTTAAATATTATGGGTCAATATTAAGGTTTGATATTGCGCCTTGCGTTAGTTAACCATTGAAAGATGTCTTTGAATTTTTAAAGCATTTTAGAACGCTTATTTCTTCATTTTAAGCTTCTCAGAACACTTTATTTCGCATAGGCATACATAGTAAACTTTAGGGTCACGCTGTTAACCCCCTAATTGACCTATAATTATTTCCTGTGGTAGGGTACACTATTACCCTGTAATATAATAGGTGGTCCAATTTAAAAATTATAGGTCAATATTAAGGTCCGATACCGTGCCGTTAGTTAGCATAGAAAAATGTGTTTGAATTTTTAAAGCATTTTAGAACGCTTATTTCCTCATTTTAAGCTTCTCAGAACACTTTATTTCGCATAGGCATACATAGTAAACTTTAGGGTCACGCTGTGTACCCGCTAATTAACCTATAATTATTTCCTGTGGTAGGATACACTATAATCCTGTAATATAATACGTGGTCCAATTTAAAAATTATAGGTCAATATTAAGGTCCGATACCGTGCCGTTAGTTAACATAGAAAAGTGTCTTCGAATTTCCTTGTTTTAATGCACTATTTAAAATATAAATAGTGTACCCCCTAATTGACCTATAATTATTTCCTGTGGTAGGGTACACTATTACCCTGTGATATAATACCTGGTTCAAGTTAAATATTATGGGTCAATATTAAGGTCTGATATTGCGCCTTGCGTTAGTTAACCATTGAAAGATGTCTTTGAATTTTTAAAGCATTTTAGAACGCTTATTTCTTCATTTTAAGCATCTCAGAACACTCTGTTTCGCATAGGCATACATAGTAAAATTTAGGGTCACGCTGTGTACCCCCTAAATGACCTATAATTATTTCCTGTGGTAGGGTACACTATTACCCTGTAATATAATACGTGGTCCAATTTAAAAATTATAGGTCAATATTAAGGTCCGATACCGTGCCGTTAGTTAACATAGAAAAATGTCTTTGAATTTTTAAAGCATTTTAGAACGCTTATTTCCTCATTTTAAGCTTCTCAGAACACTTTATTTCGCATAGGCATACATAGCAAACTTTAGGGTCACTCTGTGTACCCCCTAATTGACCTATAATTATTTCCTGTGGTAGGGTACACTATAACCCTGTAATATAATACGTGGTCCAATTTAAAAATTATAGGTCAATATTAAGGTCCGATACCGTGCCGTTAGTTAACATAGAAAAGTGTCTTCGAATTTCCTTGTTTTAATGCACTATTTAAAATATACATAGTGTACCCCCTAATTGACCTATAATTATTTCCTGAGGTAGGGTACACTATTACCCTGTGATATAATACCTGGTTCAAGTTAAATATTATGGGTCAATATTAAGGTCTGATATTGCGCCTTGCGTTAGTTAACCATTGAAAGATGTCTTTGAATTTTTAAAGCATTTTAGAACGCTTATTTCTTCATTTTAAGCATCTCAGAACACTCTATTTCGCATAGGCATACATAGTAAAATTTAGGGTCACGCTGTGTACCCCCTAAATGACCTATAATTATTTCCTGTGGTAGGGTACACTATTACCCTGTAATATAATACGTGGTCCAATTTAAAAATTATAGGTCAATATTAAGGTCCGATACCGTGCCGTTAGTTAACATAGAAAAATGTCTTTGAATTTTTAAAGCATTTTAGAACGCTTATTTCCTCATATTAAGCTTCTCAGAACACTTTATTTCGCATAGGCATACATAGTAAACTTTAGGGTCACTCTGTGTACCCCCTAATTGACCTATAATTATTTCCTGTGGCAGGGTACACTATCACCCTGTAATATAATACGTGGTCCAATTTAAAAATTATAGGTCAATATTAAGGTCCGATACCGTGCCGTTAGTTAACATAAAAAAGTGTCTTCGTATTTTCTTGTTTTAATGCACTATTTAAAATATACATAGTGTACCCCCTAATTGACCTATAATTATTTCCTGTTGTAGGGTACACTATTTCCCTGTAATATAATACCTGGTCTAATTGAAATATTATGGTTCCATATTAAGGTCTGATATCGCGCCTTGCGTTAGTTAACCATTGAAAGATGTCTTTGAATTTTTAAAGCATTTTA
Organism: Parasteatoda tepidariorum; assembly: GCF_982258835.1. Classification (NCBI taxonomy): domain Eukaryota; kingdom Metazoa; phylum Arthropoda; class Arachnida; order Araneae; family Theridiidae; genus Parasteatoda; species Parasteatoda tepidariorum. The sequence continues at coordinate 946,343 of NW_028257373.1, read as the reverse complement.
GAACGCTTATTTCTTCATTTTAAGCTTCTCAGAACACTCTATTTCGCATAGGCATACATAGTAAAATTTAGGGTCACGCTGTGTACCCCCTAAATGACCTATAATTATTTCCTGTGGTAGGGTACACTATTACCCTGTAATATAATACGTGGTCCAATTTAAAAATTATAGGTCAATATTAAGGTCCGATACCGTGCCGTTAGTTAACATAGAAAAATGTCTTTGAATTTTTAAAGCATTTTAGAACGCTTATTTCCTCATTTTAAGCTTCTCAGAACACTTTATTTCGCATAGGCATACATAGTAAACTTTAGGGTCACTCTGTGTACCCCCTAATTGACCTATAATTATTTCCTGTGGTAGGGTACACTATAACCCTGTAATATAATACGTGGTCCAATTTAAAAATTATAGGTCAATATTAAGGTCCGATACCGTGCCGTTAGTTAACATAGAAAAGTGTCTTCGAATTTCCTTGTTTTAATGCACTATTTAAAATATACATAGTGTACCCCCTAATTGACCTATAATTATTTCCTGTGGTAGGGTACACTATTACCCTGTGATATAATACCTGGTTCAAGTTAAATATTATGGGTCAATATTAAGGTCTGATATTGCGCCTTGCGTTAGTTAACCATTGAAAGATGTCTTTGAATTTTTAAAGCATTTTAGAACGCTTATTTCTTCATTTTAAGCATCTCAGAACACTCTATTTCGCATAGGCATACATAGTAAAATTTAGGGTCACGCTGTGTACCCCCTAAATGACCTATAATTATTTCCTGTGGTAGGGTACACTATTACCCTGTAATATAATACGTGGTCCAATTTAAAAATTATAGGTCAATATTAAGGTCCGATACCGTGCCGTTAGTTAACATAGAAAAATGTCTTTGAATTTTTAAAGCATTTTAGAACGCTTATTTCCTCATATTAAGCTTTTCAGAACACTTTATTTCGCATAGGCATACATAGTAAACTTTAGGGTCACTCTGTGTATCCCCTAATTGACCTATAATTATTTCCTGTGGCAGGGTACACTATAACCCTGTAATATAATACGTGGTCCAATTTAAAAATTATAGGTCAATATTAAGGTCCGATACCGTGCCGTTAGTTAACATAGAAAAGTGTCTTCGTATTTTCTTGTTTTAATGCACTATTTAAAATATACATAGTGTACCCCCTAATTGACCTATAATTATTTCCTGTTGTAGGGTACACTATTTCCCTGTAATATAATACCTGGTCTAATTGAAATATTATGGTTCCATATTAAGGTCTGATATCGCGCCTTGCGTTAGTTAACCATTGAAAGATGTCTTTGAATTTTTAAAGCATTTTAGAACGCTTATTTCTTCATTTTAAGCTTCTCAGAACACTCTATTTCGCATAGGGTCACGCTGTGTACCCCCTAAATGACCTATAATTATTTCCTGTGGTAGGGTACACTATTACCCTGTAATATAATACGTGGTCCAATTTAAAAATTATAGGTCAATATTAAGGTCCGATACCGTGCCGTTAGTTAACATAGAAAAATGTCTTTGAATTTTTAAAGCATTTTAGAACGCTTATTTCCTCATATTAAGCTTTTCAGAACACTTTATTTCGCATAGGCATACATAGTAAACTTTAGGGTCACTCTGTGTATCCCCTAATTGACCTATAATTATTTCCTGTGGCAGGGTACACTATAACCCTGTAATATAATACGTGGTCCAATTTAAAAATTATAGGTCAATATTAAGGTCCGATACCGTGCCGTTAGTTAACATAGAAAAGTGTCTTCGTATTTTCTTGTTTTAATGCACTATTTAAAATATACATAGTGTACCCCCTAATTGACCTATAATTATTTCCTGTTGTAGGGTACACTATTTCCCTGTAATATAATACCTGGTCTAATTGAAATATTATGGTTCCATATTAAGGTCTGATATCGCGCCTTGCGTTAGTTAACCATTGAAAGATGTCTTTGAATTTTTAAAGCATTTTAGAACGCTTATTTCTTCATTTTAAGCTTCTCAGAACACTCTATTTCGCATAGGGTCACGCTGTGTACCCCCTAAATGACCTATAATTATTTCCTGTAGTAGGGTACACTATTACCCTGTAATATAATACGTGGTCCAATTTAAAAATTATAGGTCAATATTAAGGTCCGATACCGTGCCGTTAGTTAACATAGAAAAATGTCTTTGAATTTTTAAAGCATTTTAGAACGCTTATTTCCTCATTTTAAGCTTCTCAGAACACTTTATTTCGCATAGGCATACATAGTAAACTTTAGGGTCACTCTGTGTACCCCCTAATTGACCTATAATTATTTCCTGTGGTAGGGTACACTATAACCCTGTAATATAATACGTGGTCCAATTTAAAAATTATAGGTCAATATTAAGGTCCGATACCGTGCCGTTAGTTAACATAGAAAAGTGTCTTCTAATTTCCTTGTTTTAATGCACTATTTAAAATATAGATAGTGTACCCCCTAATTGACCTATAATTATTTCCTGTGGTAGGGTACACTATTACCCTGTGATATAATACCTGGTTCAAGTTAAATATTATGGGTCAATATTAAGGTCTGATATTGCGCCTTGCGTTAGTTAACCATTGAAAGATGTCTTTGAATTTTTAAAAGCATTTTAGAACGCTTATTTCTTCATTTTAAGCATCTCAGAACACTCTATTTCGCATAGGCATACATAGTAAAATTTAGGGTCACGCTGTGTACCCCCTAAATGACCTATAATTATTTCCTGTGGTAGGGTACACTATTACCCTGTAATATAATACGTGGTCCAATTTAAAAATTATAGGTCAATATTAAGGTCCGATACCGTGCCGTTAGTTAACATAGAAAAATGTCTTTGAATTTTTAAAGCATTTTAGAACGCTTATTTCCTCATATTAAGCTTCTCAGAACACTTTATTTCGCATAGGCATACATAGTAAACTTTAGGGACTCTCTGTGTACCCCCTAATTGACCTATAATTATTTCCTGTGGCAGGGTACACTATAACCCTGTAATATAATACGTGGTCCAATTTAAAAATTATAGGTCAATATTAAGGTCCGATACCGTGCCGTTAGTTAACATAGAAAAGTGTCTTCGTATTTTCTTGTTTTAATGCACTATTTAAAATATACATAGTGTACCCCCTAATTGACCTATAATTATTTCCTGTTGTAGGGTACACTATTTCCCTGTAATATAATACCTGGTCTAATTGAAATATTATGGTTCCATATTAAGGTCTGATATCGCGCCTTGCGTTAGTTAACCATTGAAAGATGTCTTTGAATTTTTAAAACATTTTAGAACGCTTATTTCTTCATTTTAAGCTTCTCAGAACACTCTATTTCGCATAGGCATACATAGTAAAATTTAGGGTCACGCTGTGTACCCCCTAAATGACCTATAATTATTTCCTGTGGTAGGGTACAATATTACCCTGTAATATAATAGGTGGTCCTATTTAAAAATTATAGGTCAATATTAAGGTCCGATACCGTGCCGTTAGTTAACATAGAAAAGTGTCTTCGTATTTCCTTGTTTTAATGCACTATTTAAACTATACATAGTGTACCCCCTAATTGACCTATAATTATTTCCTGTGGTAGGGTACACTATTACCCTGTAATACAATACCTTGTTCAATTTAAATATTATGGGTCAATATTAAGGTTTGATATTGCGCCTTGCGTTAGTTAACCATTGAAAGATGTCTTTGAATTTTTAAAGCATTTTAGAACGCTTATTTCTTCATTTTAAGCTTCTCAGAACACTTTATTTCGCATAGGCATACATAGTAAACTTTAGGGTCACGCTGTTAACCCCCTAATTGACCTATAATTATTTCCTGTGGTAGGGTACACTATTACCCTGTAATATAATAGGTGGTCCAATTTAAAAATTATAGGTCAATATTAAGGTCCGATACCGTGCCGTTAGTTAGCATAGAAAAATGTGTTTGAATTTTTAAAGCATTTTAGAACGCTTATTTCCTCATTTTAAGCTTCTCAGAACACTTTATTTCGCATAGGCATACATAGTAAACTTTAGGGTCACGCTGTGTACCCGCTAATTAACCTATAATTATTTCCTGTGGTAGGATACACTATAATCCTGTAATATAATACGTGGTCCAATTTAAAAATTATAGGTCAATATTAAGGTCCGATACCGTGCCGTTAGTTAACATAGAAAAGTGTCTTCGAATTTCCTTGTTTTAATGCACTATTTAAAATATAAATAGTGTACCCCCTAATTGACCTATAATTATTTCCTGTGGTAGGGTACACTATTACCCTGTGATATAATACCTGGTTCAAGTTAAATATTATGGGTCAATATTAAGGTCTGATATTGCGCCTTGCGTTAGTTAACCATTGAAAGATGTCTTTGAATTTTTAAAGCATTTTAGAACGCTTATTTCTTCATTTTAAGCATCTCAGAACACTCTATTTCGCATAGGCATACATAGTAAAATTTAGGGTCACGCTGTGTACCCCCTAAATGACCTATAATTATTTCCTGTAATAGGGTACACTATTACCCTGTAATATAATACGTGGTCCAATTTAAAAATTATAGGTCAATATTAAGGTCCGATACCGTGCCGTTAGTTAACATAGAAAAATGTCTTTGAATTTTTAAAGCATTTTAGAACGCTTATTTCCTCATTTTAAGCTTCTCAGAACACTTTATTTCGCATAGGCATACATAGCAAACTTTAGGGTCACTCTGTGTACCCCCTAATTGACCTATAATTATTTCCTGTGGTAGGGTACACTATAACCCTGTAATATAATACGTGGTCCAATTTAAAAATTATAGGTCAATATTAAGGTCCGATACCGTGCCGTTAGTTAACATAGAAAAGTGTCTTCGAATTTCCTTGTTTTAATGCACTATTTAAAATATACATAGTGTACCCCCTAATTGACCTATAATTATTTCCTGTGGTAGGGTACACTATTACCCTGTGATATAATACCTGGTTCAAGTTAAATATTATGGGTCAATATTAAGGTCTGATATTGCGCCTTGCGTTAGTTAACCATTGAAAGATGTCTTTGAATTTTTAAAGCATTTTAGAACGCTTATTTCTTCATTTTAAGCATCTCAGAACACTCTATTTCGCATAGGCATACATAGTAAAATTTAGGGTCACGCTGTGTACCCCCTAAATGACCTATAATTATTTCCTGTGGTAGGGTACACTATTACCCTGTAATATAATACGTGGTCCAATTTAAAAATTATAGGTCAATATTAAGGTCCGATACCGTGCCGTTAGTTAACATAGAAAAATGTCTTTGAATTTTTAAAGCATTTTAGAACGCTTATTTCCTCATATTAAGCTTCTCAGAACACTTTATTTCGCATAGGCATACATAGTAAACTTTAGGGTCACTCTGTGTACCCCCTAATTGACCTATAATTATTTCCTGTGGCAGGGTACACTATAACCCTGTAATATAATACGTGGTCCAATTTAAAAATTATAGGTCAATATTAAGGTCCGATACCGTGCCGTTAGTTAACATAGAAAAGTGTCTTCGTATTTTCTTGTTTTAATGCACTATTTAAAATATACATAGTGTACCCCCTAATTGACCTATAATTATTTCCTGTTGTAGGGTACACTATTTCCCTGTGATATAATACCTGGTCTAATTGAAATATTATGGTTCCATATTAAGGTCTGATATCGCGCCTTGCGTTAGTTAACCATTGAAAGATGTCTTTGAATTTTTAAAGCATTTTAGAACGCTTATTTCTTCATTTTAAGCTTCTCAGAACACTCTATTTCGCATAGGCATACATAGTAAAATTTAGGGTCACGCTGTGTACCCCCTAAATGACCTATAATTATTTCCTGTGGTAGGGTACACTATTACCCTGTAATATAATACGTGGTCCAATTTAAAAATTATAGGTCAATATTAAGGTCCGATACCGTGCCGTTAGTTAACATAGAAAAATGTCTTTGAATTTTTAAAGCATTTTAGAACGCTTATTTCCTCATTTTAAGCTTCTCAGGACACTTTATTTCGCATAGGCATACATAGTAAACTTTAGGGTCACTCTGTGTACCCCCTAATTGACCTATAATTATTTCCTGTGGTAGGGTACACTATAACCCTGTAATATAATACGTGGTCCAATTTAAAAATTATAGGTCAATATTAAGGTCCGATACCGTGCCGTTAGTTAACATAGAAAAGTGTCTTCTAATTTCCTTGTTTTAATGCACTATTTAAAATATAGATAGTGTACCCCCTAATTGACCTATAATTATTTCCTGTGGTAGGGTACACTATTACCCTGTGATATAATACCTGGTTCAAGTTAAATATTATGGGTCAATATTAAGGTCTGATATTGCGCCTTGCGTTAGTTAACCATTGAAAGATGTCTTTGAATTTTTAAAGCATTTTAGAACGCTTATTTCTTCATTTTAAGCATCTCAGAACACTCTATTTCGCATAGGCATACATAGTAAAATTTAGGGTCACGCTGTGTACCCCCTAAATGACCTATAATTATTTCCTGTGGTAGGGTACACTATTACCCTGTAATATAATACGTGGTCCAATTTAAAAATTATAGGTCAATATTAAGGTCCGATACCGTGCCGTTAGTTAACATAGAAAAATGTCTTTGAATTTTTAAAGCATTTTAGAACGCTTATTTCCTCATATTAAGCTTCTCAGAACACTTTATTTCGCATAGGCATACATAGGTAAACTTTAGGGACACTCTGTGTACCCCCTAATTGACCTATAATTATTTCCTGTGGCAGGGTCACTATAACCCTGTAATATAATACGTGGTCCAATTTAAAATTATAGGTCAATATTAAGGTCCGATTCCGTGCCGTTAGTTAACATAGAAAAGTGTCTTCGTATTTTCTTGTTTTAATGCACTATTTAAAATATACATAGTGTACCCCCTAATTGACCTATAATTATTTCCTGTTGTAGGGTACACTATTTCCCTGTAATATAATACCTGGTCTAATTTGAAATATTATGGTTCCATATTAAGGTCTGATATCGCGCCTTGCGTTAGTTAACCATTGAAAGATGTCTTTGAATTTTTTAAACATTTTAGAACGCTTATTTCTTCATTTTAAGCTTCTCAGAACACTCTATTTCGCATAGGCATACATAGTAAAATTTAGGGTCACGCTGTGTACCCCCTAAATGACCTATAATTATTTCCTGTGGTAGGGTACACTATTACCCTGTAATATAATAGGTGGTCCTATTTAAAAATTATAGGTCAATATTAAGGTCCGATACCGTGCCGTTAGTTAACATAGAAAAATATCTTTGAATTTTTAAAGCATTTTAGAACGCTTATTTCCTCATCTTAAGCTTCTCAGAACACTTTATTTCGCATAGGCATACATAGTAAACTTTAGGGTCACTCTGTGTACCCCCTAATTGACCTATAATTATTTACTGTGGTAGGGTACACTATTACCATGTAATATAATACGTGGTCCAATTTAAAAATTATAGGTCAATATTAAGGTCCGATACCGTGCCGTTAGTTAACATAGAAAAGTGTCTTCGTATTTCCTTGTTTTAATGCACTATTTAAAATATACATAGTGAACCCCCTAATTGACCTATAATTATTTACTGTGGTAGGGTACACTATTTCCCTGTAATATAATACCTGGTCTAATTGAAATATTATGGTTCCATATTAAGGTCTGATATCGCGCCTTGCGTTAGTTAACCATTGAAAGATGTCTTTGAATTTTTAAAACATTTTAGAACGCTTATTTCTTCATTTTAAGCTTCTCAGAACACTCTATTTCGCATAGGCATACATAGTAAAATTTAGGGTCACGCTGTGTACCCCCTAAATGACCTATAATTATTTCCTGTGGTAGGGTACACTATTACCCTGTAATATAATAGGTGGTCCTATTTAAAAATTATAGGTCAATATTAAGGTCCGATACCGTGCCGTTAGTTAGCATAGAAAAATGTCTTTGAATTTTTAAAGCATTTTAGAACGCTTATTTCCTCATTTTAAGCTTCTCAGAACACTTTATTTCGCATAGGCATACATAGTAAACTTTAGGGTCACGCTGTGTACCCGCTAATTGACCTATAATTATTTCCTGTGGTAGGATACACTATAATCCTGTAATATAATACGTGGTCCAATTTAAAAATTATAGGTCAATATTAAGGTCCGATACCGTGCCGTTAGTTAACATAGAAAAGTGTCTTCGAATTTCCTTGTTTTAATGCACTATTTAAAATATAAATAGTGTACCCCCTAATTGACCTATAATTATTTCCTGTGGTAGGGTACACTATTACCCTGTGATATAATACCTGGTTCAAGTTAAATATTATGGGTCAATATTAAGGTCTGATATTGCGCCTTGCGTTAGTTAACCATTGAAAGATGTCTTTGAATTTTTAAAGCATTTTAGAACGCTTATTTCTTCATTTTAAGCATCTCAGAACACTCTATTTCGCATAGGCATACATAGTAAAATTTAGGGTCACGCTGTGTACCCCCTAAATGACCTATAATTATTTCCTGTGGTAGGGTACACTATTACCCTGTAATATAATACGTGGTCCAATTTAAAAATTATAGGTCAATATTAAGGTCCGATACCGTGCCGTTAGTTAACATAGAAAAATGTCTTTGAATTTTTAAAGCATTTTAGAACGCTTATTTCCTCATTTTAAGCTTCTCAGAACACTTTATTTCGCATAGGCATACATAGTAAACTTTAGGGTCACTCTGTGTACCCCCTAATTGACCTATAATTATTTCCTGTGGTAGGGTACACTATAACCCTGTAATATAATACGTGGTCCAATTTAAAAATTATAGGTCAATATTAAGGTCCGATACCGTGCCGTTAGTTAACATAGAAAAGTGTCTTCGAATTTCCTTGTTTTAATGCACTATTTAAAATATACATAGTGTACCCCCTAATTGACCTATAATTATTTCCTGTGGTAGGGTACACTATTACCCTGTGATATAATACCTGGTTCAAGTTAAATATTATGGGTCAATATTAAGGTCTGATATTGCGCCTTGCGTTAGTTAACCATTGAAAGATGTCTTTGAATTTTTAAAGCATTTTAGAACGCTTATTTCTTCATTTTAAGCATCTCAGAACACTCTATTTCGCATAGGCATACATAGTAAAATTTAGGGTCACGCTGTGTACCCCCTAAATGACCTATAATTATTTCCTGTGGTAGGGTACACTATTACCCTGTAATATAATACGTGTTCCAATTTAAAAATTATAGGTCAATATTAAGGTCCGATACCGTGCCGTTAGTTAACATAGAAAAATGTCTTTGAATTTTTAAAGCATTTTAGAACGCTTATTTCCTCATATTAAGCTTCTCAGAACACTTTATTTCGCATAGGCATACATAGTAAACTTTAGGGTCACTCTGTGTACCCCCTAATTGACCTATAATTATTTCCTGTGGCAGGGTACACTATAACCCTGTAATATAATACGTGGTCCAATTTAAAAATTATAGGTCAATATTAAGGTCCGATACCGTGCCGTTAGTTAACATAGAAAAGTGTCTTCGTATTTTCTTGTTTTAATGCACTATTTAAAATATACATAGTGTACCCCCTAATTGACCTATAATTATTTCCTGTTGTAGGGTACACTATTTCCCTGTAATATAATACCTGGTCTAATTGAAATATTATGGTTCCATATTAAGGTCTGATATCGCGCCTTGCGTTAGTTAACCATTGAAAGATGTCTTTGAATTTTTAAAACATTTTAGAACGCTTATTTCTTCATTTTAAGCTTCTCAGAACACTCTATTTCGCATAGGCATACATAGTAAAATTTAGGGTCACGCTGTGTACCCCCTAAATGACCTATAATTATTTCCTGTGGTAGGGTACACTATTACCCTGTAATATAATAGGTGGTCCTATTTAAAAATTATAGGTCAATATTAAGGTCCGATACCGTGCCGTTAGTTAACATAGAAAAATGTCTTTGAATTTTTAAAGCATTTTAGAACGCTTATTTCCTCATCTTAAGCTTCTCAGAACACTTTATTTCGCATAGGCATACATAGTAAACTTTAGGGTCACTCTGTGTACCCCCTAATTGACCTATAATTATTTCCTGTGGTAGGGTACACTATTACCATGTAATATAATACGTGGTCCAATTTAAAAATTATAGGTCAATATTAAGGTCCGATACCGTGCCGTTAGTTAACATAGAAAAGTGTCTTCGTATTTCCTTGTTTTAATGCACTATTTAAAATATACATAGTGAACCCCCTAATTGACCTATAATTATTTACTGTGGTAGGGTGCACTATTACCCTGTAATATAATACCTGGTCCAATTCAAATATTATGGGTCAATATTAAGGTCTGATATTGCGCCTTGCGTTAGTTAACCATTGAAAGAAGTCTTTGAATTTTTAAATCATTTTAGAACGCTAATTTCTTCATTTTAAGGTTCTCAGAACACTCTATTTCGCATAGGCATACATAGTAAACTTTAGGGTCACACTGTTTACCCTCTAATTGACCTATAATTATTTCCTGTGGTAGGGTACAATATTACCCTATAATATAATACGTGATCCAATTTAAAAATTATAGGTCAATATTAAGGTCCGATACCGTGCCGTTAGTTAACATAGAAAAGTGTCTTCGTATTTCCTTGTTTTAATGCACTATTTAAAATATACATAGTGTACCCCCTAATTGACCTATAATTATTTCCTGTGGTAGGGTACACTATTACCCTGTAATATAATACCTGGTCCAATTTAAATATTATGGGTCAATATTAAGGTCTGATATTGCGCCTTGCGCTAGTTAACCATTGAAAGATGTCTTTGAATTTTTAAAGCATTTTAGAACGCTTATTTCTTCATTTTAAGCTTCTCAGAACACTCTATTTCGCATAAGCATACATAGTAAACTTTAGGGTCACGCTGTGTACCCCCTAATTGACCTATAATTATTTCCTGTGGTAGGATACACTATAACCCTGTAACATAATACGTGGTCCAATTTAAAAATTATAGGTCAATATTAAGGTCCGATACCGTGCCGTTAGTTAACATAGAAAAGTGTCTTCGTATTTCCTTGTTTTAATGCACTATTTAAAATATACATAGTGTACCCCCTAATTGACCTATAATTATTTCCTGTGGTAGGGTACACTATTACCCTGTAATATAATACCTGGTCCAATTTAAATATTATGGGTCAATATTAAGGTCTGATATTGCGCCTTGCGTTAGTTAACCATTGAAAGATGTCTTTGAATTTTTAAAGTATTTTAGAACGCTCATTTCTTCATATTAAGCATCTCAGAACACTCTATTTCGCATAGGCATACATAGTAAAATTTAGGGTCACGCTGTGAACCCCCTAAATGACCTATAATTATATCCTGTGGTAGGGTACACTACTACCCTGTAATATAATACGTGGTCCAATTTAAAAATTATAGGTCAATATTAAGGTCCGATACCGTGCCGTTAGTTAACATAGAAAAGTGTCTTCGTATTTTCTTGTTTTAATGCACTATTTAAAATATACATAGTGTACCCCCTAATTGACCTATAATTATTTCCTGTTGTAGGGTACACTATTTCCCTGTAATATAATACCTGGTCTAATTGAAATATTATGGTTCCATATTAAGGTCTGATATCGCGCCTTGCGTTAGTTAACCATTGAAAGATGTCTTTGAATTTTTAAAGTATTTTAGAACGCTTATTTCTTCATTTTAAGCATCTCAGAACACTCTATTTCGCATAGGCATACATAGTAAAATTTAGGGTCACGCTGTGTACCCCCTAAATAACCTATAATTATTTCCTGTGGTAGGGTACACTATTACCCTGTAATATAATACGTGGTCCAATTTAAAAATTATAGGTCAATATTAAGGTCCGATACCGTGCCGTTAGTTAACATAGAAAAATGTCTTTGAATTTTTAAAGCATTTTAGAACGCTTATTTCCTCATATTAAGCTCCTCAGAACACTTTATTTCGCATAGGCATACATAGTAAACTTTAGGGTCACTCTGTGTACCCCCTAATTGACCTATAATTATTTCCTGTGGCAGGGTACACTATAACCCTGTAATATAATACGTGGTCCAATTTAAAAATTATAGGTCAATATTAAGGTCCGATACCGTGCCGTTAGTTAACACAGAAAAGTGTCTTCGTATTTTCTTGTTTTAATGCACTATTTAAAATATACATAATGTACCCCCTAATTGACCTATAATTATTTCCTGTTGTAGGGTACACTATTTCCCTGTAATATAATACCTGGTCTAATTGAAATATTATGGTTCCATATTAAGGTCTGATATCGCGCCTTGCGTTAGTTAACCATTGAAAGATGTCTTTGAATTTTTAAAACATTTTAGAACGCTTATTTCTTCATTTTAAGCTTCTCAGAACACTCTATTTCGCATAGGCATACATAGTAAAATTTAGGGTCACGCTGTGTACCCCCTAAATGACCTATAATTATTTCCTGTGGTAGGGTACACTATTACCCTGTAATATAATAGGTGGTCCAATTTAAAAATTATAGGTCAATATTAAGGTCCGATACCGTGCCGTTAGTTAACATAGAAAAATGTCTTTGAATTTTTAAAGCATTTTAGAACGCTTATTTCCTCATCTTAAGCTTCTCAGAACACTTTATTTCGCATAGGCATACATAGTAAACTTTAGGGTCACTCTGTGTACCCCCTAATTGACCTATAATTATTTCCTGTGGTAGGGTACACTATAACCCTGTAATATAATACGTGGTCCAATTTAAAAATTATAGGTCAATATTAAGGTCCGATACCGTGCCGTTAGTTAACATAGAAAATTGTCTTCGTATTTTCTTGTTTTAATGCACTATTTAAAATATACATAGTGTACCCCCTAATTGACCTATAATTATTTCCTGTTGTATGGTACACTATTTCCCTGTAATATAATACCTGGTCTAATTGAAATATTATGGTTCCATATTAAGGTCTGATATCGCGTCTTGCGTTAGTTAACCATTGAAAGATGTCTTTGAATTTTTAAAGCATTTTAGAACGCTTATTTCTTCATTTTAAGCTTCTCAGAACACTCTATTTCGCATAGGCATACATAGTAGACTTTAGGGTCACGCTGTGTACCACCTAATTGACCTATATATATTTCCTGTGGTAAGGTACACTATTACCCTGTAATATAATACGTGGTACAATTTAAAAATTATAGGTCAATATTAAGGTCCGATACCGTGCCGTTAGTTAAAATAGAAAAGTGTCTTCGTATTTCCTTGTTTTAATGCACTATTTAAAATATACATAGTGTACCCCCTAAATGACCTATAATTATTTCCTGTGGTAGGGTACACTATTACCCTGTAATATAATACCTGGTCCAATTTAAATATTATGGGTCAATATTAAGGTCTGATATTGCGCCTAGCGTTAGTTAAACATTGAAAGATGTCTTTGAATTTTTAAAGCATTTTAGAACGCTTATTTCTTCATTTTAAGCTTCTCAGAACACTCTATTTCGCAGAGGCATACATAGAGAACTTTAGGGTCACGCTGTGTACTCCCTAATTGACCTATAATTATTTCTTGTGGTAGGGTACACTATTACCCTATAATATAATACGTGGTCCAATTTAAAAATTATAGGTCAATATTAAGGTCCGATACCGGGCCGTTAGTTAACATAGAAAAGTGTCTTTGAATTTTTAAAGCATTTTAGAACGCTTATTTCTTCATTTTAAGCTTCTCAGAACACTTTATTTCGCATAGGCATACATAGTAAACTTTAGGGTCACACTGTGTACCCCCTAATTGACCTATAATTATTTCCTGTGGTAGGGTACACTATTACCATGTAATATAATACGTGGTCCAATTTAAAAATTATAGGTCAATATTAAGGTCCGATACCGTGCCGTTAGTTAACATAGAAAAGTGTCTTCGTATTTCCTTGTTTTAATGCACTATTTAAAATATACATAGTGTACCCCCTAATTGACCTATAATTATTTACTGTGGTAGGGTGCACTATTACCCTGTAATATAATACCTGGTCCAATTCAAATATTATGGGTCAATATTAAGGTCTGATATTGCGCCTTGCGTTAGTTAACCATTGAAAGAAGTCTTTGAATTTTTAAAGCATTTTAGAACGCTAATTTCTTCATTTTAAGGTTCTCAGAACACTCTATTTCGCATAGGCATACATAGTAAACTTTAGGGTCACGCTGTGTACCCTCTAATTGACCTATAATTATTTCCTGTGGTAGGGTACAATATTACCCTATAATATAATACGTGGTCCAATTTAAAAATTATAGGTCAATATTAAGGTCCGACACCGTGCCGTTAGTTAACATAGAAAAGTGTCTTCGTATTTCCTTGTTTTAATGCACTATTTAAAATATACATAGTGTACCCCCTAATTGACCTATAATTATTTCCTGTGGTAGGGTACACTATTACCCTGTAATATAATACCTGGTCCAATTTAAATATTATGGGTCAATATTAAGGTCTGATATTGCGCCTTGCGTTAGTTAACCATTGAAAGATGTCTTTGAATTTTTAAAGTATTTTAGAACGCTTATTTCTTCATTTTAAGCATCTCAGAACACTCTATTTCGCATAGGCATACATAGTAAAATTTAGGGTCACGCTGTGTACCCTCTAATTGACCTATAATTATTTCCTGTGGTAGGGTACAATATTACCCTATAATATAATACGTGGTCCAATTTAAAAATTATAGGTCAATATTAAGGTCCGACACCGTGCCGTTAGTTAACATAGAAAAGTGTCTTCGTATTTCCTTGTTTTAATGCACTATTTAAAATATACATAGTGTACCCCCTAATTGACCTATAATTATTTCCTGTGGTAGGGTACACTATTACCCTGTAATATAATACCTGGTCCAATTGAAATATTATGGTTCCATATTAAGGTCTGATATCGCGCCTTGCGTTAGTTAACCATTGAAAGATGTCTTTGAATTTTTAAAGCATTTTAGAACGCTTATTTCTTCATTTTAAGCTTCTCAGAACACTCTATTTCGCATAGGCATACATAGTAAAATTTAGGGTCACGCTGTGTACCCCCTAAATGACCTATAATTATTTCCTGTGGTAGGGTACACTATTACCCTGTAATATAATAGGTGGTCCAATTTAAAAATTATAGGTCAATATTAAGGTCCGATACCGTGCCGTTAGTTAACATAGAAAAATGTCTTTGAATTTTTAAAGCATTTTAGAACGCTTATTTCCTCATCTTAAGCTTCTCAGAACACTTTATTTCGCATAGGCATACATAGTAAACTTTAGGGTCACTCTGTGTACCCCCTAATTGACCTATAATTATTTCCTGTGGTAGGGTACACTATAACCCTGTAATATAATAAGTGGTCCAATTTAAAAATTATAGGTCAATATTAAGGTCCGATACCGTGCCGTTAGTTAACATAGAAAATTGTCTTCGTATTTTCTTGTTTTAATGCACTATTTAAAATATACATAGTGTACCCCCTAATTGACCTATAATTATTTCCTGTTGTAGGGTACACTATTTCCCTGTAATATAATACCTGGTCTAATTGAAATATTATGGTTCCATATTAAGGTCTGATATCGCGCCTTGCGTTAGTTAACCATTGAAAAATGTCTTTGAATTTTTAAAGCATTTTAGAACGCTTATTTCTTCATTTTAAGCTTCTCAGAACACTCTATTTCGCAGAGGCATACATAGAGAACTTTAGGGTCACGCTGTGTACTCCCTAATTGACCTATAATTATTTCTTGTGGTAGGGTACACTATTACCCTATAATATAATACGTGTTCCAATTTAAAAATTATAGGTCAATATTAAGGTCCGATACCGGGCCGTTAGTTAACATAGAAAAGTGTCTTCGTATTTCCTTGTTTTAATACACTATTTAAAATATACATAGTGTACCCCCTAATTGACCTATAATTATTTCCTGTGGCAGGGTACACTATTACCCTGTAATATAATACCTTTTCCAATTTAAATATTATGGGTCAATATTAAGGTCTGATATTGCGCCTAGCGTTAGTTAACCATTGAAAAATGTCTTTGAATTTTTAAAGCATTTTAGAACGCTTATTTCTTCATTTTAAGCTTCTCAGAACACTCTATTTCGCATAGGCATACATAGTAAACTTTAGGGTCACACTGTGTACCCCCTAATTGACCTATAATTATTTCCTGTGGTAGGGTACACTATTATCATGTAATATAATACGTGATCCAATTTAAAAATTATAGGTCAATATTAAGGTCCGATACCGGGCCGTTAGTTAACATAGAAAAGTGTCTTCGTATTTCCTTGTTTTAATGCACTATTTAAAATATACATAGTGTACCCCCTAATTGACCTATAATTATTTCCTGTGGTAGGGTACACTATTACCCCGTAATATAATACCTGGTCCAATTCAAATATTATGGGTCAATATTAAGGTCTGATATTGCGCCTTGCGTTAGTTAACCATTGAAAGATGTCTTTGAATTTTTAAAGCATTTTAGAACGCTAATTTCTTCATTTTAAGCTTCTCAGAACACTCTTTTTCGCATAAGCATACATAGTAAAATTTAGGGTCACGCTGTGTACCCCCTAAATGACCTATAATTATTTCCTGTGGTAGGGTACACTATTACCCTGTAATATAATACGTGGTCCAATTTAAAAATTATAGGTCAATATTAAGGTCCGATACCGTGCCGTTAGTTAACATTGAAAAATGTCTTTGAATTTTTAAAGCATTTTAGAACGCTTATTTCCTCATTTTAAGCTTCTCAGAACACTTTATTTCGCATAGGCATACATAGTAAACTTTAGGGTCACGCTGTGAACCCCTAATTGACCTATAATTATTTCCTGTGGTAGGATACACTATAACCCTGTAATATAATACGTGGTCCAATTTAAAAATTATAGGTCAATATTAAGGTCCGATACCGTGCCGTTAGTTAACATAGAAAAGTGTCTTCGTATTTCCTTGTTTTAATGCACTATTTAAAATATACATAGTGTACCCCCTAATTGACCTATAATTATTTCCTGTGGTAGGGTACACTATTACCCTGTAATATAATACCTGGTCCAATTTAAATATTATGGGTCAATATTAAGGTCTGATATTGCGCCTTGCGTTAGTTAACCATTGAAAGATGTCTTTGAATTTTTAAAGTATTTTAGAACGCTTATTTCTTCATTTTAAGCATCTCAGAACACTCTATTTCGCATAGGCATACATAGTAAAATTTAGGGTCACGCTGTGAACCCCCTAAATGACCTATAATTATATCCAGTGGTAGGGTACACTATTACCCTGTAATATAATACGTGGTCCAATTTAAAAATTATAGGTCAATATTAAGTTCCGATACCGTGCCGTTAGTTAACATTGAAAAATGTCTTCGTATTTCCTTGTTTTAATGCACTATTTAAAATATACATAATGTACCCCCTAATTGACCTATAATTATTTCCTGTTGTAGGGTACACTATTACCCTGTAATATAATACCTGGTTCAATTTAAATATTATGGTTCCATATTAAGGTCTGATATCGCGCCTTGCGTTAGTTAACCATTGAAAGATGTCTTTGAATTTTTAAAGCATTTTAGAACGCTTATTTCTTCATTTTAAGCTTCTCAGAACACTCTATTTCGCATAGGCATACATAGTAAATTTTAGGGTCATGCTGTGTACCACCTAATTGACCTATAATTATTTCCTGTGGTAAGGTACACTATTACCCTGTAATATAATACGTGGTCCAATTTAAAAATTATAGGTCAAGATTAAGGTCCGATACCGTGCCGTTAGTTAGCATAGAAAAATGTCTTTGAATTTTTAAAGCATTTTAGAACGCTTATTTCCTCATTTTAAGCTTCTCAGAACACTTTATTTCGCATAGGCATACATAGTAAACTTTAGGGTCACGCTGTGTACCCCCTAATTGACCTATAATTATTTCCTGTGGTAGGGTACACTATAACCCTGTAATATAATACGTGGTCCAATTTAAAAATTATAGGTCAATATTAAGGTACCGTGTACCGCGTACCCTGTACCGTGCCGTTAGTTAACATAGAAAAGTGTCTTCGTATTTCCTTGTTTTAATGCACTATTTAAAATATACATAGTGTACCCCCTAAATGACCTATAATTATTTCCTGTGGTAGGGTACACTATTACCCTGTAATATAATACCTGGTCCAATTTAAATATTATGGGTCAATATTAAGGTCTGATATTGCGCCTTGCGCTAGTTAACCATTGAAAGATGTCTTTGAATTTTTAAAGCATTTTAGAACGCTTATTTCTTCATTTTAAGCTTCTCAGAACACTCTATTTCGCATAAGCATACATAGTAAACTTTAGGGTCACGCTGTGTACCCCCTAATTGACCTATAATTATTTCCTGTGGTAGGATACACTATAACCCTGTAATATAATACGTGGTCCAATTTAAAAATTATAGGTCAATATTAAGGTCCGATACCGTGCCGTTAGTTAACATAGAAAAGTGTCTTCGTATTTCCTTGTTTTAATGCACTATTTAAAATATACATAGTGTACCCCCTAATTGACCTATAATTATTTCCTGTGGTAGGGTACACTATTACCCTGTAATATAATACCTGGTCCAATTTAAATATTATGGGTCAATATTAAGGTCTGATATTGCGCCTTGCGTTAGTTAACCATTGAAAGATGTCTTTGAATTTTTAAAGTATTTTAGAACGCTTATTTCTTCATTTTAAGCATCTCAGAACACTCTATTTCGCATAGGCATACATAGTAAAATTTAGGGTCACGCTGTGAACCCCCTAAATCACCTATAATTATATCCTGTGGTAGGGTACACTATTACCCTGTAATATAATACGTGGTCCAATTTAAAAATTATAGGTCAATATTAAGGTCCGATGCCGTGCCGTTAGTTAACATAGAAAAGTGTCTTCGTATTTTCTTGTTTTAATGCACTATTTAAAATATACATAGTGTACCCCCTAATTGAC
Source organism: Parasteatoda tepidariorum (assembly GCF_982258835.1). NCBI lineage: Eukaryota > Metazoa > Arthropoda > Arachnida > Araneae > Theridiidae > Parasteatoda > Parasteatoda tepidariorum. The sequence continues at coordinate 927,191 of NW_028257373.1, read as the reverse complement.
CTATAATTATTTCCTGTTGTAGGGTACACTATTTCCCTGTAATATAATACCTGGTCTAATTGAAATATTATGGTTCCATATTAAGGTCTGATATCGCGCCTTGCGTTAGTTAACCATTGATAGATGTCTTTGAATTTTTAAAACATTTTAGAACGCTTATTTCTTCATTTTAAGCTTCTCAGAACACTCTATTTCGCCTAGGCATACATAGTAAAATTTAGGGTCACGCTGTGTACCCCCTAAATGACCTATAATTATTTCCTGTGGTAGGGTACACTATTACCCTGTAATATAATAGGTGGTCCAATTTAAAAATTATAGGTCAATATTAAGGTCCGATACCGTGCCGTTAGTTAACATAGAAAAATGTCTTTGAATTTTTAAAGCATTTTAGAACGCTTATTTCCTCATCTTAAGCTTCTCAGAACACTTTATTTCGCATAGGCATACATAGTAAACTTTAGGGTCACTCTGTGTACCCCCTAATTGACCTATAATTATTTCCTGTGGTAGGGTACACTATAACCCTGTAATATAATACGTGGTCCAATTTAAAAATTATAGGTCAATATTAAGGTCCGATACCGTGCCGTTAGTTAACATAGAAAATTGTCTTCGTATTTTCTTGTTTTAATGCACTATTTAAAATATACATAGTGTACCCCCTAATTGACCTATAATTATTTCCTGTTGTAGGGTACACTATTTCCCTGTAATATAATACCTGGTCTAATTGAAATATTATGGTTCCATATTAAGGTCTGATATCGCGCCTTGCGTTAGTTAACCATTGAAAAATGTCTTTGAATTTTTAAAGCATTTTAGAACGCTTATTTCTTCATTTTAAGCTTCTCAGAACACTCTATTTCGCATAGGCATACATAGTAGACTTTAGGGTCACGCTGTGTACCACCTAATTGACCTATAATTATTTCCTGTGGTAAGGTACACTATTACCCTGTAATATAATACGTGGTACAATTTAAAAATTATAGGTCGATATTAAGGTCCGATACCGTGCCGTTAGTTAACATAGAAAAGTGTCTTCGTATTTCCTTGTTTTAATGCACTATTTAAAATATACATAATGTACCCCCTAATTGACCTATAATTATTTCCTGTTGTAGGGTACACTATTACCCTGTAATATAATACCTGGTTCAATTTAAATATTATGGTTCCATATTAAGGTCTGATATCGCGCCTTGCGTTAGTTAACCATTGAAAGATGTCTTTGAATTTTTAAAGCATTTTAGAACGCTTATTTCTTCATTTTAAGCTTCTCAGAACACTCTATTTCGCATAGGCATACATAGTAAATTTTAGGGTCATGCTGTGTACCACCTAATTGACCTATAATTATTTCCTGTGGTAAGGTACACTATTACCCTGTAATATAATACGTGGTCCAATTTAAAAATTATAGGTCAATATTAAGGTCCGATACCGTGCCGTTAGTTAGCATAGAAAAATGTCTTTGAATTTTTAAAGCATTTTAGAACGCTTATTTCCTCATTTTAAGCTTCTCAGAACACTTTATTTCGCATAGGCATACATAGTAAACTTTAGGGTCACGCTGTGTACCCCCTAATTGACCTATAATTATTTCCTGTGGTAGGGTACACTATAACCCTGTAATATAATACGTGGTCCAATTTAAAAATTATAGGTCAATATTAAGGTCCGATACCGTGCCGTTAGTTAACATAGAAAAGTGTCTTCGTATTTTCTTGTTTTAATGCACTATTTAAAATATACATAGTGTACCCCCTAATTAACCTATAATTATTTCCTGTTGTAGGGTACACTATTTCCCTGTAATATAATACCTGGTTCAATTTAAATATTATGGTTCCATATTAAGGTCTGATATCGCGCCTTGCGTTAGTTAACCATTGAAAGATGTCTTTGAATTTTTAAAGCATTTTAGAACGCTTATTTCTTCATTTTAAGCTTCTCAGAACACTCTATTTCGCATAGGCATACATAGTAAATTTTAGGGTCATGCTGTGTACCACCTAATTGACCTATAATTATTTCCTGTGGTAAGGTACACTATTACTCTGTAATATAATACGTGGTCCAATTTAAAAATTATAGGTCAATATTAAGGTCCGATACCGTGCCGTTAGTTAGCATAGAAAAATGTCTTTGAATTTTTAAAGCATTTTAGAACGCTTATTTCCTCATTTTAAGCTTCTCAGAACACTTTATTTCGCATAGGCATACATAATAAACTTTAGGGTCACGCTGTGTACCCCCTAATTGACCTATAATTATTTCCTGTGGTAGGGTACACTATAACCCTGTAATATAATACGTGGTCCAATTTAAAAATTATAGGTCAATATTAAGGTCCGATACCGTGCCGTTAGTTAACATAGAAAAGTGTCTTCGTATTTCCTTGTTTTAATGCACTATTTAAAATATACATAGTGTACCCCCTAAATGACCTATAATTATTTCCTGTGGTAGGGTACACTATTACCCTGTAATATAATACGTGGTCCAATTTAAAAATTATAGGTCAATATTAAGGTCCGATACCGTGCCGTTAGTTAGCATAGAAAAATGTCTTTGAATTTTTAAAGCATTTTAGAACGCTTATTTCTTCATTTTAAGCTTCTCAGAACACTCTATTTCGCATAAGCATACATAGTAAACTTTAGGGTCACGCTGTGTACCCCCTAATTGACCTATAATTATTTCCTGTGGTAGGATACACTATAACCCTGTAATATAATACGTGGTCCAATTTAAAAATTATAGGTCAATATTAAGGTCCGATACCGTGCCGTTAGTTAACATAGAAAAGTGTCTTCGTATTTCCTTGTTTTAATGCACTATTTAAAATATACATAGTGTACCCCCTAATTGACCTATAATTATTTCCTGTGGTAGGGTACACTATTACCCTGTAATATAATACCTGGTCCAATTTAAATATTATGGGTCAATATTAAGGTCTGATATTGCGCCTTGCGCTAGTTAACCATTGAAAGATGTCTTTGAATTTTTAAAGCATTTTAGAACGCTTATTTCTTCATTTTAAGCTTCTCAGAACACTCTATTTCGCATAAGCATACATAGTAAACTTTAGGGTCACGCTGTGTACCCCCTAATTGACCTATAATTATTTCCTGTGGTAGGATACACTATAACCCTGTAATATAATACGTGGTCCAATTTAAAAATTATAGGTCAATATTAAGGTCCGATACCGTGCCGTTAGTTAACATAGAAAAGTGTCTTCGTATTTCCTTGTTTTAATGCACTATTTAAAATATACATAGTGTACCCCCTAATTGACCTATAATTATTTCCTGTGGTAGGGTACACTATTACCCTGTAATATAATACCTGGTCCAATTTAAATATTATGGGTCAATATTAAGGTCTGATATTGCGCCTTGCGTTAGTTAACCATTGAAAGATGTCTTTGAATTTTTAAAGTATTTTAGAACGCTTATTTCTTCATTTTAAGCATCTCAGAACACTCTATTTCGCATAGGCATACATAGTAAAATTTAGGGTCACGCTGTGAACCCCCTAAATGACCTATAATTATATCCTGTGGTAGGGTACACTATTACCCTGTAATATAATACGTGGTCCAATTTAAAAATTATAGGTCAATATTAAGGTCCGATACCGTGCCGTTAGTTAACATAGAAAAGTGTCTTCGTATTTTCTTGTTTTAATGCACTATTTAAAATATACATAGTGTACCCCCTAATTGACCTATAATTATTTCCTGTTGTAGGGTACACTATTTCCCTGTAATATAATACCTGGTCTAATTGAAATATTATGGTTCCATATTAAGGTCTGATATCGCGCCTTGCGTTAGTTAACCATTGAAAGATGTCTTTGAATTTTTAAAGCATTTTAGAACGCTTATTTCTTCATTTTAAGCTTCTCAGAACACTCTATTTCGCATAGGCATACATAGTAAAATTTAGGGTCACGCTGTGTACCCCCTAAATGACCTATAATTATTTCCTGTGGTAGGGTACACTATTACCCTGTAATATAATAGGTGGTCCAGTTTAAAAATTATAGGTCAATATTAAGGTCCGATACCGTGCCGTTAGTTAACATAGAAAAATGTCTTTGAATTTTTAAAGCATTTTAGAACGCTTATTTCCTCATCTTAAGCTTCTCAGAACACTTTATTTCGCATAGGCATACATAGTAAACTTTAGGGTCACTCTGTGTACCCCCTAATTGACCTATAACTATTTCCTGTGGTAGGGTACACTATAACCCTGTAATATAATACGTGGTCCAATTTAAAAATTATAGGTCAATATTAAGGTCCGATACCGTGCCGTTAGTTAACATAGAAAATTGTCTTCGTATTTTCTTGTTTTAATGCACTATTTAAAATATACATAGTGTACCCCCTAATTGACCTATAATTATTTCCTGTTGTAGGGTACACTATTTCCCTGTAATATAATACCTGGTCTAATTGAAATATTATGGTTCCATATTAAGGTCTGATATCGCGCCTTGCGTTAGTTAACCATTGAAAAATGTCTTTGAATTTTTAAAGCATTTTAGAACGCTTATTTCTTCATTTTAAGCTTCTCAGAACACTCTATTTCGCATAGGCATACATAGTAGACTTTAGGGTCACGCTGTGTACCACCTAATTGACCTATAATTATTTCCTGTGGTAAGGTACACTATTACCCTGTAATATATAACGTGGTACAATTTAAAAATTATAGGTCGATATTAAGGTCCGATACCGTGCCGTTAGTTAACATAGAAAAGTGTCTTCGTATTTCCTTGTTTTAATGCACTATTTAAAATATACATAATGTACCCCCTAATTGACCTATAATATTTTCCTGTTGTAGGGTACACTATTACCCTGTAATATAATACCTGGTTCAATTTAAATATTATGGTTCCATATTAAGGTCTGATATCGCGCCTTGCGTTAGTTAACCATTGAAAGATGTCTTTGTATTTTTAAAGCATTTTAGAACGCTTATTTCTTCATTTTAAGCTTCTCAGAACACTCTATTTCGCTTAGGCATACATAGTAAATTTTAGGGTCATGCTGTGTACCACCTAATTGACCTATAATTATTTCCTGTGGTAAGGTACACTATTACCCTGTAATATAATACGTGGTCCAATTTAAAAATTATAGGTCAATATTAAGGTCCGATACCGTGCCGTTAGTTAGCATAGAAAAATGTCTTTGAATTTTTAAAGCATTTTAGAACGCTTATTTCCTCATTTTAAGCTTCTCAGAACACTTTATTTCGCATAGGCATACATAGTAAACTTTAGGGTCACGCTGTGTACCCCCTAATTGACCTATAATTATTTCCTGTGGTAGGGTACACTATAACCCTGTAATATAATACGTGGTCCAATTTAAAAAATATAGGTCAATATTAAGGTCCGATACCGTGCCGTTAGTTAACATAGAAAAGTGTCTTCGTATTTTCTTGTTTTAATGCACTATTTAAAATATACATAGTGTACCCCCTAATTGACCTATAATTATTTCCTGTTGTAGGGTACACTATTTCCCTGTAATATAATACCTGGTTCAATTTAAATATTATGGTTCAATATTAAGGTCTGATATCGCGCCTTGCGTTAGTTAACCATTGAAAGATGTCTTTGAATTTTTAAAGCATTTTAGAACGCTTATTTCTTCATTTTAAGCTTCTCAGAACACTCTATTTCGCATAGGCATACATAGTAAAATTTAGGGTCATGCTGTGTACCACCTAATTGACCTATAATTATTTCCTGTGATAAGGTACACTATTACCCTGTAATATAATACGTGGTCCAATTTAAAAATTATAGGTCAATATTAAGGTCCGATACCGTGCCGTTAGTTAGCATAGAAAAATGTCTTTGAATTTTTAAAGCATTTTAGAACGCTTATTTCCTCATTTTAAGCTTCTCAGAACACTTTATTTCGCATAGGCATACATAGTAAACTTTAGGGTCACGCTGTGTACCCCCTAATTGACCTATAATTATTTCCTGTGGTAGGGTACACTATAACCCTGTAATATAATACGTGGTCCAATTTAAAAATTATAGGTCAATATTAAGGTCCGATACCGTGCCGTTAGTTAACATAGAAAAGTGTCTTCGTATTTCCTTGTTTTAATGCACTATTTAAAATATACATAGTGTAACCCCTAAATGACCTATAATTATTTCCTGTGGTAGGGTACACTATTACCCTGTAATATAATACCTGGTCCAATTTAAATATTATGGGTCAATATTAAGGTCTGATATTGCGCCTTGCGCTAGTTAACCATTGAAAGATGTCTTTGAATTTTTAAAGCATTTTAGAACGCTTATTTCTTCATTTTAAGCTTCTCAGAACACTCTATTTCGCATAAGCATACATAGTAAACTTTAGGGTCACGCTGTGTACCCCCTAATTGACCTATAATTATTTCCTGTGGTAGGATACACTATAACCCTGTAATATAATACGTGGTCCAATTTAAAAATTATAGGTCAATATTAAGGTCCGATACCGTGCCGTTAGTTAACATAGAAAAGTGTCTTCGTATTTCCTTGTTTTAATGCACTATTTAAAATATACATAGTGTACCCCCTAATTGACCTATAATTATTTCCTGTGGTAGGGTACACTATTACCCTGTAATATAATACCTGGTCCAATTTAAATATTATGGGTCAATATTAAGGTCTGATATTGCGCCTTGCGTTAGTTAACCATTGAAAGATGTCTTTGAATTTTTAAAGTATTTTAGAACGCTTATTTCTTCATTTTAAGCATCTCAGAACACTCTATTTCGCATAGGCATACATAGTAAAATTTAGGGTCACGCTGTGAACCCCCTAAATGACCTATAATTATATCCTGTGGTAGGGTACACTATTACCCTGTAATATAATACGTGGTCCAATTTAAAAATTATAGGTCAATATTAAGGTCCGATACCGTGCCGTTAGTTAACATAGAAAAGTGTCTTCGTATTTTCTTGTTTTAATGCACTATTTAAAATATACATAGTGTACCCCCTAATTGACCTATAATTATTTCCTGTTGTAGGGTACACTATTTCCCTGTAATATAATACCTGGTCTAATTGGAATATTATGGTTCCATATTAAGGTCTGATACCGTGCCGTTAGTTAACATAGAAAAATGTCTTTGAATTTTTAAAGCATTTTAGAACGCTTATTTCCTCATCTTAAGCTTCTCAGAACACTTTATTTCGCATAGGCATACATAGTAAACTTTAGGGTCACTCTGTGTACCCCCTAATTGACCTATAACTATTTCCTGTGGTAGGGTACACTATAACCCTGTAATATAATACGTGGTCCAATTTAAAAATTATAGGTCAATATTAAGGTCCGATACCGTGCCGTTAGTTAACATAGAAAATTGTCTTCGTATTTTCTTGTTTTAATGCACTATTTAAAATATACATAGTGTACCCCCTAATTGACCTATAATTATTTCCTGTTGTAGGGTACACTATTTCCCTGTAATATAATACCTGGTCTAATTGAAATATTATGGTTCCATATTAAGGTCTGATATCGCGCCTTGCGTTAGTTAACCATTGAAAAATGTCTTTGAATTTTTAAAGCATTTTAGAACGCTTATTTCTTCATTTTAAGCTTCTCAGAACACTCTATTTCGCATAGGCATACATAGTAGACTTTAGGGTCACGCTGTGTACCACCTAATTGACCTATAATTATTTCCTGTGGTAAGGTACACTATTACCCTGTAATATATAACGTGGTACAATTTAAAAATTATAGGTCGATATTAAGGTCCGATACCGTGCCGTTAGTTAACATAGAAAAGTGTCTTCGTATTTCCTTGTTTTAATGCACTATTTAAAATATACATAATGTACCCCCTAATTGACCTATAATATTTTCCTGTTGTAGGGTACACTATTACCCTGTAATATAATACCTGGTTCAATTTAAATATTATGGTTCCATATTAAGGTCTGATATCGCGCCTTGCGTTAGTTAACCATTGAAAGATGTCTTTGTATTTTTAAAGCATTTTAGAACGCTTATTTCTTCATTTTAAGCTTCTCAGAACACTCTATTTCGCTTAGGCATACATAGTAAATTTTAGGGTCATGCTGTGTACCACCTAATTGACCTATAATTATTTCCTGTGGTAAGGTACACTATTACCCTGTAATATAATACGTGGTCCAATTTAAAAATTATAGGTCAATATTAAGGTCCGATACCGTGCCGTTAGTTAGCATAGAAAAATGTCTTTGAATTTTTAAAGCATTTTAGAACGCTTATTTCCTCATTTTAAGCTTCTCAGAACACTTTATTTCGCATAGGCATACATAGTAAACTTTAGGGTCACGCTGTGTACCCCCTAATTGACCTATAATTATTTCCTGTGGTAGGGTACACTATAACCCTGTAATATAATACGTGGTCCAATTTAAAAAATATAGGTCAATATTAAGGTCCGATACCGTGCCGTTAGTTAACATAGAAAAGTGTCTTCGTATTTTCTTGTTTTAATGCACTATTTAAAATATACATAGTGTACCCCCTAATTGACCTATAATTATTTCCTGTTGTAGGGTACACTATTTCCCTGTAATATAATACCTGGTTCAATTTAAATATTATGGTTCAATATTAAGGTCTGATATCGCGCCTTGCGTTAGTTAACCATTGAAAGATGTCTTTGAATTTTTAAAGCATTTTAGAACGCTTATTTCTTCATTTTAAGCTTCTCAGAACACTCTATTTCGCATAGGCATACATAGTAAAATTTAGGGTCATGCTGTGTACCACCTAATTGACCTATAATTATTTCCTGTGATAAGGTACACTATTACCCTGTAATATAATACGTGGTCCAATTTAAAAATTATAGGTCAATATTAAGGTCCGATACCGTGCCGTTAGTTAGCATAGAAAAATGTCTTTGAATTTTTAAAGCATTTTAGAACGCTTATTTCCTCATTTTAAGCTTCTCAGAACACTTTATTTCGCATAGGCATACATAGTAAACTTTAGGGTCACGCTGTGTACCCCCTAATTGACCTATAATTATTTCCTGTGGTAGGGTACACTATAACCCTGTAATATAATACGTGGTCCAATTTAAAAATTATAGGTCAATATTAAGGTCCGATACCGTGCCGTTAGTTAACATAGAAAAGTGTCTTCGTATTTCCTTGTTTTAATGCACTATTTAAAATATACATAGTGTAACCCCTAAATGACCTATAATTATTTCCTGTGGTAGGGTACACTATTACCCTGTAATATAATACCTGGTCCAATTTAAATATTATGGGTCAATATTAAGGTCTGATATTGCGCCTTGCGCTAGTTAACCATTGAAAGATGTCTTTGAATTTTTAAAGCATTTTAGAACGCTTATTTCTTCATTTTAAGCTTCTCAGAACACTCTATTTCGCATAAGCATACATAGTAAACTTTAGGGTCACGCTGTGTACCCCCTAATTGACCTATAATTATTTCCTGTGGTAGGATACACTATAACCCTGTAATATAATACGTGGTCCAATTTAAAAATTATAGGTCAATATTAAGGTCCGATACCGTGCCGTTAGTTAACATAGAAAAGTGTCTTCGTATTTCCTTGTTTTAATGCACTATTTAAAATATACATAGTGTACCCCCTAATTGACCTATAATTATTTCCTGTGGTAGGGTACACTATTACCCTGTAATATAATACCTGGTCCAATTTAAATATTATGGGTCAATATTAAGGTCTGATATTGCGCCTTGCGTTAGTTAACCATTGAAAGATGTCTTTGAATTTTTAAAGTATTTTAGAACGCTTATTTCTTCATTTTAAGCATCTCAGAACACTCTATTTCGCATAGGCATACATAGTAAAATTTAGGGTCACGCTGTGAACCCCCTAAATGACCTATAATTATATCCTGTGGTAGGGTACACTATTACCCTGTAATATAATACGTGGTCCAATTTAAAAATTATAGGTCAATATTAAGGTCCGATACCGTGCCGTTAGTTAACATAGAAAAGTGTCTTCGTATTTTCTTGTTTTAATGCACTATTTAAAATATACATAGTGTACCCCCTAATTGACCTATAATTATTTCCTGTTGTAGGGTACACTATTTCCCTGTAATATAATACCTGGTCTAATTGGAATATTATGGTTCCATATTAAGGTCTGATATCGCGCCTTGCGTTAGTTAACCATTGAAAGATGTCTTTGAATTTTTAAAGCATTTTAGAACGCTTATTTCTTCATTTTAAGCTTCTCAGAACACTCTATTTCGCATAGGCATACATAGTAAAATTTAGGGTCACGCTGTGTACCCCCTAAATGACCTATAATTATTTCCTGTGGTAGGGTACACTATTACCCTGTAATATAATAGGTGGTCCAATTTAAAAATTATAGGTCAATATTAAGGTCCGATACCGTGCCGTTAGTTAACATAGAAAAATGTCTTTGAATTTTTAAAGCATTTTAGAACGCTTATTTCCTCATCTTAAGCTTCTCAGAACACTTTATTTCGCATAGGCATACATAGTAAACTTTAGGGTCACTCTGTGTACCCCCTAATTGACCTATAATTATTTCCTGTGGTAGGGTACACTATAACCCTGTAATATAATACGTGGTCCAATTTAAAAATTATAGGTCAATATTAAGGTCCGATACCGTGCCGTTAGTTAACATAGAAAATTGTCTTCGTATTTTCTTGTTTTAATGCACTATTTAAAATATACATAGTGTACCCCCTAATTGACCTATAATTATTTCCTGTTGTAGGGTACACTATTTCCCTGTAATATAATACCTGGTCTAATTGAAATATTATGGTACCATATTAAGGTCTGATATCGCGCCTTGCGTTAGTTAAACATTGAAAAATGTCTTTGAATTTTTAAAGCATTTTAGAACGCTTATTTCTTCATTTTAAGCTTCTCAGAACACTCTATTTCGCATAGGCATACATAGTAGACTTTAGGGTCACGCTGTGTACCACCTAATTGACCTATAATTATTTCCTGTGGTAAGGTACACTATTACCCTGTAATATAATACGTGGTACAATTTAAAAATTATAGGTCAATATTAGGTCCCGATACCGTGCCGTTAGTTAAAATAGAAAAGTGTCTTCATATTTCCTTGTTTTAATGCACTATTTAAAATATACATAGTGTACCCCCTAAATGACCTATAATTATTTCCTGTGGTAGGGTACACTATTACCCTGTAATATAATACCTGGTCCAATTTAAATATTATGGGTCAATATTAAGGTCTGATATTGCGCCTAGCGTTAGTTAAACATTGAAAGATGTCTTTGAATTTTTAAAGCATTTTAGAACGCTTATTTCTTCATTTTAAGCTTCTCACAACACTCTATTTCGCAGAGGCATACATAGAGAACTTTAGGGTCACGCTGTGTACTCCCTAATTGACCTATAATTATTTCTTGTGGTAGGGTACACTATTACCCTATAATATAATACGTGTTCCAATTTAAAAATTATAGGTCAATATTAAGGTCCGATACCGGGCCGTTAGTTAACATAGAAAAGTGTCTTCGTATTTCCTTGTTTTAATACACTATTTAAAATATACATAGTGTACCCCCTAATTGACCTATAATTATTTCCTGTGGCAGGGTACACTATTACCCTGTAATATAATACCTGGTCCAATTTAAATATTATGGGTCAATATTAAGGTCTGATATTGCGCCTAGCGTTAGTTAACCATTGAAAGATGTCTTTGAATTTTTAAAGCATTTTAGAACGCTTATTTCTTCATTTTAAGCTTCTCAGAACACTCTATTTCGCATAGGCATACATAGTAAACTTTAGGGTCACACTGTGTACCCCCTAATTGACCTATAATTATTTCCTGTGGTAGGGTACACTATTATCATGTAATATAATACGTGGTCCAATTTAAAATTTATAGGTCAATATTAAGGTCCGATACCAGGCCGTTAGTTAACATAGAAAAGTGTCTTCGTATTTCCTTGTTTTAATGCACTATTTAAAATATACATAGTGTACCCCCTAATTGACCTATAATTATTTCCTGTGGTAGGGTACACTATTACCCCGTAATATATGGCTGGTCCAATTCAAATATTATGGGTCAATATTAAGGTCTGATATTGCGCCTTGCGTTAGTTAACCATTGAAAGATGTCTTTGAATTTTTAAAGCATTTTAGAACGCTAATTTCTTCATTTTAAGCTTCTCAGAACACTCTATTTCGCATACTGCATACATAGTAAACTTTAGGGTCACGCTGTGTACCCTCTAATTGACCTATAATTATTTCCTGTGGTAGGGTACACTATTACCCTATAATATAATACGTGGTCCAATTTAAAAAATATAGGTCAATATTAAGGTCCGATACCGTGCCGTTAGTTAACATAGAAAAGTGTCTTCGTATTTCCTTGTTTTAATGCACTATTTAAAATATACATAGTGTACCCCCTAATTGACCTATAATTATTTCCTGGGGTAGGGTACACTATTACCCTGTAATATAATACCTGGTCCAATTTAAATATTATGGGTCAATATTAAGGTCTGATATTGCGCCTTGCGCTAGTTAACCATTGAAAGATGTCTTTGAATTTTTAAAGCATTTTAGAACGCTTATTTCTTCATTTTAAGCTTCTCAGAACACTCTATTTCGCATAAGCATACATAGTAAAATTTAGGGTCACGCTGTGTACCCCCTAAATGACCTATAATTATTTCCTGTGGTAGGGTACACTATTACCCTGTAATATAATACGTGGTCCAATTTAAAAATTATAGGTCAATATTAAGGTCCGATACCGTGCCGTTAGTTAACATTGAAAAATGTCTTTGAATTTTTAAAGCATTTTAGAACGCTTATTTCCTCATTTTAAGCTTCTCAGAACACTTTATTTCGCATAGGCATACATAGTAAACTTTAGGGTCACGCTGTGAACCCCTAATTGACCTATAATTATTTCCTGTGGTAGGATACACTATAACCCTGTAATATAATACGTGGTCCAATTTAAAAATTATAGGTCAATATTAAGGTCCGATACCGTGCCGTTAGTTAACATAGAAAAGTGTCTTCGTATTTCCTTGTTTTAATGCACTATTTAAAATATACATAGTGTACCCCCTAATTGACCTATAATTATTTCCTGTGGTAGGGTACACTATTACCCTGTAATATAATACCTGGTCCAATTTAAATATTATGGGTCAATATTAAGGTCTGATATTGCGCCTTGCGTTAGTTAACCATTGAAAGATGTCTTTGAATTTTTAAAGTATTTTAGAACGCTTATTTCTTCATTTTAAGCATCTCAGAACACTCTATTTCGCATAGGCATACATAGTAAAATTTATGGTCACGCTGTGAACCCCCTAAATGACCTATAATTATATCCTGTGGTAGGGTACACTATTACCCTGTAATATAATACGTGGTCCAATTTCAAAATTATAGGTCAATATTAAGGTCCGATACCGTGCCGTTAGTTAATATAGAAAAATGTCTTTGAATTTTTAAAGCATTTTAGAACGCTTATTTCCTCATTTTAAGCTTCTCAGAACACTTTATTTCGCATAGGCATACATAGTAAACTTTAGGGTCACGCTGTGTACCCCCTAATTGACCTATAATTATTTCCTTTGGAAGGGTACACTATTACCCTGTAATATAATACCTGGTCAAATTTAAATATTATGGGTCAATATTAAGGTCTGATATTGCGCCTTGCGTTATTTAACCATTGAAAGATGTCTTTGAATTTTTAAAGCATTTTAGAACGCTTATTTCCTCATTTTAAGCTTCTCAGAACACTTTATTTCGCATAGGCATACATAGTAAACTTTAGGGTCACGCTGTGAACCCCTAATTGACCTATAATTATTTCCTGTGGTAGGATACACTATAACCCTGTAATATAATACGTGGTCCAATTTAAAAATTATAGGTCAATATTAAGGTCCGATACCGTGCCGTTAGTTAACATAGAAAAGTGTCTTCGTATTTCCTTGTTTTAATGCACTATTTAAAATATACATAGTGTACCCCCTAATTGACCTATAATTATTTCCTGTGGTAGGGTACACTATTACCCTGTAATATAATACCTGGTCCAATTTAAATATTATGGGTCAATATTAAGGTCTGATATTGCGCCTTGCGTTATTTAACCATTGAAAGATGTCTTTGAATTTTTAAAGCATTTTAGAACGCTTATTTCTTCATTTTAAGCTTCTCAGAACACTCTATTTCGCATAGGCATACATAGTAAAATTTAGGGTCACGCTGTGTACCCCCTAAATGACCTATAATTATTTCCTGTGGTAGGGTACACTATTACCCTGTAATATAATACGTGGTCCAATTTCAAAATTATAGGTCAATATTAAGGTCCGATACCGTGCCGTTAGTTAACATAGAAAAATGTCTTTGAATTTTTAAAGCATTTTAGAACGCTTATTTCCTCATTTTAAGCTTCTCAGAACACTTTATTTCGCATAGGCATACATAGTAAACTTTAGGGTCACGCTGTGTACCCCCTAATTGACCTATAATTATTTCCTTTGGAAGGGTACACTATTACCCTGTAATATAATACCTGGTCCAATTTAAATATTATGGGTCAATATTAAGGTCTGATATTGCGCCTTGCGTTATTTAACCATTGAAAGATGTCTTTGAATTTTTAAAGCATTTTAGAACGCTTATTTCCTCATTTTAAGCTTCTCAGAACACTTTATTTCGCATAGGCATACATAGTAAACTTTAGGGTCACGCTGTGTACCCCTAATTGACCTATAATTATTTCCTGTGGTAGGATACACTATAACCCTGTAATATAATACGTGGTCCAATTTAAAAATTATAGGTCAATATTAAGGTCCGATACCGTGCCGTTAGTTAACATAGAAAAGTGTCTTCGTATTTCCTTGTTTTAATGCACTATTTAAAATATACATAGTGTACCCCCTAATTGACCTATAATTATTTCCTGTGGTAGGGTACACTATTACCCTGTAATATAATACCTGGTCCAATTTAAATATTATGGGTCAATATTAAGGTCTGATATTGCGCCTTGCGTTATTTAACCATTGAAAGATGTCTTTGAATTTTTAAAGCATTTTAGAACGCTTATTTCTTCATTTTAAGCTTCTCAGAACACTCTATTTTGCATAGGCATACATAGTAAAATTTAGGGTCACGCTGTGTACCCCCTAAATGACCTATAATTATTTCCTGTGGTAGGGTACACTATTACCCTGTAATATAATACGTGGTCCAATTTAAAAATTATAGGTCAATATTAAGTTCCGATACCGTGCCGTTAGTTAACATTGAAAAATGTCTTCGTATATCCTTGTTTTAATGCACTATTTAAAATATACATAGTGTACCCCCTAATTGACCTATAATTATTTCCTGTTGTAGGGTACACTATTACCCTGTAATATAATACCTGGTTCAATTTAAATATTATGGTTCCATATTAATGTCTGATATCGCGCCTTGCGTTAGTTAACCATTGAAAGATGTCTTTGAATTTTTAAAGCATTTTAGAACGCTTATTTCTTCATTTTAAGCTTCTCAGAACACTCTATTTCGCATAGGCATACATAGTAAATTTTAGGATCATGCTGTGTACCACCTAATTGACCTATAATTATTTCCTGTGGTAAGGTACACTATTACCCTGTAATATAATACGTGGTCCAATTTAAAAATTATAGGTCAATATTAAGGTCCGATACCGTGCCGTTAGTTAGCATAGAAAAATGTCTTTGAATTTTTAAAGCATTTTAGAACGCTTATTTCCTCATTTTAAGCTTCTCAGAACACTTTATTTCGCATAGGCATACATAGTAAACTTTAGGGTCACGCTGTGTACCCCCTAATTGACCTATAATTATTTCCTGTGGTAGGGTACACTATAACCCTGTAATATAATACGTGGTCCAATTTAAAAATTATAGGTCAATATTAAGGTCCGATACCGTGCCGTTAGTTAACATAGAAAAGTGTCTTCGTATTTCCTTGTTTTAATGCACTATTTAAAATATACATAGTGTACCCCCTAAATGACCTATAATTATTTCCTGTGGTAGGGTACACTATTACCCTGTAATATAATACCTGGTTCAATTTAAATATTATGGGTCAATATTAAGGTCTGATATTGCGCCTTGCGTTAGTTAACCATTGAAAGATGTCTTTGAATTTTTAAAGTATTTTAGAACGCTTATTTCTTCATTTTAAGCATCTCAGAACACTCTATTTCGCATAGGCATACATAGTAAAATTTAGGGTCACGCTGTGTACCCCCTAATTGACCTATAATTATTTCCTGTGGTAGGATACACTATAACCCTGTAATATAATACGTGGTCCAATTTAAAAATTATAGGTCAATATTAAGGTCCGATACCGTGCCGTTAGTTAACATAGAAAAGTGTCTTCGTATTTCCTTGTTTTAATGCACTATTTAAAATATACATAGTGTACCCCCTAATTGACCTATAATTATTTCCTGTGGTAGGGTACACTATTACCCTGTAATATAATACCTGGTCCAATTTAAATATTATGGGTCAATATTAAGGTCTGATATTGCGCCTTGCGTTAGTTAACCATTGAAAGATGTCTTTGAATTTTTAAAGTATTTTAGAACGCTTATTTCTTCATTTTAAGCATCTCAGAACACTCTATTTCGCATAGGCATACATAGTAAAATTTAGGGTCACGCTGTGAACCCCCTAAATGACCTATAATTATATCCTGTGGTAGGGTACACTATTACCCTGTAATATAATACGTGGTCCAATTTAAAAATTATAGGTCAATATTAAGGTCCGATACCGTGCCGCTAGTTAACATAGAAAAGTGTCTTCGTATTTTCTTGTTTTAATGCACTATTTAAAATATACATAGTGTACCCCCTAATTGACCTATAATTATTTCCTGTTGTAGGGTACACTATTTCCCTGTAATATAATACCTGGTCTAATTGAAATATTATGGTTCCATATTAAGGTCTGATATCGCGCCTTGCGTTAGTTAACCATTGAAAGATGTCTTTGAATTTTCAAAGCATTTTAGAACGCTTATTTCTTCATTTTAAGCTTCTCAGAACACTCTATTTCGCATAGGCATACATAGTAAAATTTAGGGTCACGCTGTGTACCCCCTAAATGACCTATAATTATTTCCTGTGGTAGGGTACACTATTACCCTGTAATATAATAGGTGGTCCAATTTAAAAATTATAGGTCAATATTAAGGTCCGATACCGTGCCGTTGGTTAACATAGAAAAATGTCTTTGAATTTTTAAAGCATTTTAGAACGCTTATTTCCTCATCTTAAGCTTCTCAGAACACTTTATTTCGCATAGGCATACATAGTAAACTTTAGGGTCACTCTGTGTAACCCCTAATTGACCTATAATTATTTCCTGTGGTAGGGTACACTATAACCCTGTAATATAATACGTGGTCCAATTTAAAAATTATAGGTCAATATTAAGGTCCGATACCGTGCCGTTAGTTAACATAGAAAATTGTCTTCGTATTTTCTTGTTTTAATGCACTATTTAAAATATACATAGTGTACCCCCTAATTGACCTATAATTATTTCCTGTTGTAGGGTACACTATTTCCCTGTAATATAATACCTGGTCTAATTGAAATATTATGGTTCCATATTAAGGTCTGATATCGCGTCTTGCGTTAGTTAACCATTGAAAAATGTCTTTGAATTTTTAAAGCATTTTAGAACGCTTATTTCTTCATTTTAAGCTTCTCAGAACACTCTATTTCGCATAGGCATACATAGTAGACTTTAGGGTCACGCTGTGTACCACCTAATTGACCTATAATTATTTCCTGTGGTAAGGTACACTATTACCCTGTAGTATAATACGTGGTACAATTTAAAAATTATAGGTCAATATTAAGGTCCGATACCGTGCCGTTAGTTAACATAGAAAAGTGTCTTCGTATTTCCTTGTTTTAATGCACTATTTAAAATATACATAGTGCACCCCCTAATTGACCTATAATTATTTCCTGTGGTAGGGTGCACTATTACCCTGTAATATAATACCTGGTCCAATTTAAATATTATGGGTCAATATTAAGGTCTGATATTGCGCCTTGCGCTAGTTAACCATTGAAAGATGTCTTTGAATTTTTAAAGCATTTTAGAACGCTTATTTCTTCATTTTAAGCTTCTCAGAACACTTTATTTCGCATAGGCATACATAGTAAAATTTAGGGTCACGCTGTGTACCCCCTAAATGACCTATAATTATTTCCTGTGGTAGGGCACACTATTACCCTGTTATATAATACGTGGTCCAATTTAAAAATTATAGGTCAATATTAAGGTCCGATACCGTGCCGTTAGTTAACATAGAAAAATGTCTTTGAATTTTTAAAGCATTTTAGAACGCTTATTTCCTCATTTTAAGCTTCTCAGAACACTTTATTTCGCATAGGCATACATAGTAAACTTTAGGGTCACTCTGTGTACCCCCTAATTGACCTATAATTATTTCCTGTGGTAGGGTACACTATAACCCTGTAATATAATACGTGGTCCAATTTAAAAAATATAGGTCAATATTAAGGTCCGATACCGTGACGTTAGTTAACATAGAAAAGTGTCTTCGTATTTCCTTGTTTTAATGCACTATTTAAAATATACATAGTGTACCCCCTAATTGACCTATAATTATTTCCTGGGGTAGGGTACACTATTACCCTGTAATATAATACCTGGTCCAATTTAAATATTATGGGTCAATATTAAGGTCTGATATTGCGCCTTGCGCTAGTTAACCATTGAAAGATGTCTTTGAATTTTTAAAGCATTTTAGAACGCTTATTTCCTCATTTTAAGCTTCTCAGAACACTTTATTTCGCATAGGCATACATAGTAAACTTTAGGGTCACGCTGTGAACCCCTAATTGACCTATAATTATTTCCTGTGGTAGGATACACTATAACCCTGTAATATAATACGTGGTCCAATTTAAAAATTATAGGTCAATATTAAGGTCCGATACCGTGCCGTTAGTTAACATAGAAAAGTGTCTTCGTATTTCCTTGTTTTAATGCACTATTTAAAATATACATAGTGTACCCCCTAATTGACCTATAATTATTTCCTGTGGTAGGGTACACTATTACCCTGTAATATAATACCTGGTCCAATTTAAATATTATGGGTCAATATTAAGGTCTGATATTGCGCCTTGCGTTAGTTAACCATTGAAAGATGTCTTTGAATTTTTAAAGCATTTTAGAACGCTTATTTCTTCATTTTAAGCATCTCAGAACACTCTATTTCGCATAGGCATATATAGTAAACTTTAGGGTCACTCTGTGTACCCCCTAATTGACCTATAATTATTTCCTGTGGTAGGGTACACTATAACCCTGTAATATAATACGTGGTCAAATTTAAAAATTATAGGTCAATATTAAGGTCTGATATTGCGCCTAGCGTTAGTTAACCATTGAAAGATGTCTTTGAATTTTTAAAGCATTTTAGAACGCTTATTTCTTCATTTTAAGCTTCTCAGAACACTCTATTTCGCATAGGCATACATAGTAAACTTTAGGGTCACACTGTGTACCCCCTAATTGACCTATAATTATTTCCTGTGGTAGGGTACACTATTATCATGTAATATAATACGTGGTCCAATTTAAAAATTATAGGTCAATATTAAGGTCCGATACCGTGCCGTTAGTTAACATAGAAAAGTGTCTTCGTATTTCCTTGTTTTAATGCACTATTTAAAATATACATAGCGTACCCCCTAATTGACCTATAATTATTTCCTGTGGTAGGGTATACTATTACCCTGTAATAAATACCTGGTCCAATTTAAATATTATGGGTCAATATTAAGGTCTGATATTGCGCCTTGCGTTAGTTAACCATTGAAAGATGTCTTTGAATTTTTAAAGCATTTTTGAACGCTTATTTCTTCATTTTAAGCATCTCAGAACACTCTATTTCGCATAGGCATACATAGTAAAATTTAGGGTCACGCTGTGTACCCCCTAAATGACCTATAATTATTTCCTGTTGTAGGGTACACTATTTCCCTGTAATATAATACGTGGTCCAATTTAAAAATTATAGGTCAATATTAAGGTCCGATACCGTGCCGTTTGTTAACATAGAAAAATGTCTTTGAATTTTTAAAGCATTTTAGAACGCTTATTTCCTCATTTTAAGCTTCTCAGAACACTTTATTTCGCATAGGCATACATAGTAAACTTTAGGGTCACTCTGTGTACCCCCTAATTGACCTATAATTATTTCCTGTGGTAGGGTACACTATAACCCTGTAATATAATACGTGGTCCAATTTAAAAATTATAGGTCAATATTAAGGTCCGATACCGTGCCGTTAGTTAACATAGAAAAGTGTCTTCGTATTTCCTTGTTTTAATGCACTATTTAAAACATACATAGTGTACCCCCTAATTGACCTATAATTATTTCCTGTTGTAGGGTACACTACTACCCTGTAATATAATACCTGGTCCAATTGAAATATTATGGTTCCATATTAAGGTCTGATATCGCGCCTTGCGTTAGTTAACCATTGAAAGATGTCTTTGAATTTTTAAAGCATTTTAGAACGCTTATTTCTTCAATTTAAGCTTCTCAGAACACTCTATTTCGCATAGGCATACATAGTAAATTTTAGGGTCATGCTGTGTACCACCTAATTGACCTATAATTATTTCCTGTGGTAAGGTACACTATTACCCTGTAATATAATACGTGGTACAATTTAAAAATTATAGGTCAATATTAAGGTCCGATACCGTGCCGTTAGTTAACATAGAAAAGTGTCTTCGTATTTCCTTGTTTTAATGCACTATTTAAAATATACATAGTGCACCCCCTAATTGACCTATAATTATTTCCTGTGGTAGGGTGCACTATTACCCTGTAATATAATACCTGGTCCAATTTAAATATTATGGGTCAATATTAAGGTCTGATATTGCGCCTTGCGCTAGTTAACCATTGAAAGATGTCTTTGAATTTTTAAAGCATTTTAGAACGCTTATTTCTTCATTTTAAGCTTCTCAGAACACTTTATTTCGCATAGGCATACATAGTAAAATTTAGGGTCACGCTGTGTACCCCCTAAATGACCTATAATTATTTCATGTGGTAGGGAACACTATTACCCTGTTATATAATACGTGGTCCAATTTAAAAATTATAGGTCAATATTAAGGTCCGATACCGTGCCGTTAGTTAACATAGAAAAATGTCTTTGAATTTTTAAAGCATTTTAGAACGCTTATTTCCTCATTTTAAGCTTCTCAGAACACTTTATTTCGCATAGGCATACATAGTAAACTTTAGGGTCACTCTGTGTACCCCCTAATTGACCTATAATTATTTCCTGTGGTAGGGTACACTATAACCCTGTAATATAATACGTGGTCCAATTTAAAAAATATAGGTCAATATTAAGGTCCGATACCGTGACGTTAGTTAACATAGAAAAGTGTCTTCGTATTTCCTTGTTTTAATGCACTATTTAAAATATACATAGTGTACCCCCTAATTGACCTATAATTTTTTCCTGGGGTAGGGTACACTATTACCCTGTAATATAATACCTGGTCCGATTTAAATATTATGGGTCAATATTAAGGTCTGATATTGCGCCTTGCGCTAGTTAACCATTGAAAGATGTCTTTGAATTTTTAAAGCATTTTAGAACGCTTATTTCCTCATTTTAAGCTTCTCAGAACACTTTATTTCGCATAGGCATACATAGTAAACTTTAGGGTCACGCTGTGAACCCCTAATTGACCTATAATTATTTCCTGTGGTAGGATACACTATAACCCTGTAATATAATACGTGGTCCAATTTAAAAATTATAGGTCAATATTAAGGTCCGATACCGTGCCGTTAGTTAACATAGAAAAGTGTCTTCGTATTTCCTTGTTTTAATGCACTATTTAAAATATACATAGTGTACCCCCTAATTGACCTATAATTATTTCCTGTGGTAGGGTACACTATTACCCTGTAATATAATACCTGGTCCAATTTAAATATTATGGGTCAATATTAAGGTCTGATATTGCGCCTTGCGTTAGTTAACCATTTAAAGATGTCTTTGAATTTTTAAAGTATTTTAGAACGCTTATTTCTTCATTTTAAGCATCTCAGAACACTCTATTTCGCATAGGCATACATAGTAAAATTTAGGGTCACGCTGTGAACCCCCTAAATGACCTATAATTATATCCTGTGGTAGGGTACACTATTACCCTGTAATATAATACGTGGTCCAATTTAAAAATTTTAGGTCAATATTAAGGTCCGATACCGTGCCGTTAGTTAACATAGAAAAATGTCTTTGAATTTTTAAAGCATTTTAGAACGCTTATTTCCTCATTTTAAGCTTCTCAGAACACTTTATTTCGCATAGGCATACATAGTAAACTTTAGGGTCACTCTGCGTACCCCCTAATTGACCTATAATTATTTCCTGTGGTAGGGTACACTATAACCCTGTAATATAATACGTGGTCCAATTTAAAAATTATAGGTCAATGTTAAGGTCCGATACCGTGCCGTTAGTTAACATTGAAAAATGTCTTCGTATTTCCTTGTTTTAATGCACTATTTAAAATATACATAGTGTACCCCCTAATTGACCTATAATTATTTCCTGTGGTAGGGTACACTATTACCCTGTAATACAATACCTGGTCCAATTTAAATATTATGGGTCAATATTAAGGTCTGATATTGCGCCTTGCGCTAGTTAACCATTGAAAGATGTCTTTGAATTTTTAAAGCATTTTAGAACGCTTATTTCCTCATTTTAAGCTTCTCAGAACACTTTATTTCGCATAGGCATACATAGTAAACTTTAGGGTCACGCTGTGAACCCCTAATTGACCTATAATTATTTCCTGTGGTAGGATACACTATAACCCTGTAATATAATACGTGGTCCAATTTAAAAATTATAGGTCAATATTAAGGTCCGATACCGTGCCGTTAGTTAACATAGAAAAATGTCTTTGAATTTTTAAAGCATTTTAGAACGCTTATTTCCTCATTTTAAGCTTCTCAGAACACTTTATTTCGCATAGGCATACATAGTAAACTTTAGGGTCACGCTGTGTACCCCCTAATTGACCTATAATTATTTCCTTTGGAAGGGTACACTATTACCCTGTAATATAATACCTGGTCCAATTTAAATATTATGGGTCAATATTAAGGTCTGATATTGCGCCTTGCGTGATTTAACCATTGAAAGATGTCTTTGAATTTTTAAAGCATTTTAGAACGCTTATTTCTTCATTTTAAGCTTCTCAGAACACTCTATTTCGCATAGGCATACATAGTAAAATTTAGGGTCACGCTGTGTACCCCCTAAATGACCTATAATTATTTCCTGTGGTAGGGTACACTATTACCCTGTAATATAATACGTGGTCCAATTTAAAAATTATAGGTCAATATTAAGTTCCGATACCGTGCCGTTAGTTAACATTGAAAAATGTCTTCGTATTTCCTTGTTTTAATGCACTATTTAAAATATACATAGTGTACCCCCTAATTGACCTATAATTATTTCCTGTGGTAGGGTACACTATTACCCTGTAATACAATACCTGGTTCAATTTAAATATTATGGGTCAATATTAAGGTTTGATATTGCGCCTTGCGTTAGTTAACCATTGAAAGATGTCTTTGAATTTTTAAAGCATTTTAGAACGCTTATTTCTTCATTTTAAGCTTCTCAGAACACTTTATTTCGCATAGGCATACATAGTGAACTTTAGGGTCACACTGTGTACCCCCTAATTGACCTATAATTATTTCCTGTGGTAGGGTACACTATTACCCTGTAATATAATAGGTGGTCCAATTTAAAAATTATAGGTCAATATTAAGGTCCGATACCGTGCCGTTAGTTAGCATAGAAAAATGTCTTTGAATTTTTAAAGCATTTTAGAACGCTTATTTCCTCATTTTAAGCTTCACAGAACACTTTATTTCGCATAGGCATACATAGTAAACTTTAGGGTCACTCTGCGTACCCCCTAATTGACCTATAATTATTTCCTGTGGTAGGGTACACTATAACCCTGTAATATAATACGTGGTCCAATTTAAAAATTATAGGTCAATATTAAGGTCCGATACCGTGCCGTTAGTTAACATAGAAAAGTGTCTTCGTATTTCCTTGTTTTAATGCACTATTTAAAATATACATAGTGAACCCCCTAAATGACCTATAATTATTTCCTGAGGTAGGGTACACTATAACCCTGTAATATAATACGTGGTCCAATTTAAAAATTATAGGTCAATATTAAGGTCCGATACCGTGCCGTTAGTTAACATTGAAAAATGTCTTCGTATTTCCTTGTTTTAATGCACTATTTAAAATATACATAGTGTACCCCCTAATTGACCTATAATTATTTCCTGTGGTAGGGTACACTATTACCCTGTAATACAATACCTGGTTCAATTTAAATATTATGGGTCAATATTAAGGTTTGATATTGCGCCTTGCGTTAGTTAACCATTGAAAGATGTCTTTGAATTTTTAAAGCATTTTAGAACGCTTATTTCTTCATTTTAAGCTTCTCAGAACACTTTATTTCGCATAGGCATACATAGTAAACTTTAGGGTCACGCTGTGTACCCCCTAATTGACCTATAATTATTTCCTGTGGTAGGGTACACTATTACCCTGTAATATAATAGGTGGTCCAATTTAAAAATTATAGGTCAATATTAAGGTCCGATACCGTGCCGTTAGTTAGCATAGAAAAATGTCTTTGAATTTTTAAAGCATTTTAGAACGCTTATTTCCTCATTTTAAGCTTCTCAGAACACTTTATTTCGCATAGGCATACATAGTAAACTTTAGGGTCACTCTGCGTACCCCCTAATTGACCTATAATTATTTCCTGTGGTAGGATACACTATTACCCTGTAATATAATACGTGGTCCAATTTAAAAATTATAGGTCAATATTAAGGTCCGATACCGTGCCGTTAGTTAACATAGAAAAGTGTCTTCGTATTTCCTTGTTTTAATGCACTATTTAAAATATACATAGTGTACCCCCTAATTGACCTATAATTATTTCCTGTGGTAGGGTACACTATTACCCTGTAATATAATACCTGGTCCAATTTAAATATTATGGGTCAATATTAAGGTCTGATATTACGCCTTGCGTTAGTTAACCATTGAAAGATGTCTTTGAATTTTTAAAGTATTTTAGAACGCTTATTTCTTCATTTTAAGCATCTCAGAACACTCTATTTCGCATAGGCATACATAGTAAAATTTAGGGTCACGCTGTGAACCCCCTAAATGACCTATAATTATATCCTGTGGTAGGGTACACTATTACCCTGTAATATAATACGTGGTCCAATTTAAAAATTTTAGGTCAATATTAAGGTCCGATACCGTGCCGTTAGTTAACATAGAAAAATGTCTTTGAATTTTTAAAGCATTTTAGAACGCTTATTTCCTCATTTTAAGCTTCTCAGAACACTTTATTTCGCATAGGCATACATAGTAAACTTTAGGGTCACTCTGCGTGCCCCCTAATTGACCTATAATTATTTCCTGTGGTAGGGTACACTATAACCCTGTAATATAATACGTGGTCCAATTTAAAAATTATAGGTCAATGTTAAGGTCCGATACCGTGCCGTTAGTTAACATTGAAAAATGTCTTCGTATTTCCTTGTTTTAATGCACTATTTAAAATATACATAGTGTACCCCCTAATTGACCTATAATTATTTCCTGTGGTAGGGTACACTATTACCCTGTAATACAATACCTGGTCCAATTTAAATATTATGGGTCAATATTAAGGTCTGATATTGCGCCTTGCGCTAGTTAACCATTGAAAGATGTCTTTGAATTTTTAAAGCATTTTAGAACGCTTATTTCCTCATTTTAAGCTTCTCAGAACACTTTATTTCGCATAGGCATACATAGTAAACTTTAGGGTCACGCTGTGAACCCCTAATTGACCTATAATTATTTCCTGTGGTAGGATACACTATAACCCTGTAATATAATACGTGGTCCAATTTAAAAATTATAGGTCAATATTAAGGTCCGATACCGTGCCGTTAGTTAACATAGAAAAATGTCTTTGAATTTTTAAAGCATTTTAGAACGCTTATTTCCTCATTTTAAGCTTCTCAGAACACTTTATTTCGCATAGGCATACATAGTAAACTTTAGGGTCACGCTGTGTACCCCCTAATTGACCTATAATTATTTCCTTTGGAAGGGTACACTATTACCCTGTAATATAATACCTGGTCCAATTTAAATATTATGGGTCAATATTAAGGTCTGATATTGCGCCTTGCGTGATTTAACCATAGAAAAATGTCTTTGAATTTTTAAAGCATTTTAGAACGCTTATTTCCTCATTTTAAGCTTCTCAGAACACTTTATTTCGCATAGGCATACATAGTAAACTTTAGGGTCACTCTGCGTACCCCCTAATTGACCTATAATTATTTCCTGTGGTAAGGTACACTATTACCCTGTAATATAATACGTGGTACAATTTAAAAATTATAGGTCAATATTAAGGTCCGATACCGTGCCGTTAGTTAACATAGAAAAGTGTCTTCGTATTTCCTTGTTTTAATGCACTATTTAAAATATACATAGTGTACCCCCTAATTGACCTATAATTATTTCCTGTGGTAGGGTACACTATTACCCTGTAATACAATACCTTGTTCAATTTAAATATTATGGGTCAATATTAAGGTTTGATATTGCGCCTTGCGTTAGTTAACCATTGAAAGATGTCTTTGAATTTTTAAAGCATTTTCGAACGCTTATTTCTTCATTTTAAGCTTCTCAGAACACTTTATTTCGCATAGGCATACATAGTAAACTTTAGGGTCATGCTGTGTACCCCCTAATTGACCTATAATTATTTCCTGTGGTAGGGTGCACTATTACCCTGTAATATAATAGGTGGTCCAATTTAAAAATTATAGGTCAATATTAAGGTCCGATACCGTGCCGTTAGTTAGCATAGAAAAATGTCTTTGAATTTTTAAAGCATTTTAGAACGCTTATTTCCTCATTTTAAGCTTCTCAGAACACTTTATTTCGCATAGGCATACATAGTAAACTTTAGGGTCACTCTGTGTACCCCCTAATTGACCTATAATTATTTCCTGTGGTAGGGTACACTATATATACGTAGGGTAATATAATACGTGGTCCAATTTAAAAATTATAGGTCAATATTAAGGTCCGATACCGTGCCGTTAGTTAACATAGAAACGTGTCTTCGTATTTCCTTGTTTTAATGCACTATTTAAAACATACATAGTGTACCCCCTAATTGACCTATAATTATTTCCTGTTGTAGGGTACACTATTACCCTGTAATATAATACCTGGTCCAATTGAAATATTATGGTTCCATATTAAGGTCTGATATCGCGCCTTGCGTTAGTTAACCATTGAAAGATGTCTTTGAATTTTTAAAGCATTTTAGAACGCTTATTTCTTTAATTTAAGCTTCTCAGAACACTCTATTTCGCATAGGCATACAGAGTAAATTTTAGGGTCATGCTGTGTACCACCTAATTGACCTATAATTATTTCCTGTGGTAAGGTACACTATTACCCTGTAATATAATACGTGGTACAATTTAAAAATTATAGGTCAATATTAAGGTCCGATACCGTGCCGTTAGTTAACATAGAAAAGTGTCTTCGTATTTCCTTGTTTTAATGCACTATTTAAAATATACATAGTGCACCCCCTAATTGACCTATAATTATTTCCTGTGGTAGGGTGCACTATTACCCTGTAATATAATACCTGGTCCAATTTAAATATTATGGGTCAATATTAAGGTCTGATATTGCCGCTTGCGCTAGTTAACCATTGAAAGATGTCTTTGAATTTTTAAAGCATTTTAGAACGCTTATTTCTTCATTTTAAGCTTCTCAGAACACTTTATTTCGCATAGGCATACATAGTAAAATTTAGGGTCACGCTGTGTACCCCCTAAATGACCTATAATTATTTCCTGTGGTAGGGCACACTATTACCCTGTTATATAATACGTGGTCCAATTTAAAAATTATAGGTCAATATTAAGGTCCGATACCGTGCCGTTAGTTAACATAGAAAAATGTCTTTGAATTTTTAAAGCATTTTAGAACGCTTATTTCCTCATTTTAAGCTTCTCAGAACACTTTATTTCGCATAGGCATACATAGTAAACTTTAGGGTCACTCTGTGTACCCCCTAATTGACCTATAATTATTTCCTGTGGTAGGGTACACTATAACCCTGTAATATAATACGTGGTCCAGTTTAAAAATTATAGGTCAATATTAAGGTCCGATACCGTGCCGTTAGTTAACATAGAAAAGTGTCTTCGTATTTCCTTGTTTTAATGCACTATTTAAAATATACATAGTGTACCCCCTAATTGACCTATAATTATTTCCTGTGGTAGGGTACACTATTACCCTGTAATATAATACCTGGTCCAATTTAAATATTATGGGTCAATATTAAGGTCTGATATTGCGCCTTGCGTTAGTTAACCATTGAAAGATGTCTTTGAATTTTTAAAGCATTTTAGAACGCTTATTTCTTCATTTTAAGCATCTCAGAACACTCTATTTCGCATAGGCATATATAGTAAACTTTAGGGTCACTCTGTGTACCCCCTAATTGACCTATAATTATTTCCTGTGGTAGGGTACACTATAACCCTGTAATATAATACGTGGTCAAATTTAAAAATTATAGGTCAATATTAAGGTCTGATATTGCGCCTAGCGTTAGTTAACCATTGAAAGATGTCTTTGAATTTTTAAAGCATTTTAGAACGCTTATTTCTTCATTTTAAGCTTCTCAGAACACTCTATTTCGCATAGGCATACATAGTAAACTTTAGGGTCACACTGTGTACCCCCTAATTGACCTATAATTATTTCCTGTGGTAGGGTACACTATTATCATGTAATATAATACGTGGTCCAATTTAAAAATTATAGGTCAATATTAAGGTCCGATACCGTGCCGTTAGTTAACATAGAAAAGTGTCTTCGTATTTCCTTGTTTTAATGCACTATTTAAAATATACATAGCGTACCCCCTAATTGACCTATAATTATTTCCTGTGGTAGGGTACACTATTACCCTGTAATAAATACCTGGTCCAATTTAAATATTATGGGTCAATATTAAGGTCTGATATTGCGCCTTGCGTTAGTTAACCATTGAAAGATGTCTTTGAATTTTTAAAGCATTTTTGAACGCTTATTTCTTCATTTTAAGCATCTCAGAACACTCTATTTCGCATAGGCATACATAGTAAAATTTAGGGTCACGCTGTGTACCCCCTAAATGACCTATAATTATTTCCTGTGGTAGGGTACACTATTTCCCTGTAATATAATACGTGGTCCAATTTAAAAATTATAGGTCAATATTAAGGTCCGATACCGTGCCGTTTGTTAACATAGAAAAATGTCTTTGAATTTTTAAAGCATTTTAGAACGCTTATTTCCTCATTTTAAGCTTCTCAGAACACTTTATTTCGCATAGGCATACATAGTAAACTTTAGGGTCACTCTGTGTACCCCCTAATTGACCTATAATTATTTCCTGTGGTAGGGTACACTATAACCCTGTAATATAATACGTGGTCCAATTTAAAAATTATAGGTCAATATTAAGGTCCGATACCGTGCCGTTAGTTAACATAGAAAAGTGTCTTCGTATTTCCTTGTTTTAATGCACTATTTAAAACATACATAGTGTACCCCCTAATTGACCTATAATTATTTCCTGTTGTAGGGTACACTACTACCCTGTAATATAATACCTGGTCCAATTGAAATATTATGGTTCCATATTAAGGTCTGATATCGCGCCTTGCGTTAGTTAACCATTGAAAGATGTCTTTGAATTTTTAAAGCATTTTAGAACGCTTATTTCTTCAATTTAAGCTTCTCAGAACACTCTATTTCGCATAGGCATACATAGTAAATTTTAGGGTCATGCTGTGTACCACCTAATTGACCTATAATTATTTCCTGTGGTAAGGTACACTATTACCCTGTAATATAATACGTGGTACAATTTAAAAATTATAGGTCAATATTAAGGTCCGATACCGTGCCGTTAGTTAACATAGAAAAGTGTCTTCGTATTTCCTTGTTTTAATGCACTATTTAAAATATACATAGTGCACCCCCTAATTGACCTATAATTATTTCCTGTGGTAGGGTGCACTATTACCCTGTAATATAATACCTGGTCCAATTTAAATATTATGGGTCAATATTAAGGTCTGATATTGCGCCTTGCGCTAGTTAACCATTGAAAGATGTCTTTGAATTTTTAAAGCATTTTAGAACGCTTATTTCTTCATTTTAAGCTTCTCAGAACACTTTATTTCGCATAGGCATACATAGTAAAATTTAGGGTCACGCTGTGTACCCCCTAAATGACCTATAATTATTTCCTGTGGTAGGGCACACTATTACCCTGTTATATAATACGTGGTCCAATTTAAAAATTATAGGTCAATATTAAGGTCCGATACCGTGCCGTTTGTTAACATAGAAAAATGTCTTTGAATTTTTAAAGCATTTTAGAACGCTTATTTCCTCATTTTAAGCTTCTCAGAACACTTTATTTCGCATAGGCATACATAGTAAACTTTAGGGTCACTCTGTGTACCCCCTAATTGACCTATAATTATTTCCTGTGGTAGGGTACACTATAACCCTGTAATATAATACGTGGTCCAATTTAAAAAATATAGGTCAATATTAAGGTCCGATACCGTGACGTTAGTTAACATAGAAAAGTGTCTTCGTATTTCCTTGTTTTAATGCACTATTTAAAATATACATAGTGTACCCCCTAATTGACCTATAATTATTTCCTGGGGTAGGGTACACTATTACCCTGTAATATAATACCTGGTCCAATTTAAATATTATGGGTCAATATTAAGGTCTGATATTGCGCCTTGCGCTAGTTAACCATTGAAAGATGTCTTTGAATTTTTAAAGCATTTTAGAACGCTTATTTCCTCATTTTAAGCTTCTCAGAACACTTTATTTCGCATAGGCATACATAGTAAACTTTAGGGTCACGCTGTGAACCCCTAATTGACCTATAATTATTTCCTGTGGTAGGATACACTATAACCCTGTAATATAATACGTGGTCCAATTTAAAAATTATAGGTCAATATTAAGGTCCGATACCGTGCCGTTAGTTAACATAGAAAAGTGTCTTCGTATTTCCTTGTTTTAATGCACTATTTAAAATATACATAGTGTACCCCCTAATTGACCTATAATTATTTCCTGTGGTAGGGTACACTATTACCCTGTAATATAATACCTGGTCCAATTTAAATATTATGGGTCAATATTAAGGTCTGATATTGTGCCTTGCGTTAGTTAACCATTGAAAGATGTCTTTGAATTTTTAAAGCATTTTAGAACGCTTATTTCTTCATTTTAAGCATCTCAGAACACTCTATTTCGCATAGGCATATATAGTAAACTTTAGGGTCACTCTGTGTACCCCCTAATTGACCTATAATTATTTCCTGTGGTAGGGTACACTATAACCCTGTAATATAATACGTGGTCAAATTTAAAAATTATAGGTCAATATTAAGGTCTGATATTGCGCCTAGCGTTAGTTAACCATTGAAAGATGTCTTTGAATTTTTAAAGCATTTTAGAACGCTTATTTCTTCATTTTAAGCTTCTCAGAACACTCTATTTCGCATAGGCATACATAGTAAACTTTAGGGTCACACTGTGTACCCCCTAATTGACCTATAATTATTTCCTGTGGTAGGGTACACTATTATCATGTAATATAATACGTGGTCCAATTTAAAAATTATAGGTCAATATTAAGGTCCGATACCGTGCCGTTAGTTAACATAGAAAAGTGTCTTCGTATTTCCTTGTTTTAATGCACTATTTAAAATATACATAGCGTACCCCCTAATTGACCTATAATTATTTCCTGTGGTAGGGTACACTATTACCCTGTAATAAATACCTGGTCCAATTTAAATATTATGGGTCAATATTAAGGTCTGATATTGCGCCTTGCGTTAGTTAACCATTGAAAGATGTCTTTGAATTTTTAAAGCATTTTTGAACTCTTATTTCTTCATTTTAAGCATCTCAGAACACTCTATTTCGCATAGGCATACATAGTAAAATTTAGGGTCACGCTGTGTACCCCCTAAATGACCTATAATTATTTCCTGTTGTAGGGTACACTATTTCCCTGTAATATAATACGTGGTCCAATTTAAAAATTATAGGTCAATATTAAGGTCCGATACCGTGCCGTTTGTTAACATAGAAAAATGTCTTTGAATTTTTAAAGCATTTTAGAACGCTTATTTCCTCATTTTAAGCTTCTCAGAACACTTTATTTCGCATAGGCATACATAGTAAACTTTAGGGTCACTCTGTGTACCCCCTAATTGACCTATAATTATTTCCTGTGGTAGGGTACACTATAACCCTGTAATAAAATACGTGGTCCAATTTAAAAATTATAGGTCAATATTAAGGTCCGATACCGTGCCGTTAGTTAACATAGAAAAGTGTCTTCGTATTTCCTTGTTTTAATACACTATTTAAAACATACATAGTGTACCCCCTAATTGACCTATAATTATTTCCTGTTGTAGGGTACACTACTACCCTGTAATATAATACCTGGTCCAATTGAAATATTATGGTTCCATATTAAGGTCTGATATCGCGCCTTGCGTTAGTTAACCATTGAAAGATGTCTTTGAATTTTTAAAGCATTTTAGAACGCTTATTTCTTCAATTTAAGCTTCTCAGAACACTCTATTTCGCATAGGCATACATAGTAAATTTTAGGGTCATGCTGTGTACCACCTAATTGACCTATAATTATTTCCTGTGGTAAGGTACACTATTACCCTGTAATATAATACGTGGTACAATTTAAAAATTATAGG
This sequence comes from Parasteatoda tepidariorum, assembly GCF_982258835.1. NCBI lineage: Eukaryota > Metazoa > Arthropoda > Arachnida > Araneae > Theridiidae > Parasteatoda > Parasteatoda tepidariorum. The sequence continues at coordinate 894,026 of NW_028257373.1, read as the reverse complement.
TCAATATTAAGGTCCGATACCGTGCCGTTAGTTAACATAGAAAAGTGTCTTCGTATTTCCTTGTTTTAATGCACTATTTAAAATATACATAGTGCACCCCCTAATTGACCTATAATTATTTCCTGTGGTAGGGTGCACTATTACCCTGTAATATAATACCTGGTCCAATTTAAATATTATGGGTCAATATTAAGGTCTGATATTGCGCCTTGCGCTAGTTAACCATTGAAAGATGTCTTTGAATTTTTAAAGCATTTTAGAACGCTTATTTCTTCATTTTAAGCTTCTCAGAACACTTTATTTCGCATAGGCATACATAGTAAAATTTAGGGTCACGCTGTGTACCCCCTAAATGACCTATAATTATTTCCTGTGGTAGGGTACACTATTACCCTGTTATATAATACGTGGTCCAATTTAAAAATTATAGGTCAATATTAAGGTCCGATACCGTGCCGTTAGTTAACATAGAAAAATGTCTTTGAATTTTTAAAGCATTTTAGAACGCTTATTTCCTCATTTTAAGCTTCTCAGAACACTTTATTTCGCATAGGCATACATAGTAAACTTTAGGGTCACTCTGTGTACCCCCTAATTGACCTATAATTATTTCCTGTGGTAGGGTACACTATAACCCTGTAATATAATACGTGGTCCAATTTAAAAAATATAGGTCAATATTAAGGTCCGATACCGTGACGTTAGTTAACATAGAAAAGTGTCTTCGTATTTCCTTGTTTTAATGCACTATTTAAAATATACATAGTGTACCCCCTAATTGACCTATAATTATTTCCTGGGGTAGGGTACACTATTACCCTGTAATATAATACCTGGTCCGATTTAAATATTATGGGTCAATATTAAGGTCTGATATTGCGCCTTGCGCTAGTTAACCATTGAAAGATGTCTTTGAATTTTTAAAGCATTTTAGAACGCTTATTTCCTCATTTTAAGCTTCTCAGAACACTTTATTTCGCATAGGCATACATAGTAAACTTTAGGGTCACGCTGTGAACCCCTAATTGACCTATAATTATTTCCTGTGGTAGGATACACTATAACCCTGTAATATAATACGTGGTCCAATTTAAAAATTATAGGTCAATATTAAGGTCCGATACCGTGCCGTTAGTTAACATAGAAAAGTGTCTTCGTATTTCCTTGTTTTAATGCACTATTTAAAATATACATAGTGTACCCCCTAATTGACCTATAATTATTTCCTGTGGTAGGGTACACTATTACCCTGTAATATAATACCTGGTCCAATTTAAATATTATGGGTCAATATTAAGGTCTGATATTGCGCCTTGCGTTAGTTAACCATTTAAAGATGTCTTTGAATTTTTAAAGTATTTTAGAACGCTTATTTCTTCATTTTAAGCATCTCAGAACACTCTATTTCGCATAGGCATACATAGTAAAATTTAGGGTCACGCTGTGAACCCCCTAAATGACCTATAATTATATCCTGTGGTAGGGTACACTATTACCCTGTAATATAATACGTGGTCCAATTTAAAAATTTTAGGTCAATATTAAGGTCCGATACCGTGCCGTTAGTTAACATAGAAAAATGTCTTTGAATTTTTAAAGCATTTTAGAACGCTTATTTCCTCATTTTAAGCTTCTCAGAACACTTTATTTCGCATAGGCATACATAGTAAACTTTAGGGTCACTCTGCGTACCCCCTAATTGACCTATAATTATTTCCTGTGGTAGGGTACACTATAACCCTGTAATATAATACGTGGTCCAATTTAAAAATTATAGGTCAATGTTAAGGTCCGATACCGTGCCGTTAGTTAACATTGAAAAATGTCTTCGTATTTCCTTGTTTTAATGCACTATTTAAAATATACATAGTGTACCCCCTAATTGACCTATAATTATTTCCTGTGGTAGGGTACACTATTACCCTGTAATACAATACCTGGTCCAATTTAAATATTATGGGTCAATATTAAGGTCTGATATTGCGCCTTGCGCTAGTTAACCATTGAAAGATGTCTTTGAATTTTTAAAGCATTTTAGAACGCTTATTTCCTCATTTTAAGCTTCTCAGAACACTTTATTTCGCATAGGCATACATAGTAAACTTTAGGGTCACGCTGTGAACCCCTAATTGACCTATAATTATTTCCTGTGGTAGGATACACTATAACCCTGTAATATAATACGTGGTCCAATTTAAAAATTATAGGTCAATATTAAGGTCCGATACCGTGCCGTTAGTTAACATAGAAAAATGTCTTTGAATTTTTAAAGCATTTTAGAACGCTTATTTCCTCATTTTAAGCTTCTCAGAACACTTTATTTCGCATAGGCATACATAGTAAACTTTAGGGTCACGCTGTGTACCCCCTAATTGACCTATAATTATTTCCTTTGGAAGGGTACACTATTACCCTGTAATATAATACCTGGTCCAATTTAAATATTATGGGTCAATATTAAGGTCTGATATTGCGCCTTGCGTGATTTAACCATTGAAAGATGTCTTTGAATTTTTAAAGCATTTTAGAACGCTTATTTCTTCATTTTAAGCTTCTCAGAACACTCTATTTCGCATAGGCATACATAGTAAAATTTAGGGTCACGCTGTGTACCCCCTAAATGACCTATAATTATTTCCTGTGGTAGGGTACACTATTACCCTGTAATATAATACGTGGTCCAATTTAAAAATTATAGGTCAATATTAAGTTCCGATACCGTGCCGTTAGTTAACATTGAAAAATGTCTTCGTATTTCCTTGTTTTAATGCACTATTTAAAATATACATAGTGTACCCCCTAATTGACCTATAATTATTTCCTGTGGTAGGGTACACTATTACCCTGTAATACAATACCTGGTTCAATTTAAATATTATGGGTCAATATTAAGGTTTGATATTGCGCCTTGCGTTAGTTAACCATTGAAAGATGTCTTTGAATTTTTAAAGCATTTTAGAACGCTTATTTCTTCATTTTAAGCTTCTCAGAACACTTTATTTCGCATAGGCATACATAGTGAACTTTAGGGTCACACTGTGTACCCCCTAATTGACCTATAATTATTTCCTGTGGTAGGGTACACTATTACCCTGTAATATAATAGGTGGTCCAATTTAAAAATTATAGGTCAATATTAAGGTCCGATACCGTGCCGTTAGTTAGCATAGAAAAATGTCTTTGAATTTTTAAAGCATTTTAGAACGCTTATTTCCTCATTTTAAGCTTCACAGAACACTTTATTTCGCATAGGCATACATAGTAAACTTTAGGGTCACTCTGCGTACCCCCTAATTGACCTATAATTATTTCCTGTGGTAGGGTACACTATAACCCTGTAATATAATACGTGGTCCAATTTAAAAATTATAGGTCAATATTAAGGTCCGATACCGTGCCGTTAGTTAACATAGAAAAGTGTCTTCGTATTTCCTTGTTTTAATGCACTATTTAAAATATACATAGTGAACCCCCTAAATGACCTATAATTATTTCCTGAGGTAGGGTACACTATAACCCTGTAATATAATACGTGGTCCAATTTAAAAATTATAGGTCAATATTAAGGTCCGATACCGTGCCGTTAGTTAACATTGAAAAATGTCTTCGTATTTCCTTGTTTTAATGCACTATTTAAAATATACATAGTGTACCCCCTAATTGACCTATAATTATTTCCTGTGGTAGGGTACACTATTACCCTGTAATACAATACCTGGTTCAATTTAAATATTATGGGTCAATATTAAGGTTTGATATTGCGCCTTGCGTTAGTTAACCATTGAAAGATGTCTTTGAATTTTTAAAGCATTTTAGAACGCTTATTTCTTCATTTTAAGCTTCTCAGAACACTTTATTTCGCATAGGCATACATAGTAAACTTTAGGGTCACGCTGTGTACCCCCTAATTGACCTATAATTATTTCCTGTGGTAGGGTACACTATTACCCTGTAATATAATAGGTGGTCCAATTTAAAAATTATAGGTCAATATTAAGGTCCGATACCGTGCCGTTAGTTAGCATAGAAAAATGTCTTTGAATTTTTAAAGCATTTTAGAACGCTTATTTCCTCATTTTAAGCTTCTCAGAACACTTTATTTCGCATAGGCATACATAGTAAACTTTAGGGTCACTCTGCGTACCCCCTAATTGACCTATAATTATTTCCTGTGGTAGGATACACTATTACCCTGTAATATAATACGTGGTCCAATTTAAAAATTATAGGTCAATATTAAGGTCCGATACCGTGCCGTTAGTTAACATAGAAAAGTGTCTTCGTATTTCCTTGTTTTAATGCACTATTTAAAATATACATAGTGTACCCCCTAATTGACCTATAATTATTTCCTGTGGTAGGGTACACTATTACCCTGTAATATAATACCTGGTCCAATTTAAATATTATGGGTCAATATTAAGGTCTGATATTGCGCCTTGCGTTAGTTAACCATTGAAAGATGTCTTTGAATTTTTAAAGTATTTTAGAACGCTTATTTCTTCATTTTAAGCATCTCAGAACACTCTATTTCGCATAGGCATACATAGTAAAATTTAGGGTCACGCTGTGAACCCCCTAAATGACCTATAATTATATCCTGTGGTAGGGTACACTATTACCCTGTAATATAATACGTGGTCCAATTTAAAAATTTTAGGTCAATATTAAGGTCCGATACCGTGCCGTTAGTTAACATAGAAAAATGTCTTTGAATTTTTAAAGCATTTTAGAACGCTTATTTCCTCATTTTAAGCTTCTCAGAACACTTTATTTCGCATAGGCATACATAGTAAACTTTAGGGTCACTCTGCGTACCCCCTAATTGACCTATAATTATTTCCTGTGGTAGGGTACACTATAACCCTGTAATATAATACGTGGTCCAATTTAAAAATTATAGGTCAATGTTAAGGTCCGATACCGTGCCGTTAGTTAACATTGAAAAATGTCTTCGTATTTCCTTGTTTTAATGCACTATTTAAAATATACATAGTGTACCCCCTAATTGACCTATAATTATTTCCTGTGGTAGGGTACACTATTACCCTGTAATACAATACCTGGTCCAATTTAAATATTATGGGTCAATATTAAGGTCTGATATTGCGCCTTGCGCTAGTTAACCATTGAAAGATGTCTTTGAATTTTAAAGCATTTTAGAACGCTTATTTCCTCATTTTAAGCTTCTCAGAACACTTTATTTCGCATAGGCATACATAGTAAACTTTAGGGTCACGCTGTGAACCCCTAATTGACCTATAATTATTTCCTGTGGTAGGATACACTATAACCCTGTAATATAATACGTGGTCCAATTTAAAAATTATAGGTCAATATTAAGGTCCGATACCGTGCCGTTAGTTAACATAGAAAAATGTCTTTGAATTTTTAAAGCATTTTAGAACGCTTATTTCCTCATTTTAAGCTTCTCAGAACACTTTATTTCGCATAGGCATACATAGTAAACTTTAGGGTCACGCTGTGTACCCCCTAATTGACCTATAATTATTTCCTTTGGAAGGGTACACTATTACCCTGTAATATAATACCTGGTCCAATTTAAATATTATGGGTCAATATTAAGGTCTGATATTGCGCCTTGCGTGATTTAACCATTGAAAGATGTCTTTGAATTTTTAAAGCATTTTAGAACGCTTATTTCTTCATTTTAAGCTTCTCAGAACACTCTATTTCGCATAGGCATACATAGTAAAATTTAGGGTCACGCTGTGTACCCCCTAAATGACCTATAATTATTTCCTGTGGTAGGGTACACTATTACCCTGTAATATAATACGTGGTCCAATTTAAAAATTATAGGTCAATATTAAGTTCCGATACCGTGCCGTTAGTTAACATTGAAAAATGTCTTCGTATTTCCTTGGTTTTAATGCACTATTTAAAATATACATAGTGTACCCCCTAATTGACCTATAATTATTTCCTGTGGTAGGGTACACTATTACCCTGTAATACAATACCTGGTTCAATTTAAATATTATGGGTCAATATTAAGGTTTGATATTGCGCCTTGCGTTAGTTAACCATTGAAAGATGTCTTTGAATTTTTAAAGCATTTTAGAACGCTTATTTCTTCATTTTAAGCTTCTCAGAACACTTTATTTCGCATAGGCATACATAGTGAACTTTAGGGTCACACTGTGTACCCCCTAATTGACCTATAATTATTTCCTGTGGTAGGGTACACTATTACCCTGTAATATAATAGGTGGTCCAATTTAAAAATTATAGGTCAATATTAAGGTCCGATACCGTGCCGTTAGTTAGCATAGAAAAATGTCTTTGAATTTTTAAAGCATTTTAGAACGCTTATTTCCTCATTTTAAGCTTCTCAGAACACTTTATTTCGCATAGGCATACATAGTAAACTTTAGGGTCACTCTGCGTACCCCCTAATTGACCTATAATTATTTCCTGTGGTAGGGTACACTATAACCCTGTAATATAATACGTGGTCCAATTTAAAAATTATAGGTCAATATTAAGGTCCGATACCGTGCCGTTAGTTAACATAGAAAAGTGTCTTCGTATTTCCTTGTTTTAATGCACTATTTAAAATATACATAGTGAACCCCCTAAATGACCTATAATTATTTCCTGAGGTAGGGTACACTATAACCCTGTAATATAATACGTGGTCCAATTTAAAAATTATAGGTCAATATTAAGGTCCGATACCGTGCCGTTAGTTAACATTGAAAAATGTCTTCGTATTTCCTTGTTTTAATGCACTATTTAAAATATACATAGTGTACCCCCTAATTGACCTATAATTATTTCCTGTGGTAGGGTACACTATTACCCTGTAATACAATACCTGGTTCAATTTAAATATTATGGGTCAATATTAAGGTTTGATATTGCGCCTTGCGTTAGTTAACCATTGAAAGATGTCTTTGAATTTTTAAAGCATTTTAGAACGCTTATTTCTTCATTTTAAGCTTCTCAGAACACTTTATTTCGCATAGGCATACATAGTAAACTTTAGGGTCACGCTGTGTACCCCCTAATTGACCTATAATTATTTCCTGTGGTAGGGTACACTATTACCCTGTAATATAATAGGTGGTCCAATTTAAAAATTATAGGTCAATATTAAGGTCCGATACCGTGCCGTTAGTTAGCATAGAAAAATGTCTTTGAATTTTTAAAGCATTTTAGAACGCTTATTTCCTCATTTTAAGCTTCTCAGAACACTTTATTTCGCATAGGCATACATAGTAAACTTTAGGGTCACTCTGCGTACCCCCTAATTGACCTATAATTATTTCCTGTGGTAGGATACACTATTACCCTGTAATATAATACGTGGTCCAATTTAAAAATTATAGGTCAATATTAAGGTCCGATACCGTGCCGTTAGTTAACATAGAAAAGTGTCTTCGTATTTCCTTGTTTTAATGCACTATTTAAAATATACATAGTGTACCCCCTAATTGACCTATAATTATTTCCTGTGGTAGGGTACACTATTACCCTGTAATATAATACCTGGTCCAATTTAAATATTATGGGTCAATATTAAGGTCTGATATTGCGCCTTGCGTTAGTTAACCATTGAAAGATGTCTTTGAATTTTTAAAGCATTTTAGAACGCTTATTTCTTCATTTTAAGCTTCTCAGAACACTTTATTTCGCATAGGCATACATAGTGAACTTTAGGGTCACACTGTGTACCCCCTAATTGACCTATAATTATTTCCTGTGGTAGGGTACACTATTACCCTGTAATATAATAGGTGGTCCAATTTAAAAATTATAGGTCAATATTAAGGTCCGATACCGTGCCGTTAGTTAGCATAGAAAAATGTCTTTGAATTTTTAAAGCATTTTAGAACGCTTATTTCCTCATTTTAAGCTTCTCAGAACACTTTATTTCGCATAGGCATACATAGTAAACTTTAGGGTCACTCTGCGTACCCCCTAATTGACCTATAATTATTTCCTGTGGTAGGGTACACTATAACCCTGTAATATAATACGTGGTCCAATTTAAAAATTATAGGTCAATATTAAGGTCCGATACCGTGCCGTTAGTTAACATAGAAAAGTGTCTTCGTATTTCCTTGTTTTAATGCACTATTTAAAATATACATAGTGAACCCCCTAAATGACCTATAATTATTTCCTGAGGTAGGGTACACTATAACCCTGTAATATAATACGTGGTCCAATTTAAAAATTATAGGTCAATATTAAGGTCCGATACCGTGCCGTTAGTTAACATTGAAAAATGTCTTCGTATTTCCTTGTTTTAATGCACTATTTAAAATATACATAGTGTACCCCCTAATTGACCTATAATTATTTCCTGTGGTAGGGTACACTATTACCCTGTAATACAATACCTGGTTCAATTTAAATATTATGGGTCAATATTAAGGTTTGATATTGCGCCTTGCGTTAGTTAACCATTGAAAGATGTCTTTGAATTTTTAAAGCATTTTAGAACGCTTATTTCTTCATTTTAAGCTTCTCAGAACACTTTATTTCGCATAGGCATACATAGTAAACTTTAGGGTCACGCTGTGTACCCCCTAATTGACCTATAATTATTTCCTGTGGTAGGGTACACTATTACCCTGTAATATAATAGGTGGTCCAATTTAAAAATTATAGGTCAATATTAAGGTCCGATACCGTGCCGTTAGTTAGCATAGAAAAATGTCTTTGAATTTTTAAAGCATTTTAGAACGCTTATTTCCTCATTTTAAGCTTCTCAGAACACTTTATTTCGCATAGGCATACATAGTAAACTTTAGGGTCACTCTGCGTACCCCCTAATTGACCTATAATTATTTCCTGTGGTAGGATACACTATTACCCTGTAATATAATACGTGGTCCAATTTAAAAATTATAGGTCAATATTAAGGTCCGATACCGTGCCGTTAGTTAACATAGAAAAGTGTCTTCGTATTTCCTTGTTTTAATGCACTATTTAAAATATACATAGTGTACCCCCTAATTGACCTATAATTATTTCCTGTGGTAGGGTACACTATTACCCTGTAATATAATACCTGGTCCAATTTAAATATTATGGGTCAATATTAAGGTCTGATATTGCGCCTTGCGTTAGTTAACCATTGAAAGATGTCTTTGAATTTTTAAAGCATTTTAGAACGCTTATTTCTTCATTTTAAGCTTCTCAGAACACTTTATTTCGCATAGGCATACATAGTGAACTTTAGGGTCACACTGTGTACCCCCTAATTGACCTATAATTATTTCCTGTGGTAGGGTACACTATTACCCTGTAATATAATAGGTGGTCCAATTTAAAAATTATAGGTCAATATTAAGGTCCGATACCGTGCCGTTAGTTAGCATAGAAAAATGTCTTTGAATTTTTAAAGCATTTTAGAACGCTTATTTCCTCATTTTAAGCTTCTCAGAACACTTTATTTCGCATAGGCATACATAGTAAACTTTAGGGTCACTCTGCGTACCCCCTAATTGACCTATAATTATTTCCTGTGGTAGGGTACACTATAACCCTGTAATATAATACGTGGTCCAATTTAAAAATTATAGGTCAATATTAAGGTCCGATACCGTGCCGTTAGTTAACATAGAAAAGTGTCTTCGTATTTCCTTGTTTTAATGCACTATTTAAAATATACATAGTGAACCCCCTAAATGACCTATAATTATTTCCTGAGGTAGGGTACACTATAACCCTGTAATATAATACGTGGTCCAATTTAAAAATTATAGGTCAATATTAAGGTCCGATACCGTGCCGTTAGTTAACATTGAAAAATGTCTTCGTATTTCCTTGTTTTAATGCACTATTTAAAATATACATAGTGTACCCCCTAATTGACCTATAATTATTTCCTGTGGTAGGGTACACTATTACCCTGTAATACAATACCTGGTTCAATTTAAATATTATGGGTCAATATTAAGGTTTGATATTGCGCCTTGCGTTAGTTAACCATTGAAAGATGTCTTTGAATTTTTAAAGCATTTTAGAACGCTTATTTCTTCATTTTAAGCTTCTCAGAACACTTTATTTCGCATAGGCATACATAGTAAACTTTAGGGTCACGCTGTGTACCCCCTAATTGACCTATAATTATTTCCTGTGGTAGGGTACACTATTACCCTGTAATATAATAGGTGGTCCAATTTAAAAATTATAGGTCAATATTAAGGTCCGATACCGTGCCGTTAGTTAGCATAGAAAAATGTCTTTGAATTTTTAAAGCATTTTAGAACGCTTATTTCCTCATCTTAAGCTTCTCAGAACACTTTATTTCGCATAGGCATACATAGTAAACTTTAGGGTCACTCTGCGTACCCCCTAATTGACCTATAATTATTTCCTGTGGTAGGATACACTATTACCCTGTAATATAATACGTGGTCCAATTTAAAAATTATAGGTCAATATTAAGGTCCGATACCGTGCCGTTAGTTAACATAGAAAAGTGTCTTCGTATTTCCTTGTTTTAATGCACTATTTAAAATATACATAGTGTACCCCCTAATTGGACCTATAATTATTTCCTGTGGTAGGGTACACTATTACCCTGTAATATAATACCTGGTCCAATTTAAATATTATGGGTCAATATTAAGGTCTGATATTGCGCCTTGCGTTAGTTAACCATTGAAAGATGTCTTTGAATTTTTAAAGTATTTTTAGAACGCTTATTTCTTCATTTTAAGCATCTCAGAACACTTTATTTCGCATAGGCATACATAGTAAACTTTAGGGTCACTCTGCGTACCCCCTAATTGACCTATAATTATTTCCTGTGGTAGGATACACTATTACCCTGTAATATAATACGTGGTCCAATTTAAAAATTATAGGTCAATATTAAGGTCCGATACCGTGCCGTTAGTTAACATAGAAAAGTGTCTTCGTATTTCCTTGTTTTAATGCACTATTTAAAATATACATAGTGTACCCCCTAATTGACCTATAATTATTTCCTGTGGTAGGGTACACTATTACCCTGTAATATAATACCTGGTCCAATTTAAATATTATGGGTCAATATTAAGGTCTGATATTGCGCCTTGCGTTAGTTAACCATTGAAAGATGTCTTTGAATTTTTAAAGTATTTTAGAACGCTTATTTCTTCATTTTAAGCATCTCAGAACACTCTATTTCGCATAGGCATACATAGTAAAATTTAGGGTCACGCTGTGAACCCCCTAAATGACCTATAATTATATCCTGTGGTAGGGTACACTATTACCCTGTAATATAATACGTGGTCCAATTTAAAAATTTTAGGTCAATATTAAGGTCCGATACCGTGCCGTTAGTTAACATAGAAAAATGTCTTTGAATTTTTAAAGCATTTTAGAACGCTTATTTCCTCATTTTAAGCTTCTCAGAACAACTTTATTTCGCATAGGCATACATAGTAAACTTTAGGGTCACGCTGTGTACCCCCTAATTGACCTATAATTATTTCCTTTGGAAGGGTACACTATTACCCTGTAATATAATACCTGGTCCAATTTAAATATTATGGGTCAATATTAAGGTCTGATATTGCGCCTTGCGTGATTTAACCATTGAAAGATGTCTTTGAATTCTTAAAGCATTTTAGAACGCTTATTTCTTCATTTTAAGCTTCTCAGAACACTCTATTTCGCATAGGTATACATAGTAAAATTTAGGGTCACGCTGTGTACCCCCTAAATGACCTATAATTATTTCCTGTGGTAGGGTACACTATTACCCTGAAATATAATACGTGGTCCAATTTAAAAATTATAGGTCAATATTAAGTTCCGATACCGTGCCGTTAGTTAACATTGAAAAATGTCTTCGTATTTCCTTGTTTTAATGCACTATTTAAAATATACATAGTGTACCCCCTAATTGACCTATAATTATTTCCTGTGGTAGGGTACACTATTACCCTGTAATACAATACCTGGTTCAATTTAAATATTATGGGTCAATATTAAGGTTTGATATTGCGCCTTGCGTTAGTTAACCATTGAAAGATGTCTTTGAATTTTTAAAGCATTTTAGAACGCTTATTTCTTCATTTTAAGCTTCTCAGAACACTTTATTTCGCATAGGCATACATAGTGAACTTTAGGGTCACACTGTGTACCCCCTAATTGACCTATAATTATTTCCTGTGGTAGGGTACACTATTACCCTGTAATATAATAGGTGGTCCAATTTAAAAATTATAGGTCAATATTAAGGTCCGATACCGTGCCGTTAGTTAGCATAGAAAAATGTCTTTGAATTTTTAAAGCATTTTAGAACGCTTATTTCCTCATTTTAAGCTTCTCAGAACACTTTATTTCGCATAGGCATACATAGTAAACTTTAGGGTCACTCTGCGTACCCCCTAATTGACCTATAATTATTTCCTGTGGTAGGGTACACTATTACCCTGTAATATAATACGTGGTCCAATTTAAAAATTATAGGTCAATATTAAGGTCCGATACCGTGCCGTTAGTTAACATAGAAAAGTGTCTTCGTATTTCCTTGTTTTAATGCACTATTTAAAATATACATAGTGAACCCCCTAAATGACCTATAATTATTTCCTGTGGTAGGGTACACTATAACCCTGTAATATAATACGTGGTCCAATTTAAAAATTATAGGTCAATATTAAGGTCCGATACCGTGCCGTTAGTTAACATTGAAAAATGTCTTCGTATTTCCTTGTTTTAATGCACTATTTAAAATATACATAGTGTACCCCCTAATTGACCTATAATTATTTCCTGTGGTAGGGTACACTATTACCCTGTAATACAATACCTGGTTCAATTTAAATATTATGGGTCAATATTAAGGTTTGATATTGCGCCTTGCGTTAGTTAACCATTGAAAGATGTCTTTGAATTTTTAAAGCATTTTAGAACGCTTATTTCTTCATTTTAAGCTTCTCAGAACACTTTATTTCGCATAGGCATACATAGTGAACTTTAGGGTCACACTGTGTACCCCCTAATTGACCTATAATTATTTCCTGTGGTAGGGTACACTATTACCCTGTAATATAATAGGTGGTCCAATTTAAAAATTATAGGTCAATATTAAGGTCCGATACCGTGCCGTTAGTTAGCATAGAAAAATGTCTTTGAATTTTTAAAGCATTTTAGAACGCTTATTTCCTCATTTTAAGCTTCTCAGAACACTTTATTTCGCATAGGCATACATAGTAAACTTTAGGGTCACTCTGTGTACCCCCTAATTGACCTATAATTATTTCCTGTGGTAGGGTACACTATTACCCTGTAATATAATACGTGGTCCAATTTAAAAATTATAGGTCAATATTAAGGTCCGATACCGTGCCGTTAGTTAACATAGAAAAGTGTCTTCGTATTTCCTTGTTTTAATGCACTATTTAAAATATACATAGTGAACCCCCTAAATGACCTATAATTATTTCCTGTGGTAGGGTACACTATAACCCTGTAATATAATACGTGGTCCAATTTAAAAATTATAGGTCAATATTAAGGTCCGATACCGTGCCGTTAGTTAACATTGAAAAATGTCTTCGTATTTCCTTGTTTTAATGCACTATTTAAAATATACATAGTGTACCCCCTAATTGACCTATAATTATTTCCTGTGGTAGGGTACACTATTACCCTGTAATACAATACCTGGTTCAATTTAAATATTATGGGTCAATATTAAGGTTTGATATTGCGCCTTGCGTTAGTTAACCATTGAAAGATGTCTTTGAATTTTTAAAGCATTTTAGAACGCTTATTTCTTCATTTTAAGCTTCTCAGAACACTTTATTTCGCATAGGCATACATAGTAAACTTTAGGGTCACGCTGTGTACCCCCTAATTGACCTATAATTATTTCCTGTGGTAGGGTACACTATTACCCTGTAATATAATAGGTGGTCCAATTTAAAAATTATAGGTCAATATTAAGGTCCGATACCGTGCCGTTAGTTAGCATAGAAAAATGTCTTTGAATTTTTAAAGCATTTTAGAACGCTTATTTCCTCATTTTAAGCTTCTCAGAACACTTTATTTCGCATAGGCATACATAGTAAACTTTAGGGTCACTCTGCGTACCCCCTAATTGACCTATAATTATTTCCTGTGGTAGGGTACACTATAACCCTGTAATATAATACGTGGTCCAATTTAAAAATTATAGGTCAATATTAAGGTCCGATACCGTGCCGTTAGTTAACATAGAAAAGTGTCTTCGTATTTCCTTGTTTTAATGCACTATTTAAAATATACATAGTGTACCCCCTAATTGACCTATAATTATTTCCTGTGGTAGGGTACACTATTACCCTGTAATATAATACCTGGTCCAATTTAAATATTATGGGTCAATATTAAGGTCTGATATTGCGCCTTGCGTTAGTTAACCATTGAAAGATGTCTTTGAATTTTTAAAGCATTTTTGAACGCTTATTTCTTCATTTTAAGCATCTCAGAACACTCTATTTCGCATAGGCATACATAGTAAAATTTAGGGTCACGCTGTGTACCCCCTAAATGACCTATAATTATTTCCTGTGGTAGGGTGCACTATTACCCTGTAATATAATACGTGGTCCAATTTAAAAATTATAGGTCAATATTAAGGTCCGATACCGTGCCGTTAGTTAGCATAGAAAAATGTCTTTGAATTTTTAAAGCATTTTAGAACGCTTATTTCCTGATTTTAAGCTTCTCAGAACACTTTATTTCGCATAGGCATACATAGTAAACTTTAGGGTCACTCTGCGTACCCCCTAATTGACCTATAATTATTTCCTGTGATAGGGTACACTATAACCCTGTAATATAATACGTGGTTCAATTTACAAATTATAGGTCAATATTAAGGTCCGATACCGTGCCGTTAGTTAACATAGAAAAGTGTCTTCGTATTTCCTTGTTTTAATGCACTATTTAAAATATACATAGTGTACCCCCTAATTGACCTATAATTATTTCCTGTGGTAGGGTACACTATTACCCTGTAATACAATACCTTGTTCAATTTAAATATTATGGGTCAATATTAAGGTTTGATATTGCGCCTTGCGTTAGTTAACCATTGAAAGATGTCTTTGAATTTTTAAAGCATTTTAGAACGCTTATTTCTTCATTTTAAGCTTCTCAGAACACTTTATTTCGCATAGGCATACATAGTAAACTTTAGGGTCACGCTGTGTACCCCCTAATTGACCTATAATTATTTCCTGTGGTAGGGTACACTATTACCCTGTAATATAATAGGTGGTCCAATTGAAAAATTATAGGTCAATATTAAGGTCCGATACCGTGCCGTTAGTTAGCATAGAAAAATGTCTTTGAATTTTTAAAGCATTTTAGAACGCTTATTTCCTCATTTTAAGCTTCTCAGAACACTTTATTTCGCATAGGCATACATAGTAAACTTTAGGGTCACTCTGCGTACCCCCTAATTGACCTATAATTATTTCCTGTGATAGGGTACACTATAACCCTGTAATATAATACGTGGTCCAATTTAAAAATTATAGGTCAATATTAATGTCCGATACCGGGCCGTTAGTTAACATAGAAAAGTGTCTTCGTATTTCCTTGTTTTAATGCACTATTTAAAATATACATAGTGTACCCCCTAATTGACCTATAATTATTTCCTGTGGTAGGGTACACTATTACCCTGTAATACAATACCTTGTTCAATTTAAATATTATGGGTCAATATTAAGGTTTGATATTGCGCCTTGCGTTAGTTAACCATTGAAAGATGTCTTTGAATTTTTAAAGCATTTTAGAACGCTTATTTCTTCATTTTAAGCTTCTCAGAACACTTTATTTCGCATAGGCATACATAGTAAACTTTAGGGTCACGCTGTGTACCCCCTAATTGACCTATAATTATTTCCTGTGGTAGGGTACACTATTACCCTGTAATATAATAGGTGGTCCAATTTAAAAATTATAGGTCAATATTAAGGTCCGATACCGTGCCGTTAGTTAGCATAGAAAAATGTCTTTGAATTTTTAAAGCATTTTAGAACGCTTATTTCCTCATTTTAAGCTTCTCAGAACACTTTATTTCGCATAGGCATACATAGTAAACTTTAGGGTCACTCTGCGTACCCCCTAATTGACCTATAATTATTTCCTGTGATAGGGTACACTATAACCCTGTAATATAATACGTGGTCCAATTTACAAATTATAGGTCAATATTAAGGTCCGATACCGTGCCGTTAGTTAACATAGAAAAGTGTCTTCGTATTTCCTTGTTTTAATGCACTATTTAAAATATACATAGTGTACCCCCTAATTGACCTATAATTATTTCCTGTGGTAGGGTACACTATTACCCTGTAATACAATACCTTGTTCAATTTAAATATTATGGGTCAATATTAAGGTTTGATATTGCGCCTTGCGTTAGTTAACCATTGAAAGATGTCTTTGAATTTTTAAAGCATTTTAGAACGCTTATTTCTTCATTTTAAGCTTCTCAGAACACTTTATTTCGCATAGGCATACATAGTAAAATTTAGGGTCACGCTGTGTACCCCCTAAATGACCTATAATTATTTCCTGTGGTAGGGCACACTATTACCCTGTAATATTATACGTGGTCCAATTTAAAAATTATAGGTCAATATTAAGGTCCGATACCGTGCCGTTAGTTAACATAGAAAAATGTCTTTGAATTTTTAAAGCATTTTAGAACGCTTATTTCCTCATTTTAAGCTTCTCAGAACACTTTATTTCGCATAGGCATACATAGTAAACTTTAGGGTCACTCTGTGTACCCCCTAATTGACCTATAATTATTTCCTGTGGTAGTGTACACTATAACCCTGTAATATAATACGTGGTCCAGTTTAAAAATTATAGGTCAATATTAAGGTCCGATACCGTGCCGTTAGTTAACATAGAAAAGTGTCTTCGTATTTCCTTGTTTTAATGCACTATTTAAAATATACATAGTGTACCCCCTAATTGACCTATAATTATTTCCTGTGGTAGGGTACACTATTACCCTGTAATATAATACCTGGTCCAATTTAAATATTATGGGTCAATATTAAGGTCTGATATTGCGCCTTGCGTTAGTTAACCATTGAAAGATGTCTTTGAATTTTTAAAGCATTTTAGAACGCTTATTTCTTCATTTTAAGCATCTCAGAACACTCTATTTCGCATAGGCATATATAGTATACTTTAGGGTCACTCTGTGTACCCCCTAATTGACCTATAATTATTTCCTGTGGTAGGGTACACTATAACCCTGTAATATAATACGTGGTCAAATTTAAAAATTATAGGTCAATATTAAGGTCCGATACCGTGCCGTTAGTTAACATAGAAAAGTGTCTTCGTATTTCCTTGTTTTAATGCACTATTTAAAATATACATAGTGTACCCCCTAATTGACCTATAATTATTTCCTGTGGTAGGGTACACTATTACCCTGTAATATAATACCTGGTTCAATTTAAATATTATGGGTCAATATTAAGGTCTGATATTGCGCCCAGCGTTAGTTAACCATTGAAAGATGTCTTTGAATTTTTAAAGCATTTTAGAACGCTTATTTCTTCATTTTAAGCTTCTCAGAACACTTTATTTCGCATAGGCATACATAGTAAACTTTAGGGTCACACTGTGTACCCCCTAATTGACCTAAAATTATTTCCTGTGGTAGGGTACATTATTATCATGTAATATAATACGTGGTCCAATTTAAAAATTATAGGTCAATATTAATGTCCGATACCGGGCCGTTAGTTAACATAGAAAAGTGTCTTCGTATTTCCTTGTTTTAATGCACTATTTAAAATATACATAGTGTACCCCCTAATTGACCTATAATTATTTCCTGTGGTAGGGTACACTATTACCCTGTAATACAATACCTTGTTCAATTTAAATATTATGGGTCAATATTAAGGTTTGATATTGCGCCTTGCGTTAGTTAACCATTGAAAGATGTCTTTGAATTTTTAAAGCATTTTAGAACGCTTATTTCTTCATTTTAAGCTTCTCAGAACACTTTATTTCGCATAGGCATACATAGTAAACTTTAGGGTCACGCTGTGTACCCCCTAATTGACCTATAATTATTTCCTGTGGTAGGGTACACTATTACCCTGTAATATAATAGGTGGTCCAATTTAAAAATTATAGGTCAATATTAAGGTCCGATACCGTGCCGTTAGTTAGCATAGAAAAATGTCTTTGAATTTTTAAAGCATTTTAGAACGCTTATTTCCTCATTTTAAGCTTCTCAGAACACTTTATTTCGCATAGGCATACATAGTAAACTTTAGGGTCACTCTGCGTACCCCCTAATTGACCTATAATTATTTCCTGTGATAGGGTACACTATAACCCTGTAATATAATACGTGGTCCAATTTACAAATTATAGGTCAATATTAAGGTCCGATACCGTGCCGTTAGTTAACATAGAAAAGTGTCTTCGTATTTCCTTGTTTTAATGCACTATTTAAAATATACATAGTGTACCCCCTAATTGACCTATAATTATTTCCTGTGGTAGGGTACACTATTACCCTGTAATACAATACCTTGTTCAATTTAAATATTATGGGTCAATATTAAGGTTTGATATTGCGCCTTGCGTTAGTTAACCATTGAAAGATGTCTTTGAATTTTTAAAGCATTTTAGAACGCTTATTTCTTCATTTTAAGCTTCTCAGAACACTTTATTTCGCATAGGCATACATAGTAAACTTTAGGGTCACGCTGTGTACCCCCTAATTGACCTATAATTATTTCCTGTGGTAGGGTACACTATTACCCTGTAATATAATAGGTGGTCCAATTTAAAAATTATAGGTCAATATTAAGGTCCGATACCGTGCCGTTAGTTAACATAGAAAAGTGTCTTCGTATTTCCTTGTTTTAATGCACTATTTAAAATATACATAGTGTACCCCCTAATTGACCCATAATTATTTCCTGTGGTAGGGTACACTATTACCCTGTAATATAATACCTGGTCCAATTTAAATATTATGGGTCAATATTAAGGTCTGATATTGCGCCTAGCGTTAGTTAACCATTGAAAGATGTCTTTGAATTTTTAAAGCATTTTAGAACGCTTATTTCTTCATTTTAAGCTTCTCAGAACACTTTATTTCGCATAGGCATACATAGTAAACTTTAGGGTCACACTGTGTACCCCCTAATTGACCTAAAATTATTTCCTGTGGTAGGGTACATTATTATCATGTAATATAATACGTGGTCCAATTTAAAAATTATAGGTCAATATTAATGTCCGATACCGGGCCGTTAGTTAACATAGAAAAGTGTCTTCGTATTTCCTTGTTTTAATGCACTATTTAAAATATACATAGTGTACCCCCTAATTGACCTATAATTATTTCCTGTGGTAGGGTACACTATTACCCTGTAATACAATACCTTGTTCAATTTAAATATTATGGGTCAATATTAAGGTTTGATATTGCGCCTTGCGTTAGTTAACCATTGAAAGATGTCTTTGAATTTTTAAAGCATTTTAGAACGCTTATTTCTTCATTTTAAGCTTCTCAGAACACTTTATTTCGCATAGGCATACATAGTAAACTTTAGGGTCACGCTGTGTACCCCCTAATTGACCTATAATTATTTCCTGTGGTAGGGTACACTATTACCCTGTAATATAATAGGTGGTCCAATTTAAAAATTATAGGTCAATATTAAGGTCCGATACCGTGCCGTTAGTTAGCATAGAAAAATGTGTTTGAATTTTTAAAGCATTTTAGAACGCTTATTTCCTCATTTTAAGCTTCTCAGAACACTTTATTTCGCATAGGCATACATAGTAAACTTTAGGGTCACTCTGCGTACCCCCTAATTGACCTATAATTATTTCCTGTGATAGGGTACACTATAACCCTGTAATATAATACGTGGTCCAATTTACAAATTATAGGTCAATATTAAGGTCCGATACCGTGCCGTTAGTTAACATAGAAAAGTGTCTTCGTATTTCCTTGTTTTAATGCTCTATTTAAAATATACATAGTGTACCGCCTAATTGACCTATAATTATTTCCTGTGGTAGGGTACACTATTACCCTGTAATACAATACCTTGTTCAATTTAAATATTATGGGTCAATATTAAGGTTTGATATTGCGCCTTGCGTTAGTTAACCATTGAAAGATGTCTTTGAATTTTTAAAGCATTTTAGAACGCTTATTTCTTCATTTTAAGCTTCTCAGAACACTTTATTTCGCATAGGCATACATAGTAAACTTTAGGGTCACGCTGTGTACCCCCTAATTGACCTATAATTATTTCCTGTGGTAGGGTACACTATTACCCTGTAATATAATAGGTGGTCCAATTTAAAAATTATAGGTCAATATTAAGGTCCGATACCGTGCCGTTAGTTAGCATAGAAAAATGTCTTTGAATTTTTAAAGCATTTTAGAACGCTTATTTCCTCATTTTAAGCTTCTCAGAACACTTTATTTCGCATAGACATACATAGTAAACTTTAGGGTCACTCTGTGTACCCCCTAATTGACCTATAATTATTTCCTGTGGTAGGGTACACTATAACCCTGTAATATAATACGTGGTCCAATTTAAAAATTATAGGTCAATATTAAGGTCCGATACCGTGCCGTTAGTTAACATAAAAAAGTGTCTTTGTATTTTCTTGTTTTAATGCACTATTTAAAACATACATAGTGTTCCCCCTAATTGACCTATAATTATTTCCTGTTGTAGGGTACACTATTACCCTGTAATATAATACCTGGTCCAATTGAAATATTATGGTTCCATATTAAGGTCTGATATCGCGCCTTGCGTTAGTTAACCATTGAAAGATGTCTTTGAATTTTTAAAGCATTTTAGAACGCTTATTTCCTCATTTTAAGCTTCTCAGAACACTTTATTTCGCATAGGCATACATAGTAAACTTTAGGGTCACTCTGCGTACCCCCTAATTGACCTATAATTATTTCCTGTGATAGGGTACACTATAACCCTGTAATATAATACGTGGTCCAATTTACAAATTATAGGTCAATATTAAGGTCCGATACCGTGCCGTTAGTTAACATAGAAAAGTGTCTTCGTATTTCCTTGTTTTAATGCACTATTTAAAATATACATAGTGTACCCCCTAATTGACCTATAATTATTTCCTGTGGTAGGGTACACTATTACCCTGTAATACAATACCTTGTTCAATTTAAATATTATGGGTCAATATTAAGGTTTGATATTGCGCCTTGCGTTAGTTAACCATTGAAAGATGTCTTTGAATTTTTAAAGCATTTTAGAACGCTTATTTCTTCATTTTAAGCTTCTCAGAACACTTTATTTCGCATAGGCATACATAGTAAAATTTAGGGTCACGCTGTGTACCCCCTAAATGACCTATAATTATTTCCTGTGGTAGGGCACACTATTACCCTGTAATATTATACGTGGTCCAATTTAAAAATTATAGGTCAATATTAAGGTCCGATACCGTGCCGTTAGTTAACATAGAAAAATGTCTTTGAATTTTTAAAGCATTTTAGAACGCTTATTTCCTCATTTTAAGCTTCTCAGAACACTTTATTTCGCATAGGCATACATAGTAAACTTTAGGGTCACTCTGTGTACCCCCTAATTGACCTATAATTATTTCCTGTGGTAGGGTACACTATAACCCTGTAATATAATACGTGGTCCAGTTTAAAAATTATAGGTCAATATTAAGGTCCGATACCGTGTCGTTAGTTAACATAGAAAAGTGTCTTCGTATTTCCTTGTTTTAATGCACTATTTAAAATATACATAGTGTACCCCCTAATTGACCTATAATTATTTCCTGTGGTAGGGTACACTATTACCCTGTAATATAATACCTGGTCCAATTTAAATATTATGGGTCAATATTAAGGTCTGATATTGCGCCTTGCGTTAGTTAACCATTGAAAGATGTCTTTGAATTTTTAAAGCATTTTAGAACGCTTATTTCTTCATTTTAAGCATCTCAGAACACTCTATTTCGCATAGGCATATATAGTATACTTTAGGGTCACTCTGTGTACCCCCTAATTGACCTATAATTATTTCCTGTGGTAGGGTACACTATAACCCTGTAATATAATACGTGGTCAAATTTAAAAATTATAGGTCAATATTAAGGTCCGATACCGTGCCGTTAGTTAACATAGAAAAGTGTCTTCGTATTTCCTTGTTTTAATGCACTATTTAAAATATACATAGTGTACCCCCTAATTGACCTATAATTATTTCCTGTGGTAGGGTACACTATTACCCTGTAATATAATACCTGGTCCAATTTAAATATTATGGGTCAATATTAAGGTCTGATATTGCGCCCAGCGTTAGTTAACCATTGAAAGATGTCTTTGAATTTTTAAAGCATTTTAGAACGCTTATTTCTTCATTTTAAGCTTCTCAGAACACTTTATTTCGCATAGGCATACATAGTAAACTTTAGGGTCACACTGTGTACCCCCTAATTGACCTAAAATTATTTCCTGTGGTAGGGTACATTATTATCATGTAATATAATACGTGGTCCAATTTAAAAATTATAGGTCAATATTAATGTCCGATACCGGGCCGTTAGTTAACATAGAAAAGTGTCTTCGTATTTCCTTGTTTTAATGCACTATTTAAAATATACATAGTGTACCCCCTAATTGACCTATAATTATTTCCTGTGGTAGGGTACACTATTACCCTGTAATACAATACCTTGTTCAATTTAAATATTATGGGTCAATATTAAGGTTTGATATTGCGCCTTGCGTTAGTTAACCATTGAAAGATGTCTTTGAATTTTTAAAGCATTTTAGAACGCTTATTTCTTCATTTTAAGCTTCTCAGAACACTTTATTTCGCATAGGCATACATAGTAAACTTTAGGGTCACGCTGTGTACCCCCTAATTGACCTATAATTATTTCCTGTGGTAGGGTACACTATTACCCTGTAATATAATAGGTGGTCCAATTTAAAAATTATAGGTCAATATTAAGGTCCGATACCGTGCCGTTAGTTAGCATAGAAAAATGTCTTTGAATTTTTAAAGCATTTTAGAACGCTTATTTCCTCATTTTAAGCTTCTCAGAACACTTTATTTCGCATAGGCATACATAGTAAACTTTAGGGTCACTCTGCGTACCCCCTAATTGACCTATAATTATTTCCTGTGATAGGGTACACTATAACCCTGTAATATAATACGTGGTCCAATTTACAAATTATAGGTCAATATTAAGGTCCGATACCGTGCCGTTAGTTAACATAGAAAAGTGTCTTCGTATTTCCTTGTTTTAATGCACTATTTAAAATATACATAGTGTACCCCCTAATTGACCCATAATTATTTCCTGTGGTAGGGTACACTATTACCCTGTAATATAATACCTGGTCCAATTTAAATATTATGGGTCAATATTAAGGTCTGATATTGCGCCTAGCGTTAGTTAACCATTGAAAGATGTCTTTGAATTTTTAAAGCATTTTAGAACGCTTATTTCTTCATTTTAAGCTTCTCAGAACACTTTATTTCGCATAGGCATACATAGTAAACTTTAGGGTCACACTGTGTACCCCCTAATTGACCTAAAATTATTTCCTGTGGTAGGGTACATTATTATCATGTAATATAATACGTGGTCCAATTTAAAAATTATAGGTCAATATTAATGTCCGATACCGGGCCGTTAGTTAACATAGAAAAGTGTCTTCGTATTTCCTTGTTTTAATGCACTATTTAAAATATACATAGTGTACCCCCTAATTGACCTATAATTATTTCCTGTGGTAGGGTACACTATTACCCTGTAATACAATACCTTGTTCAATTTAAATATTATGGGTCAATATTAAGGTTTGATATTGCGCCTTGCGTTAGTTAACCATTGAAAGATGTCTTTGAATTTTTAAAGCATTTTAGAACGCTTATTTCTTCATTTTAAGCTTCTCAGAACACTTTATTTCGCATAGGCATACATAGTAAACTTTAGGGTCACGCTGTGTACCCCCTAATTGACCTATAATTATTTCCTGTGGTAGGGTACACTATTACCCTGTAATATAATAGGTGGTCCAATTTAAAAATTATAGGTCAATATTAAGGTCCGATACCGTGCCGTTAGTTAGCATAGAAAAATGTCTTTGAATTTTTAAAGCATTTTAGAACGCTTATTTCCTCATTTTAAGCTTCTCAGAACACTTTATTTCGCATAGGCATACATAGTAAACTTTAGGGTCACTCTGCGTACCCCCTAATTGACCTATAATTATTTCCTGTGATAGGGTACACTATAACCCTGTAATATAATACGTGGTCCAATTTACAAATTATAGGTCAATATTAAGGTCCGATACCGTGCCGTTAGTTAACATAGAAAAGTGTCTTCGTATTTCCTTGTTTTAATGCACTATTTAAAATATACATAGTGTACCGCCTAATTGACCTATAATTATTTCCTGTGGTAGGGTACACTATTACCCTGTAATACAATACCTTGTTCAATTTAAATATTATGGGTCAATATTAAGGTTTGATATTGCGCCTTGCGTTAGTTAACCATTGAAAGATGTCTTTGAATTTTTAAAGCATTTTAGAACGCTTATTTCTTCATTTTAAGCTTCTCAGAACACTTTATTTCGCATAGGCATACATAGTAAACTTTAGGGTCAGGCTGTGTACCCCCTAATTGACCTATAATTATTTCCTGTGGTAGGGTACACTATTACCCTGTAATATAATAGGTGGTCCAATTTAAAAATTATAGGTCAATATTAAGGTCCGATACCGTGCCGTTAGTTAGCATAGAAAAATGTCTTTGAATTTTTAAAGCATTTTAGAACGCTTATTTCCTCATTTTAAGCTTCTCAGAACACTTTATTTCGCATAGACATACATAGTAAACTTTAGGGTCACTCTGTGTACCCCCTAATTGACCTATAATTATTTCCTGTGGTAGGGTACACTATAACCCTGTAATATAATACGTGGTCCAATTTAAAAATTATAGGTCAATATTAAGGTCCGATACCGTGCCGTTAGTTAACATAAAAAAGTGTCTTTGTATTTTCTTGTTTTAATGCACTATTTAAAACATACATAGTGTTCCCCCTAATTGACCTATAATTATTTCCTGTTGTAGGGTACACTATTACCCTGTAATATAATACCTGGTCCAATTGAAATATTATGGTTCCATATTAAGGTCTGATATCGCGCCTTGCGTTAGTTAACCATTGAAAGATGTCTTTGAATTTTTAAAGCATTTTAGAACGCTTATTTCTTCATTTTAAGCTTCTCAGAACACTCTATTTCGCATAGGCATACATAGTAAATTTTAGGGTCATGCTGTGTACCACCTAATTGACCTATAATTATTTCCTGTGGTAAGGTACACTATTACCCTGTAATATAATACGTGGTACAATTTAAAAATTATAGGTCAATATTAAGGTCCGATACCGTGCCGTTAGTTAACATAGAAAAGTGTCTTCGTATTTCCTTGTTTTAATGCACTATTTAAAATATACATAGTGTACCCCCTAATTGACCTATAATTATTTCCTGTGGTAGGGTGCACTATTACCCTGTAATATAATACCTTGTCCAATTTAAATATTATGGGACAATATTAAGGTCTGATATTGCGCCTTGCGCTAGTTAACCATTGAAAGATGTCTTTGAATTTTTAAAGCATTTTAGAACGCTTATTTCTTCATTTTAAGCTTCTCAGAACACTTTATTTCGCATAGGCATACATAGTAAACTTTAGGGTCACTCTGCGTACCCCCTAATTGACCTATAATTATTTCCTGTGGTAGGGTACACTATAACCCTGTAATATAATACGTGGTCCAATTTACAAATTATAGGTCAATATTAAGGTCCGATACCGTGCCGTTAGTTAACATAGAAAAGTGTCTTCGTATTTCCTTGTTTTAATGCACTATTTAAAATATACATAGTGTACCCCCTAATTGACCTATAATTATTTCCTGTGGTAGGGTACACTATTACCCTGTAATATAATACCTGGTCCAATTTAAATATTATGGGTCAATATTAAGGTCTGATATTGCGCCTTGCGTTAGTTAACCATTGAAAGATGTCTTTGAATTTTTAAAGCATTTTTGAACGCTTATTTCTTCATTTTAAGCATCTCAGAACACTCTATTTCGCATAGGCATACATAGTAAACTTTAGGGTCACGCTGTGTACCCCCTAATTGACCTATAATTATTTCCTGTGGTAGGGTACACTATTACCCTGTAATATAATAGGTGGTCCAATTTAAAAATTATAGGTCAATATTATGGTCCGATACCGTGCCGTTAGTTAGCATAGAAAAGTGTCTTTGAATTTTTAAAGCATTTTAGAACGCTTATTTCCTCATTTTAAGCTTCTCAGAACACTTTATTTCGCATAGGCATACATAGTAAACTGTAGGGTCACTCTGCGTACCCCCTAATTGACCTATAATTATTTCCTGTGTTAGGGTACACTATAACCCTGTAATATAATACGTGGTCCAATTTACAAATTATAGGTCAATATTAAGGTCCGATACCGTGCCGTTAGTTAACATAGAAAAGTGTCTTCGTATTTCCTTGTTTTAATGCACTATTTAAAATATACATAGTGTACCCCCTAATTGACCTATAATTATTTCCTGTGGTAGGGTACACTATTACCCTGTAATATAATACCTGGTCCAATTTAAATATTATGGGTCAATATTAAGGTCTGATATTGCGCCTTGCGTTAGTTAACCATTGAAAGATGTCTTTGAATTTTTAAAGCATTTTAGAACGCTTATTTCCTCATTTTAAGCTTCTCAGAACACTTTATTTCGCATAGGCATACATAGTAAACTTTAGGGTCACTCTGCGTACCCCCTAATTGACCTATAATTATTTCCTGTGTTAGGGTACACTATAACCCTGTAATATAATACGTGGTCCAATTTACAAATTATAGGTCAATATTAAGGTCCGATACCGTGCCGTTAGTTAACATAGAAAAGTGTCTTCGTATTTCCTTGTTTTAATGCACTATTTAAAATATACATAGTGTACCCCCTAATTGACCTATAATTATTTCCTGTGGTAGGGTACACTATTACCCTGTAATATAATACCTGGTCCAATTTAAATATTATGGGTCAATATTAAGGTCTGATATTGCGCCTTGCGTTAGTTAACCATTGAAAGATGTCTTTGAATTTTTAAAGCATTTTTGAACGCTTATTTCTTCATTTTAAGCATCTCAGAACACTCTATTTCGCATAGGCATACATAGTAAAATTTAGGGTCACGCTGTGTACCCCCTAAATGACCTATAATTATTTCCTGTGGTAGGGTACACTATTTCCCTGTAATATAATACGTGTTCCAATTTAAAAATTATAGGTCAATATTAAGGTCCGATACCGTGCCGTTAGTTAACATAGAAAAATGTCTTTGAATTTTTAAAGCATTTTAGAACGCTTATTTCCTCATTTTAAGCTTCTCAGAACACTTTATTTCGCATAGGCATACATAGTAAACTTTAGGGTCACTCTGTGTACCCCCTAATTGACCTATAATTATTTCCTGTGGAAGGGTACACTATAACCCTGTAATATAATACGTGGTCCAATTTAAAAATTATAGGTCAATATTAAGGTCCGATACCGTGCCGTTAGTTAACATAGAAAAGTGTCTTCGTATTTTTTTGTTTTAATGCACTATTTAAAACATACATAGTGTACCCCCTAATTGACCTATAATTATTTCCTGTTGTAGGGTACACTATTACCCTGTAATATAATACCTGGTCCAATTGAAATATTATGGTTCCATATTAAGGTCTGATATCGCGCCTTGCGTTAGTTAACCATTGAAAGATGTCTTTGAATTTTTAAAGCATTTTAGAACGCTTATTTCTTCATTTTAAGCTTCTCAGAACACTCTATTTCGCATAGGCATACATAGTAAATTTTAGGGTCATGCTGTGTACCACCTAATTGACCTATAATTATTTCCTGTGGTAAGGTACACTATTACCCTGTAATATAATACGTGGTACAATTTAAAAATTATAGGTCAATATTAAGGTCCGATACCGTGCCGTTAGTTAACATAGAAAAGTGTCTTCGTATTTCCTTGTTTTAATGCACTATTTAAAATATACATA
The DNA here is from genome assembly GCF_982258835.1 of Parasteatoda tepidariorum. Taxonomy (NCBI): domain Eukaryota; kingdom Metazoa; phylum Arthropoda; class Arachnida; order Araneae; family Theridiidae; genus Parasteatoda; species Parasteatoda tepidariorum. The sequence goes on along the minus strand of NW_028257373.1, from coordinate 865,839 downwards.
GTGTACCCCCTAATTGACCTATAATTATTTCCTGTGGTAGGGTGCACTATTACCCTGTAATATAATACCTTGTCCAATTAAAATATTATGGGACAATATTAAGGTCTGATATTGCGCCTTGCGCTAGTTAACCATTGAAAGATGTCTTTGAATTTTTAAAGCATTTTAGAACGCTTATTTCTTCATTTTAAGCTTCTCAGAACACTTTATTTCGCATAGGCATACATAGTAAAATTTAGGGTCACGCTGTGTACCCCCTAATTGACCTATAATTATTTCCTGTGATAGGGTACATATAACCCTGTAATATAATACGTGGTCCAATTTACAAATTATAGGTCAATATTAAGGTCCGATACCGTGCCGTTAGTTAACATAGAAAAGTGTCTTCGTATTTCCTTGTTTTAATGCACTATTTAAAATATACATAGTGTACCCCCTAATTGACCTATTATTATTTCCTGTTGTAGGGTACACTATTACCCTGTAATACAAAACCTTGTTCAATTTAAATATTATGGGTCAATATTATGGTCCGATACCGTGCCGTTAGTTAGCATAGAAAAGTGTCTTTGAATTTTTAAAGCATTTTAGAACGCTTATTTCTTCATTTTAAGCTTCTCAGAACACTCTATTTCGCATAGGCATACATAGTAAATTTTAGGGTCATGCTGTGTACCACCTAATTGACCTATAATTATTTCCTGTGGTAAGGTACACTATTACCCTGTAATATAATACGTGGTACAATTTAAAAATTATAGGTCAATAATAAGGTCCGATACCGTGCCGTTAGTTAACATAGAAAAGTGTCTTCGTATTTCCTTGTTTTAATGCACTATTTAAAATATACATAGTGTACCCCCTAATTGACCTATAATTATTTCCTGTGGTAGGGTGCACTATTACCCTGTAATATAATACCTGGTCCAATTTAAATATTATGGGTCAATATTAAGGTCTGATATTGCGCCTTGCGCTAGTTAACCATTGAAAGATGTCTTTGAATTTTTAAAGCATTTTAGAACGTTTATTTCTTCATTTTAAGCTTCTCAGAACACTTTATTTCGCATAGGCATACATAGTAAAATTTAGGGTCACGCTGTGTACCCCCTAAATGACCATAATTATTTCCTGTGGTAGGGCACACTATTACCCTGTAATATAATACGTGGTCCAATTTAAAAATTATAGGTCAATATTAAGGTCCGATACCGTGCCGTTAGTTAACATAGAAAAATGTCTTTGAATTTTTAAAGCATTTTAGAACGCTTATTTCCTCATCTTAAGCTTCTCAGACCACTCTATTTCGCATAGGCATACATAGTAAACTTTAGGGTCACGCTGTGTACCCTCTAATTGACCTATAATTATTTCCTGTGGTAGGGTACACTATTACCCTATAATATAATACGTGGTCCAATTTAAAAATTATAGGTCAATATTAAGGTCCGATACCGTGCCGTTAGTTAACATAGAAAAGTGTCTTCTTATTTCCTTGTTTTAATGCACTATTTAAAATATACATAGTGTACCCCCTAATTGACCTATAATTATTTCCTGTGGTAGGGTACACTATTACCCTGTAATATAATACCTGGTCCAAATTAAATATTATGGGTCAATATTAAGGTCTGATATTGCGCCTTGCGTTAGTTAACCATTGAAAGATGTCTTTGAATTTTTAAAGCATTTTAGAACGCTTATTCCTTCATTTTAAGCTTCTCAGAACACTCTATTTCGCATAGGCATACATAGTAAAATTTAGGGTCACGCTGTGTACCCCCTAAATGACCTATAATTATTTCCTGTGGTAGGGTACACTATTACCCTGTAATATAAAAGGTGGTCCAATTTAAAAATTATAGGTCAATATTAAGGTCCGATACCGTGCCGTTAGTTAGCATAGAAAAATGTCTTTGAATTTTTAAAGCATTTTAGAACGCTTATTTCCTCATTTTAAGCTTCTCAGAACACTTCATTTCGCATAGGCATACATAGAAAACTTTAGGGTCACTCTGCGTACCCCCTAATTGACCTATAATTATTTCCTGTGGTAGGGTACACTATAACCCTGTAATATAATACGTGGTCCAATTTAAAAATTATAGGTCAATATTAAGGTCCGATACCGTGCCGTTAGTTAACATAGAAAAGTGTCTTCGTATTTCCTTGTTTTAATGCACTATTTAAAATATACATAGTGTACCCCCTAATTGACCTATAATTATTTCCTGTGGTAGGGTACACTATTACCCTGTAATATAATACCTGGTCCAATTTAAATATTATGGGTCAATATTAAGGTCTGATATTGCGCCTTGCGTTAGTTAACCATTGAAAGATGTCTTTGAATTTTTAAAGCATTTTAGAACGCTTATTTCTTCATTTTAAGCTTCTCAGAACACTCTATTTCGCATAGGCATACATAGTAAATTTTAGGGTCACGCTGTGTACCACCTAATTGACCTATAATTATTTCCTGTGGTAAGGTACACTATAACCCTGTAATATAATACGTGGTCCAATTTAAAAATTATAGGTCAATATTAAGGTCCGATACCGTGCCGTTAGTTAACATAGAAAAATGTCTTTGAATTTTTAAAGCATTTTAGAACGCTTATTTCCTCATTTTAAGCTTCTCAGAACACTTTATTTCGCATAGGCATACATAGTAAAATTTAGGGTCACGCTGTGTACCCCCTAAATGACCTATAATTATTTCCTGTGGTAGGGTACACTATTACCCTGTAATATAAAAGGTGGTCCAATTTAAATATTATGGGTCAATATTAAGGTTTGATATTGCGCCTTGCGTTAGTTAACCATTGAAAGATGTCTTTGAATTTTTAAAGCATTTTAGAACGCTTATTTCTTCATTTTAAGCTTCTCAGAACACTTCATTTCGCATAGCAATACATAGTAAACTTTAGGGTCACGCTGTGTACCCCCTAATTGACCTATAATTATTTCCTGTGGTAGGGTACACTATTACCCTGTAATATAAAAGGTGGTAAAATTTAAAAATTATAGGTCAATATTAAGGTCCGATACCGTGACGTTAGTTAGCATAGAAAAATGTCTTTGAATTTTTAAAGCATTTTAGAACGCTTATTTCTTCATTTTAAGCTTCTCAGAACACTCTATTTCGCATAGGCATACATAGTAAATTTTAGGGTCACGCTGTGTACCACCTAATTGACCTATAATTATTTCCTGTGGTAAGGTACACTATAACCCTGTAATATAATACGTGGTCCAATTTAAAAATTATAGGTCAATATTAAGGTCCGATACCGTGCCGTTAGTTAACATAGAAAAGTGTCTTCGTATTTCCTTGTTTTAATGCACTATTTAAAATATACATAGTGTACCCCCTAATTGACCTATAATTATTTCCTGTGGTAGGGTACACTATTACCCTGTAATATAATACCTATTCCAATTTAAATATTATGGGTCAATATTAAGGTCTGATATTGCGCCTTGCGTTAGTTAACCATTGAAAGATGTCTTTGAATTTTTAAAGCATTTTAGAACGCTTATTTCTTCATTTTAAGCATCTCAGAACACTCTATTTCGCATAGGCATACATAGTAAAATTTAGGGTCACGCTGTGTACCCCCTAAATGACCTATAATTATATCCTGTGGTAGGGTACACTATTACCCTGTAATATAATACGTGGTCCAATTTAAAAATTATAGGTCAATATTAAGGTCCGATACCGTGCCGTTAGTTAACATAGAAAAATGTCTTTGAATTTTTAAAGCATTTTAGAACGCTTATTTCCTCATTTTAAGCTTCTCAGAACACTTTATTTCGCATAGGCATACATAGTAAAATTTAGGGTCACGCTGTGTACCCCCTAAATGACCTATAATTATTTCCTGTGGTAGGGTACACTATTACCCTGTAATATAAAAGGTGGTCCAATTTAAAAATTATAGGTCAATATTAAGGTCCGATACCGTGCCGTTAGTTAGCATAGAAAAATGTCTTTGAATTTTTAAAGCATTTTAGAACGCTTATTTCCTCATTTTAAGCCTCTCAGAACACTTCATTTCGCATAGGCATACATAGAAAACTTTAGGGTCACTCTGCGTACCCCCTAATTGACCTATAATTATTTCCTGTGGTAGGGTACACTATAACCCTGTAATATAATACGTGGTCCAATTTAAAAATTATAGGTCAATATTAAGGTCCGATACCGTGCCGTTAGTTAACATAGAAAAGTGTCTTCGTATTTCCTTGTTTTAATGCACTATTTAAAATATACATAGTGTACCCCCTAATTGACCTATAATTATTTCCTGTCGTAGGGTACACTATTACCCTGTAATATAATACCTGGTCCAATTTAAATATTATGGGTCAATATTAAGGTCTGATATTGCGCCTTGCGTTAGTTAACCATTGAAAGATGTCTTTGAATTTTTAAAGCATTTTAGAACGCTTATTTCTTCATTTTAAGCTCCTCAGAACACTCTATTTCGCATAGGCATACATAGTAAATTTTAGGGTCACGCTGTGTACCACCTAATTGACCTATAATTATTTCCTGTGGTAAGGTACACTATAACCCTGTAATATAATACGTGGTCCAATTTAAAAATTATAGGTCAATATTAAGGTCCGATACCGTGCCGTTAGTTAACATAGAAAAGTGTCTTCGTATTTCCTTGTTTTAATGCACTATTTAAAATATACATAGTGTACCCCCTAATTGACCTATAATTATTTCCTGTGGTAGGGTACACTATTACCCTGTAATATAATACCTATTCCAATTTAAATATTATGGGTCAATATTAAGGTCTGATATTGCGCCTTGCGTTAGTTAACCATTGAAAGATGTCTTTGAATTTTTAAAGCATTTTAGAACGCTTATTTCTTCATTTTAAGCATCTCAGAACACTCTATTTCGCATAGGCATACATAGTAAAATTTAGGGTCACGCTGTGTACCCCCTAAATGACCTATAATTATATCCTGTATTAGGGTACACTATTACCCTGTAATATAATACGTGGTCCAATTTAAAAATTATAGGTCAATATTAAGGTCCGATACCGTGCCGTTAGTTAACATAGAAAAATGTCTTTGAATTTTTAAAGCATTTTAGAACGCTTATTTCCTCATTTTAAGCTTCTCAGAACACTTTATTTCGCATAGGCATACATAGTAAACTTTAGGGTCACGCTGTGTACCCCCTAATTGACCTATAATTATTTCCTGTGGTAGGGTACACTATTACCCTGTAATACAATACCTGGTTCAATTTAAATATTATGGGTCAATATTAAGGTTTGATATTGCGCCTTGCGTTAGTTAACCATTGAAAGATGTCTTTGAATTTTTAAAGCATTTTAGAACGCTTATTTCTTCATTTTAAGCTTCTCAGAACACTTCATTTCGCATAGCAATACATAGTAAACTTTAGGGTCACGCTGTGTACCCCCTAATTGACCTATAATTATTTCCTGTGGTAGGGTACACTATTACCCTGTAATATAAAAGGTGGTAAAATTTAAAAATTATAGGTCAATATTAAGGTCCGATACCGTGACGTTAGTTAGCATAGAAAAATGTCTTTGAATTTTTAAAGCATTTTAGAACGCTTATTTCCTCATTTTAAGATTCTCAGAACACTTCATTTCGCATAGGCATACATAGAAAACTTTAGGGTCACTCTGCGTACCCCCTAATTGACCTATAATTATTTCCTGTGGTAGGGTACACTATTACCCTGTAATATAATACCTGGTCCAATTTAAATATTATGGGTCAATATTAAGGTCTGATATTGCGCCTTGCGTTAGTTAACCATTGAAAGATGTCTTTGAATTTTTAAAGCATTTTAGAACGCTTATTTCTTAATTTTAAGCTCCTCAGAACACTCTATTTCGCATAGGCATACATAGTAAATTTTAGGGTCACGCTGTGTACCACCTAATTGACCTATAATTATTTCCTGTGGTAAGGTACACTATAACCCTGTAATATAATACGTGGTCCAATTTAAAAATTATAGGTCAATATTAAGGTCCGATACCGTGCCGTTAGTTAACATAGAAAAGTGTCTTCGTATTTCCTTGTTTTAATGCACTATTTAAAATATACATAGTGTACCCCCTAATTGACCTATAATTATTTCCTGTGGTAGGGTACACTATTACCCTGTAATATAATACCTATTCCAATTTAAATATTATGGGTCAATATTAAGGTCTGATATTGCGCCTTGCGTTAGTTAACCATTGAAAGATGTCTTTGAATTTTTAAAGCATTTTAGAACGCTTATTTCTTCATTTTAAGCATCTCAGAACACTCTATTTCGCATAGGCATACATAGTAAAATTTAGGGTCACGCTGTGTACCCCCTAAATGACCTATAATTATATCCTGTATTAGGGTACACTATTACCCTGTAATATAATACGTGGTCCAATTTAAAAATTATAGGTCAATATTAAGGTCCGATACCGTGCCGTTAGTTAACATAGAAAAATGTCTTTGAATTTTTAAAGCATTTTAGAACGCTTATTTCCTCATTTTAAGCTTCTCAGAACACTTTATTTCGCATAGGCATACATAGTAAACTTTAGGGTCACGCTGTGTACCCCCTAATTGACCTCTAATTATTTCCTGTGGTAGGGTACACTATTACCCTGTAATACAATACCTGGTTCAATTTAAATATTATGGGTCAATATTAAGGTTTGATATTGCGCCTTGCGTTAGTTAACCATTGAAAGATGTCTTTGAATTTTTAAAGCATTTTAGAACGCTTATTTCTTCATTTTAAGCTTCTCAGAACACTTCATTTCGCATAGCAATACATAGTAAACTTTAGGGTCACGCTGTGTACCCCCTAATTGACCTATAATTATTTCCTGTGGTAGGGTACACTATTACCCTGTAATATAAAAGGTGGTAAAATTTAAAAATTATAGGTCAATATTAAGGTCCGATACCGTGACGTTAGTTAGCATAGAAAAATGTCTTTGAATTTTTAAAGCATTTTAGAACGCTTATTTCCTCATTTTAAGATTCTCAGAACACTTCATTTCGCATAGGCATACATAGAAAACTTTAGGGTCACTCTGCGTACCCCCTAATTGACCTATAATTATTTCCTGTGGTAGGGTACACTATAACCCTGTAATATAATACGTGGTCCAATTTAAAAATTATAGGTCAATATTAAGGTCCGATACCGTGCCGTTAGTTAACATAGAAAAGTGTCTTCGTATTTCCTTGTTTTAATGCACTATTTAAAATATACATAGTGTACCCCCTGATTGACCTATAATTATTTCCTGTGGTAGGGAACACTATTACCCTGTAATATAATACCTGGTCCAATTTAAATATTATGGGTCAATATTAAGGTCTGATATTGCGCCTTGCGTTAGTTAACCATTGAAAGATGTCTTTGAATTTTTAAAGCATTTTAGAACGCTTATTTCTTCATTTTAAGCTTCTCAGAACACTCTATTTCGCATAGGCATACATAGTAAATTTTAGGGTCACGCTGTGTACCACCTAATTGACCTATAATTATTTCCTGTGGTAAGGTACACTATAACCCTGTAATATAATACGTGGTCCAATTTAAAAATTATAGGTCAATATTAAGGTCCGATACCGTGCCGTTAGTTAACATAGAAAAGTGTCTTCGTATTTCCTTGTTTTAATGCACTATTTAAAATATACATAGTGTACCCCCTAATTGACCTATAATTATTTCCTGTGGTAGGGTACACTATTACCCTGTAATATAATACCTATTCCAATTTAAATATTATGGGTCAATATTAAGGTCTGATATTGCGCCTTGCGTTAGTTAACCATTGAAAGATGTCTTTGAATTTTTAAAGCATTTTAGAACGCTTATTTCTTCATTTTAAGCATCTCAGAACACTCTATTTCGCATAGGCATACATAGTAAAATTTAGGGTCACGCTGTGTACCCCCTAAATGACCTATAATTATATCCTGTGGTAGGGTACACTATTACCCTGTAATATAATACGTGGTCCAATTTAAAAATTATAGGTCAATATTAAGGTCCGATACCGTGCCGTTAGTTAACATAGAAAAATGTCTTTGAATTTTTAAAGCATTTTAGAACGCTTATTTCCTCATTTTAAGCTTCTCAGAACACTTTATTTCGCATAGGCATACATAGTAAACTTTAGGGTCACGCTGTGTACCCCCTAATTGACCTATAATTATTTCCTTTGGTGGGGTACACTATTACCCTGTAATATAATACCTGGTCCAATTTAAATATTATTGGTCAATATTAAGGTCTGATATTGCGCCTTGCGTTAGTTAACCATTGAAAGATGTCTTTGAATTTTTAAAGCATTTTAGAACGCTTATTTCTTCATTTTAAGCTTCTCAGAGCACTCTATTTCGCATAGGCATACATAGTAAATTTTAGGGTCACGCTGTGTACCCCCTAAATGACCTATAATTATTTCCTGTGGTAGGGCACACTATTACCCTGTAATATAATACGTGGTCCAATTTAAAAATTATAGGTCAATATTAAGTTCCGATACCGTGCCGTTAGTTAACATTGAAAAATGTCTTCGTATTTCCTTGTTTTAATGCACTATTTAAAATATACATAGTGTACCCCCTAATTGACCTATAATTATTTCCTGTGGTAGGGTACACTATTACCCTGTAATACAATACCTGGTTCAATTTAAATATTATGGGTCAATATTAAGGTTTGATATTGCGCCTTGCGTTAGTTAACCATTGAAAGATGTCTTTGAATTTTTAAAGCATTTTAGAACGCTTATTTCTTCATTTTAAGCTTCTCAGAACACTCTATTTCGCATAGGCATACATAGTAAAATTTAGGGTCACGCTGTGTACCCCCTAAATGACCTATAATTATTTCCTGTGGTAGGGTACACTATTACCCTCTAATATAATACGTGGTCCAATTAAAAAATTATAGGTCAATATTAAGGTCCAATACCGTGCCGTTAGTTAACATAGAAAAATGTCTTTGAATTTTTAAAGCATTTTAGAACGCTTATTTCCTCATTTTAAGCTTCTCAGAACACTTTATTTCGCATAGGCATACATAGTAAACTTTAGGGTCACTCTGTGTACCCCCTAATTGACCTATAATTATTTCCTGTGGTAGGGTACACTATAACCCTGTAATATAATACGTGGTCCAATTTAAAAATTATAGGTCAATATTAAGGTGCAATACCGTGCCGTTAGTTAACATAGAAAAGTGTCTTCGTATTTTCTTGTTTTAATGCACTATCTAAAACATACATAGTGTACCCCCTAATTGACCTATAATTATTTCCTGTTGTAGGGTACACTATTACCCTGTAATATAATACCTGGTCCAATTGAAATATTATGGTTCCATATTAAGGTCTGATATCGCGCCTTGCGTTAGTTAACCATTGAAAGATGTCTTTGAATTTTTAAAGCATTTTAGAACGCTTATTTCTTCATTTTAAGCTTCTCAGAACACTCTATTTCGCATAGGCATACATAGTAAATTTTAGGGTCACGCTGTGTACCACCTAATTGACCTATAATTATTTCCTGTGGTAAGGTACACTATTACCCTGTAATATAATACGTGGTACAATTTAAAAATTATAGGTCAATATTAAGGTCCGATACCGTGCCGTTAGTTAACATAGAAAAGTGTCTTCGTATTTCCTTGTTTTAATGCACTATTTAAAATATACATAGTGTACCCCCTAATTGACCTATAATTATTTCCTGTGGTAGGGTACACTATTACCCTGTAATATAATACCTGGTCCAATTTAAATATTATGGGTCAATATTAAGGTCTGATATTGCGCCTTGCGCTAGTTAACCATTGAAAGATGTCTTTGAATTTTTAAAGCATTTTAGAACGCTTATTTCTTCATTTTAAGCTTCTCAGAACACTCTATTTCGCATAAGCATACATAGTAAAATTTAGGGTCACGCTGTGTACCCCCTAATTGACCTATAATTATTTCCTGTGGTAGGGTACACTATTACCCTGTAATTTAAAAGGTGGTAAAATTTAAAAATTATAGGTCAATATTAAGGTCCGATACCGTGACGTTAGTTAGCATAGAAAAATGTCTTTGAATTTTTAAAGCATTTTAGAACGCTTATTTCCTCATTTTAAGATTCTCAGAACACTTCATTTCGCATAGGCATACATAGAAAACTTTAGGGTCACTCTGCGTACCCCCTAATTGACCTATAATTATTTCCTGTGGTAGGGTACACTATAACCCTGTAATATAATACGTGGTCCAATTTAAAAATTATAGGTCAATATTAAGGTCCGATACCGTGCCGTTAGTTAACATAGAAAAGTGTCTTCGTATTTCCTTGTTTTAATGCACTATTTAAAATATACATAGTGTACCCCCTAATTGACCTATAATTATTTCCTGTGGTAGGGAACACTATTACCCTGTAATATAATACCTGGTCCAATTTAAATATTATGGGTCAATATTAAGGTCTGATATTGCGCCTTGCGTTAGTTAACCATTGAAAGATGTCTTTGAATTTTTAAAGCATTTTAGAACGCTTATTTCTTCATTTTAAGCTTCTCAGAACACTCTATTTCGCATAGGCATACATAGTAAATTTTAGGGTCACGCTGTGTACCCCCTAAATGACCTATAATTATATCCTGTGGTAGGGTACACTATTACCCTGTAATATAATACGTGGTCCAATTTAAAAATTATAGGTCAATATTAAGGTCCGATACCGTGCCGTTAGTTAACATAGAAAAATGTCTTTGAATTTTTAAAGCATTTTAGAACGCTTATTTCCTCATTTTAAGCTTCTCAGAACACTTTATTTCGCATAGGCATACATAGTAAACTTTAGGGTCACGCTGTGTACCCCCTAATTGACCTATAATTATTTCCTTTGGTGGGGTACACTATTACCCTGTAATATAATACCTGGTCCAATTTAAATATTATGGGTCAATATTAAGGTCTGATATTGCGCCTTGCGTTAGTTAACCATTGAAAGATGTCTTTGAATTTTTAAAGCATTTTAGAACGCTTATTTCTTCATTTTAAGCTTCTCAGAGCACTCTATTTCGCATAGGCATACATAGTAAAATTTAGGGTCACGCTGTGTACCCCCTAAATGACCTATAATTATTTCCTGTGGTAGGGCACACTATTACCCTGTAATATAATACGTGGTCCAATTTAAAAATTATAGGTCAATATTAAGTTCCGATACCGTGCCGTTAGTTAACATTGAAAAATGTCTTCGTATTTCCTTGTTTTAATGCACTATTTAAAATATACATAGTGTACCCCCTAATTGACCTATAATTATTTCCTGTGGTAGGGTACACTATTACCCTGTAATACAATACCTGGTTCAATTTAAATATTATGGGTCAATATTAAGGTTTGATATTGCGCCTTGCGTTAGTTAACCATTGAAAGATGTCTTTGAATTTTTAAAGTATTTTAGAACGCTTATTTCTTCATTTTAAGCTTCTCAGAACACTCTATTTCGCATAGGCATACATAGTAAAATTTAGGGTCACGCTGTGTACCCCCTAAATGACCTATAATTATTTCCTGTGGTAGGGTACACTATTACCCTCTAATATAATACGTGGTCCAATTTAAAAATTATAGGTCAATATTAAGGTCCGATACCGTGCCGTTAGTTAACATAGAAAAATGTCTTTGAATTTTTTAAGCATTTTAGAACGCTTATTTCCTCATTTTAAGCTTCTCAGAACACTTTATTTCGCATAGGCATACATAGTAAACTTTAGGGTCACTCCGTGTACCCCCTAATTGACCTATAATTATTTCCTGTGGTAGGGTACACTATAACCCTGTAATATAATACGTGGTCCAATTTAAAAATTATAGGTCAATATTAAGGTGCAATACCGTGCCGTTAGTTAACATAGAAAAGTGTCTTCGTATTTTCTTGTTTTAATGCACTATTTAAAACATACATAGTGTACCCCCTAATTGACCTATAATTATTTCCTGTTGTAGGGTACACTATTACCCTGTAATATAATACCTGGTCCAATTGAAATATTATGGTTCCATATTAAGGTCTGATATCGCGCCTTGCGTTAGTTAACCATTGAAAGATGTCTTTGAATTTTTAAAGCATTTTAGAACGCTTATTTCTTCATTTTAAGCTTCTCAGAACACTCTATTTCGCATAGGCATACATAGTAAATTTTAGGGTCACGCTGTGTACCACCTAATTGACCTATAATTATTTCCTGTGGTAAGGTACACTATTACCCTGTAATATAATACGTGGTACAATTTAAAAATTATAGGTCAATATTAAGGTCCGATACCGTGCCGTTAGTTAACATAGAAAAGTGTCTTCGTATTTCCTTGTTTTAATGCACTATTTAAAATATACATAGTGTACCCCCTAATTGACCTATAATTATTTCCTGTGGTAGGGTACACTATTATCCTGTAATATAATACCTGGTCCAATTTAAATATTATGGGTCAATATTAAGGTCTGATATTGCGCCTTGCGCTAGTTAACCATTGAAAGATGTCTTTGAATTTTTAAAGCATTTTAGAACGCTTATTTCTTCATTTTAAGCTTCTCAGAACACTCTATTTCGCATAAGCATACATAGTAAAATTTAGGGTCACGCTGTGTACCCCCTAAATGACCTATAATTATTTCCTGTGGTATGGTACACTATTACCCTGTAATATAATACGTGGTCCAATTTAAAAATTATAGGTCAATATTAAGGACCGATACCGTGCCGTTAGTTAACATTGAAAAATGTCTTTGAATTTTTAAAGCATTTTAGAACGCTTATTTCATCATTTTAAGCTTCTCAGAACACTTTATTTCGCATAGGCATACATAGTAAACTTTAGGGTCTCTCTGTGTACCCCCTAATTGACCTATAATTATTTCCTGTGGTAGGGTACACTATAACCCTGTAATATAATACGTGGTCCAATTTAAAAATTATAGGTCAATATTAAGGTCCGATACCGTGCCGTTAGTTAACCTAGAAAAGTGTATTCGTATTTCCTTGTTTTAATGCACAATTTAAAATATACATAGTGTACCCCCTAATTGACCTATAATTATTTCCTGTGGTAGGGTACACTATTACCCTGTAATATAATACCTGGTCCAATTTAAATATTATGGGTCAATATTAAGGTCTGATATTGCGCCTTGCGCTAGTTAACCATTGAAAGATGTCTTTGAATTTTTAAAGCATTTTAGAACGCTTATTTCTTCATTTTAAGCTTCTCAGAACACTCTATTTCGCATAAGCATACATAGTAAAATTTAGGGTCACGCTGTGTACCCCCTAAATGACCTATAATTATTTCCTGTGGTAGGGTACACTATTACCCTGTAATATAATACGTGGTCCAATTTAAAAATTATAGGTCAATATTAAGGTCCGATACCATGCCGTTAGTTAACATTGAAAAATGTCTTTGAATTTTTAAAGCATTTTAGAACGCTTATTTCCTCATTTTAAGCTTCTCAGAACACTTTATTTCGCATAGGCATACATAGTAAACTTTAGGGTCACTCTGCGTACCCCCTAATTGACCTATAATTATTTCCTGTGATAGGGTACACTATAACCCTGTAATATAATACGTGGTCCAATTTACAAATTATAGGTCAATATTAAGGTCCGATACCGTGCCGTTAGTTAACATAGAAAAGTGTCTTCGTATTTCCTTGTTTTAATGCACTATTTAAAATATAAATAGTGTACCCCCTAATTGACCTATAATTATTTCCTGTGGTAGGGTACACTATTACCCTGTAATACAATACCTTGTTCAATTTAAATATTATGGGTCAATATTAAGGTTTGATATTGCGCCTTGCGTTAGTTAACCATTGAAAGATGTCTTTGAATTTTTAAAGCATTTTAGAACGCTTATTTCTTTATTTTAAGCTTCTCAGAACACTTTATTTCGCATAGGCATACATATTAAACTTTAGGGTCACGCTGTGTACCCCCTAATTGACCTATAATTATTTCCATTGGTAGGGTACACTATTACCCTGTAATATAATAGGTGGTCCAATTTAAAAATTATAGGTCAATATTAAGGTCCGATACCGTGCCGTTAGTTAGCATAGAAAAATGTCTTTGAATTTTTAAAGCATTTTAGAACGCTTATTTCCTCATTTTAAGCTTCTCAGAACACTTTATTTCGCATAGGCATACATAGTAAACTTTAGGGTCACTCTGCGTACCCCCTAATTGACCTATAATTATTTCCTGTGGTAGGGTACACTATAACCCTGTAATATAATACGTGGTCCAATTTAAAAATTATAGGTCAATATTAAGGTCCGATACCGTGCCGTTAGTTAACATAGAAAAATGTCTTTGAATTTTTAAAGCATTTTAGAACGCTTATTTCCTCATTTTAAGCTTCTCAGAACACTTTATTTCGCATAGGCATACATAGTAAAATTTAGGGTCACGCTGTGTACCCCCTAAATGACCTATAATTAATTCCTGTGGTAGGGTACACTATTACCATGTAATATAATACGTGGTCCAATGTAAAAATTATAGGTCAATATTAAGTTCCGATACCGTGCCGTTAGTTAACATTGAAAAATGTCTTCGTATTTCCTTGTTTTAATGCACTATTTAAAATATACATAGTGTACCCCCTAATTGACCTATAATTATTTCCTGTGGTAGGGTACACTATTACCCTGTAATACAATACCTTGTTCAATTTAAATATTATGGGTCAATATTAAGGTTTGATATTGCGCCTTGCGTTAGTTAACCATTGAAAGATCTCTTTGAATTTTTAAAGCATTTTAGAACGCTTATTTCTTCATTTTAAGCTTCTCAGAACACTTTATTTCGCATAGGCATACATAGTAAACTTTAGGGTCACGCTGTGTACCCCCTAATTGACCTATAATTATTTCCTGTGGTAGGGTACACTATTACCCTGTAATATAATAGGTGGTCCAATTAAAAAATTATAGGTCAATATTAAGGTCCGATACCGCGCCGTTAGTTAGCATAGAAAAATGTCTTTGAATTTTAAAAGCATTTTAGAACGCTTATTTCCTCATTTTAAGCTTCTCAGAACACTTTATTTCGCATAGGCATACATAGTAAACTTTAGGGTCACACTGTGTACCCCCTAATTGACCTATAATTATTTCCTGTGGTAGGGTACACTATTACCATGTAATATAATACGTGGTCCAATTTAAAAATTATAGGTCAATATTAAGGTCCGATACCGTGCCGTTAGTTAACATAGAAAAGTGTCTTCGTATTTCCTTGTTTTAATGCACAATTTAAAATATACATAGTGTACCCCCTAATTGACCTATAATTATTTCCTGTGGTAGGGTACACTATTACCCTGTAATATAATACCTGGTCCAATTTAAATATTATGGGTCAATATTAAGGTCTGATATTGCGCCTTGCGCTAGTTAACCATTGAAAGATGTCTTTGAATTTTTAAAGCATTTTAGAACGCTTATTTCTTCATTTTAAGCTTCTCAGAACACTCTATTTCGCATAAGCATACATAGTAAAATTTAGGGTCACGCTGTGTACCCCCTAAATGACCTATAATTATTTCCTGTGGTAGGGTACACTATTACCCTGTAATATAATACGTGGTCCAATTTAAAAATTATAGGTCAATATTAAGGTCCGATACCGTGCCGTTAGTTAACATTGAAAAATGTCTTTGAATTTTTAAAGCATTTTAGAACGCTTATTTCCTCATTTTAAGCTTCTCAGAACACTTTATTTCGCATAGGCATACATAGTAAACTTTAGGGTCACGCTGTGTACCCCCTAATTGACCTATAATTATTTCCTGTGGTAGGATACACTATAACCCTGTAATATAATACGTGGTCCAATTTAAAAATTATAGGTCAATATTAAGGTTCGATACCGTGCCGTTAGTTAACATAGAAAAGTGTCTTCGTTTTTCCTTGTTTTAATGCTCTATTTAAAATATACATAGTGTACCCCTAATTGACCTATAATTATTTCCTGTGGTAGGGTACACTATTACCATGTAATATAATACGTGGTCCAATTTAAAAATTATAGGTCAATATTAAGGTCCGATACCGTGCCGTTAGTTAACATAGAAAAGTGTCTTCGTATTTCCTTGTTTTAATGCACAATTTAAAATATACATAGTGTACCCCCTAATTGACCTATAATTATTTCCTGTGGTAGGGTAAACTATTACCCTGTAATATAATACCTGGTCCAATTTAAATATTATGGGTCAATATTAAGGTTTGATATTGCGCCTTGCGTTAGTTAACCATTGAAAGATGTCTTTGAATTTTTAAAGCATTTTAGAACGCTTATTTCTTTATTTTAAGCTTCTCAGAACACTTTATTTCGCATAGGCATACATATTAAACTTTAGGGTCACGCTGTGTACCCCCTAATTGACCTATAATTATTTCCATTGGTAGGGTACACTATTACCCTGTAATATAATAGGTGGTCCAATTTAAAAATTATAGGTCAATATTAAGGTCCGATACCGTGCCGTTAGTTAGCATAGAAAAATGTCTTTGAATTTTTAAAGCATTTTAGAACGCTTATTTCCTCATTTTAAGCTTCTCAGAACACTTTATTTCGCATAGGCATACATAGTAAACTTTAGGGTCACTCTGCGTACCCCCTAATTGACCTATAATTATTTCCTGTGGTAGGGTACACTATAACCCTGTAATATAATACGTGGTCCAATTTAAAAATTATAGGTCAATATTAAGGTCCGATACCGTGCCGTTAGTTAACATAGAAAAATGTCTTTGAATTTTTAAAGCATTTTAGAACGCTTATTTCCTCATTTTAAGCTTCTCAGAACACTTTATTTCGCATAGGCATACATAGTAAAATTTAGGGTCACGCTGTGTACCCCCTAAATGACATATAATTAATTCCTGTGGTAGGGTACACTATTACCCTGTAATATAATACGTGGTCCAATGTAAAAATTATAGGTCAATATTAAGTTCCGATACCGTGCCGTTAGTTAACATTGAAAAATGTCTTCGTATTTCCTTGTTTTAATGCACTATTTAAAATATACATAGTGTACCCCCTAATTGACCTATAATTATTTCCTGTGGTAGGGTACACTATTACCCTGTAATACAATACCTTGTTCAATTTAAATATTATGGGTCAATATTAAGGTTTGATATTGCGCCTTGCGTTAGTTAACCATTGAAAGATCTCTTTGAATTTTTAAAGCATTTTAGAACGCTTATTTCTTCATTTTAAGCTTCTCAGAACACTTTATTTCGCATAGGCATACATAGTAAACTTTAGGGTCACGCTGTGTACCCCCTAATTGACCTATAATTATTTCCTGTGGTAGGGTACACTATTACCCTGTAATATAATAGGTGGTCCAATTAAAAAATTATAGGTCAATATTAAGGTCCGATACCGTGCCGTTAGTTAGCATAGAAAAATGTCTTTGAATTTTAAAAGCATTTTAGAACGCTTATTTCCTCATTTTAAGCTTCTCAGAACACTTTATTTCGCATAGGCATACATAGTAAACTTTAGGGTCACACTGTGTACCCCCTAATTGACCTATAATTATTTCCTGTGGTAGGGTACACTATTACCATGTAATATAATACGTGGTCCAATTTAAAAATTATAGGTCAATATTAAGGTCCGATACCGTGCCGTTAGTTAACATAGAAAAGTGTCTTCGTATTTCCTTGTTTTAATGCACAATTTAAAATATACATAGTGTAACCCCTAATTGACCTATAATTATTTCCTGTGGTAGGGTACACTATTACCCTGTAATATAATACCTGGTCCAATTTAAATATTATGGGTCAATATTAAGGTCTGATATTGCGCCTTGCGCTAGTTAACCATTGAAAGATGTCTTTGAATTTTTAAAGCATTTTAGAACGCTTATTTCTTCATTTTAAGCTTCTCAGAACACTCTATTTCGCATAAGCATACATAGTAAAATTTAGGGTCACGCTGTGTACCCCCTAAATGACCTATAATTATTTCCTGTGGTAGGGTACACTATTACCCTGTAATATAATAGGTGGTCCAATTTAAAAATTATAGGTCAATATTAAGGTCCGATACCGTGCCGTTAGTTAGCATAGAAAAATGTCTTTGAATTTTTAAAGCATTTTAGAACGCTTATTTCCTCATTTTAAGCTTCTCAGAACACTTTATTTCGCATAGGCATACATAGTAAACTTTAGGGTCACTCTGCGTACCCCCTAATTGACCTATAATTATTTCCTGTGGTAGGGTACACTATAACCCTGTAATATAATACGTGGTCCAATTTAAAAATTATAGGTCAATATTAAGGTCCGATACCGTGCCGTTAGTTAACATAGAAAAATGTCTTTGAATTTTTAAAGCATTTTAGAACGCTTATTTCCTCATTTTAAGCTTCTCAGAACACTTTATTTCGCATAGGCATACATAGTAAAATTTAGGGTCACGCTGTGTACCCCCTAAATGACCTATAATTAATTCCTGTGGTAGGGTACACTATTACCATGTAATATAATACGTGGTCCAATGTAAAAATTATAGGTCAATATTAAGTTCCGATACCGTGCCGTTAGTTAACATTGAAAAATGTCTTCGTATTTCCTTGTTTTAATGCACTATTTAAAATATACATAGTGTACCCCCTAATTGACCTATAATTATTTCCTGTGGTAGGGTACACTATTACCCTGTAATACAATACCTTGTTCAATTTAAATATTATGGGTCAATATTAAGGTTTGATATTGCGCCTTGCGTTAGTTAACCATTGAAAGATCTCTTTGAATTTTTAAAGCATTTTAGAACGCTTATTTCTTCATTTTAAGCTTCTCAGAACACTTTATTTCGCATAGGCATACATAGTAAACTTTAGGGTCACGCTGTGTACCCCCTAATTGACCTATAATTATTTCCTGTGGTAGGGTACACTATTACCCTGTAATATAATAGGTGGTCCAATTAAAAAATTATAGGTCAATATTAAGGTCCGATACCGCGCCGTTAGTTAGCATAGAAAAATGTCTTTGAATTTTAAAAGCATTTTAGAACGCTTATTTCCTCATTTTAAGCTTCTCAGAACACTTTATTTCGCATAGGCATACATAGTAAACTTTAGGGTCACACTGTGTACCCCCTAATTGACCTATAATTATTTCCTGTGGTAGGGTACACTATTACCATGTAATATAATACGTGGTCCAATTTAAAAATTATAGGTCAATATTAAGGTCCGATACCGTGCCGTTAGTTAACATAGAAAAGTGTCTTCGTATTTCCTTGTTTTAATGCACAATTTAAAATATACATAGTGTACCCCCTAATTGACCTATAATTATTTCCTGTGGTAGGGTACACTATTACCCTGTAATATAATACCTGGTCCAATTTAAATATTATGGGTCAATATTAAGGTCTGATATTGCGCCTTGCGCTAGTTAACCATTGAAAGATGTCTTTGAATTTTTAAAGCATTTTAGAACGCTTATTTCTTCATTTTAAGCTTCTCAGAACACTCTATTTCGCATAAGCATACATAGTAAAATTTAGGGTCACGCTGTGTACCCCCTAAATGACCTATAATTATTTCCTGTGGTAGGGTACACTATTACCCTGTAATATAATACGTGGTCCAATTTAAAAATTATAGGTCAATATTAAGGTCCGATACCGTGCCGTTAGTTAACATTGAAAAATGTCTTTGAATTTTTAAAGCATTTTAGAACGCTTATTTCCTCATTTTAAGCTTCTCAGAACACTTTATTTCGCATAGGCATACATAGTAAACTTTAGGGTCACGCTGTGTACCCCCTAATTGACCTATAATTATTTCCTGTGGTAGGATACACTATAACCCTGTAATATAATACGTGGTCCAATTTAAAAATTATAGGTCAATATTAAGGTTCGATACCGTGCCGTTAGTTAACATAGAAAAGTGTCTTCGTTTTTCCTTGTTTTAATGCTCTATTTAAAATATACATAGTGTACCCCTAATTGACCTATAATTATTTCCTGTGGTAGGGTACACTATTACCATGTAATATAATACGTGGTCCAATTTAAAAATTATAGGTCAATATTAAGGTCCGATACCGTGCCGTTAGTTAACATAGAAAAGTGTCTTCGTATTTCCTTGTTTTAATGCACAATTTAAAATATACATAGTGTACCCCCTAATTGACCTATAATTATTTCCTGTGGTAGGGTAAACTATTACCCTGTAATATAATACCTGGTCCAATTTAAATATTATGGGTCAATATTAAGGTTTGATATTGCGCCTTGCGTTAGTTAACCATTGAAAGATGTCTTTGAATTTTTAAAGCATTTTAGAACGCTTATTTCTTTATTTTAAGCTTCTCAGAACACTTTATTTCGCATAGGCATACATATTAAACTTTAGGGTCACGCTGTGTACCCCCTAATTGACCTATAATTATTTCCATTGGTAGGGTACACTATTACCCTGTAATATAATAGGTGGTCCAATTTAAAAATTATAGGTCAATATTAAGGTCCGATACCGTGCCGTTAGTTAGCATAGAAAAATGTCTTTGAATTTTTAAAGCATTTTAGAACGCTTATTTCCTCATTTTAAGCTTCTCAGAACACTTTATTTCGCATAGGCATACATAGTAAACTTTAGGGTCACTCTGCGTACCCCCTAATTGACCTATAATTATTTCCTGTGGTAGGGTACACTATAACCCTGTAATATAATACGTGGTCCAATTTAAAAATTATAGGTCAATATTAAGGTCCGATACCGTGCCGTTAGTTAACATAGAAAAATGTCTTTGAATTTTTAAAGCATTTTAGAACGCTTATTTCCTCATTTTAAGCTTCTCAGAACACTTTATTTCGCATAGGCATACATAGTAAAATTTAGGGTCACGCTGTGTACCCCCTAAATGACATATAATTAATTCCTGTGGTAGGGTACACTATTACCCTGTAATATAATACGTGGTCCAATGTAAAAATTATAGGTCAATATTAAGTTCCGATACCGTGCCGTTAGTTAACATTGAAAAATGTCTTCGTATTTCCTTGTTTTAATGCACTATTTAAAATATACATAGTGTACCCCCTAATTGACCTATAATTATTTCCTGTGGTAGGGTACACTATTACCCTGTAATACAATACCTTGTTCAATTTAAATATTATGGGTCAATATTAAGGTTTGATATTGCGCCTTGCGTTAGTTAACCATTGAAAGATCTCTTTGAATTTTTAAAGCATTTTAGAACGCTTATTTCTTCATTTTAAGCTTCTCAGAACACTTTATTTCGCATAGGCATACATAGTAAACTTTAGGGTCACGCTGTGTACCCCCTAATTGACCTATAATTATTTCCTGTGGTAGGGTACACTATTACCCTGTAATATAATAGGTGGTCCAATTAAAAAATTATAGGTCAATATTAAGGTCCGATACCGTGCCGTTAGTTAGCATAGAAAAATGTCTTTGAATTTTAAAAGCATTTTAGAACGCTTATTTCCTCATTTTAAGCTTCTCAGAACACTTTATTTCGCATAGGCATACATAGTAAACTTTAGGGTCACACTGTGTACCCCCTAATTGACCTATAATTATTTCCTGTGGTAGGGTACACTATTACCATGTAATATAATACGTGGTCCAATTTAAAAATTATAGGTCAATATTAAGGTCCGATACCGTGCCGTTAGTTAACATAGAAAAGTGTCTTCGTATTTCCTTGTTTTAATGCACAATTTAAAATATACATAGTGTACCCCCTAATTGACCTATAATTATTTCCTGTGGTAGGGTACACTATTACCCTGTAATATAATACCTGGTCCAATTTAAATATTATGGGTCAATATTAAGGTCTGATATTGCGCCTTGCGCTAGTTAACCATTGAAAGATGTCTTTGAATTTTTAAAGCATTTTAGAACGCTTATTTCTTCATTTTAAGCTTCTCAGAACACTCTATTTCGCATAAGCATACATAGTAAAATTTAGGGTCACGCTGTGTACCCCCTAAATGACCTATAATTATTTCCTGTGGTAGGGTACACTATTACCCTGTAATATAATACGTGGTCCAATTTAAAAATTATAGGTCAATATTAAGGTCCGATACCATGCCGTTAGTTAACATTGAAAAATGTCTTTGAATTTTTAAAGCATTTTAGAACGCTTATTTCCTCATTTTAAGCTTCTCAGAACACTTTATTTCGCATAGGCATACATAGTAAACTTTAGGGTCACGCTGTGTACCCCCTAATTGACCTATAATTATTTCCTGTGGTAGGATACACTATAACCCTGTAATATAATACGTGGTCCAATTTAAAAATTATAGGTCAATATTAAGGTTCGATACCGTGCCGTTAGTTAACATAGAAAAGTGTCTTCGTTTTTCCTTGTTTTAATGCACTATTTAAAATATACATAGTGTACCCCTAATTGACCTATAATTATTTCCTGTGGTAGGGTACACTATTACCCTGTAATACAATACCTGGTTCAATTTAAATATTATGGGTCAATATTAAGGTTTGATATTGCGCCTTGCGTTAGTTAACCATTGAAAGATGTCTTTGAATTTTCAACGCATTTTAGAACGCTTATTTCTTTATTTTAAGCTTCTCAGAACACTTTATTTCGCATAGGCATACATATTAAACTTTAGGGTCACGCTGTGTACCCCCTAATTGACCTATAATTATTTCCATTGGTAGGGTACACTATTACCCTGTAATATAATAGGTGGTCCAATTTAAAAATTATAGGTCAATATTAAGGTCCGATACCGTGCCGTTAGTTAGCATAGAAAAATGTCTTTGAATTTTTAAAGCATTTTAGAACGCTTATTTCCTCATTTTAAGCTTCTCAGAACACTTTATTTCGCATAGGCATACATAGTAAACTTTAGGGTCACTCTGCGTACCCCCTAATTGACCTATAATTATTTCCTGTGATAGGGTACACTATAACCCTGTAATATAATACGTGGTCCAATTTACAAATTATAGGTCAATATTAAGGTCCGATACCGTGCCGTTAGTTAACATAGAAAAGTGTCTTCGTATTTCCTTGTTTTAATGCACTATTTAAAATATAAATAGTGTACCCCCTAATTGAGCTATAATTATTTCCTGTGGTAGGGTACACTATTACCCTGTAATACAATACCTTGTTCAATTTAAATATTATGGGTCAATATTAAGGTTTGATATTGCGCCTTGCGTTAGTTAACCATTGAAAGATGTCTTTGAATTTTTAAAGCATTTTAGAACGCTTATTTCTTTATTTTAAGCTTCTCAGAACACTTTATTTCGCATAGGCATACATATTAAACTTTAGGGTCACGCTGTGTACCCCCTAATTGACCTATAATTATTTCCATTGGTAGGGTACACTATTACCCTGTAATATAATAGGTGGTCCAATTTAAAAATTATAGGTCAATATTAAGGTCCGATACCGTGCCGTTAGTTAGCATAGAAAAATGTCTTTGAATTTTTAAAGCATTTTAGAACGCTTATTTCCTCATTTTAAGCTTCTCAGAACACTTTATTTCGCATAGGCATACATAGTAAACTTTAGGGTCACTCTGCGTACCCCCTAATTGACCTATAATTATTTCCTGTGGTAGGGTACACTATAACCCTGTAATATAATACGTGGTCCAATTTAAAAATTATAGGTCAATATTAAGGTCCGATACCGTGCCGTTAGTTAACATAGAAAAATGTCTTTGAATTTTTAAAGCATTTTAGAACGCTTATTTCCTCATTTTAAGCTTCTCAGAACACTTTATTTCGCATAGGCATACATAGTAAAATTTAGGGTCACGCTGTGTACCCCCTAAATGACCTATAATTAATTCCTGTGGTAGGGTACACTATTACCCTGTAATATAATACGTGGTCCAATGTAAAAATTATAGGTCAATATTAAGTTCCGATACCGTGCCGTTAGTTAACATTGAAAAATGTCTTCGTATTTCCTTGTTTTAATGCACTATTTAAAATATACATAGTGTACCCCCTAATTGACCTATAATTATTTCCTGTGGTAGGGTACACTATTACCCTGTAATACAATACCTTGTTCAATTTAAATATTATGGGTCAATATTAAGGTTTGATATTGCGCCTTGCGTTAGTTAACCATTGAAAGATCTCTTTGAATTTTTAAAGCATTTTAGAACGCTTATTTCTTCATTTTAAGCTTCTCAGAACACTTTATTTCGCATAGGCATACATAGTAAACTTTAGGGTCACGCTGTGTACCCCCTAATTGACCTATAATTATTTCCTGTGGTAGGGTACACTATTACCCTGTAATATAATAGGTGGTCCAATTAAAAAATTATAGGTCAATATTAAGGTCCGATACCGTGCCGTTAGTTAGCATAGAAAAATGTCTTTGAATTTTAAAAGCATTTTAGAACGCTTATTTCCTCATTTTAAGCTTCTCAGAACACTTTATTTCGCATAGGCATACATAGTAAACTTTAGGGTCACACTGTGTACCCCCTAATTGACCTATAATTATTTCCTGTGGTAGGGTACACTATTACCATGTAATATAATACGTGGTCCAATTTAAAAATTATAGGTCAATATTAAGGTCCGATACCGTGCCGTTAGTTAACATAGAAAAGTGTCTTCGTATTTCCTTGTTTTAATGCACAATTTAAAATATACATAGTGTACCCCCTAATTGACCTATAATTATTTCCTGTGGTAGGGTACACTATTACCCTGTAATATAATACCTGGTCCAATTTAAATATTATGGGTCAATATTAAGGTCTGATATTGCGCCTTGCGCTAGTTAACCATTGAAAGATGTCTTTGAATTTTTAAAGCATTTTAGAACGCTTATTTCTTTATTTTAAGCTTCTCAGAACACTTTATTTCGCATAGGCATACATATTAAACTTTAGGGTCACGCTGTGTACCCCCTAATTGACCTATAATTATTTCCATTGGTAGGGTACACTATTACCCTGTAATATAATAGGTGGTCCAATTTAAAAATTATAGGTCAATATTAAGGTCCGATACCGTGCCGTTAGTTAGCATAGAAAAATGTCTTTGAATTTTTAAAGCATTTTAGAACGCTTATTTCCTCATTTTAAGCTTCTCAGAACACTTTATTTCGCATAGGCATACATAGTAAACTTTAGGGTCACTCTGCGTACCCCCTAATTGACCTATAATTATTTCCTGTGGTAGGGTACACTATAACCCTGTAATATAATACGTGGTCCAATTTAAAAATTATAGGTCAATATTAAGGTCCGATACCGTGCCGTTAGTTAACATAGAAAAATGTCTTTGAATTTTTAAAGCATTTTAGAACGCTTATTTCCTCATTTTAAGCTTCTCAGAACACTTTATTTCGCATAGGCATACATAGTAAAATTTAGGGTCACGCTGTGTACCCCCTAAATGACCTATAATTAATTCCTGTGGTAGGGTACACTATTACCCTGTAATATAATACGTGGTCCAATGTAAAAATTATAGGTCAATATTAAGTTCCGATACCGTGCCGTTAGTTAACATTGAAAAATGTCTTCGTATTTCCTTGTTTTAATGCACTATTTAAAATATACAGAGTGTACCCCCTAATTGACCTATAATTATTTCCTGTGGTAGGGTACACTATTACCCTGTAATACAATACCTTGTTCAATTTAAATATTATGGGTCAATATTAAGGTTTGATATTGCGCCTTGCGTTAGTTAACCATTGAAAGATGTCTTTGGATTTTTAAAGCATTTTAGAACGCTTATTTCTTCATTTTAAGCTTCTCAGAACACTTTATTTCGCATAGGCATACATAGTAAACTTTAGGGTCACGCTGTGTACCCCCTAATTGACCTATAATTATTTCCTGTGGTAGGGTACACTATTACCCTGTAATATAATAGGTGGTCCAATTTAAAAATTATAGGTCAATATTAAGGTCCGATACCGTGCCGTTAGTTAGCATAGAAAAATGTCTTTGAATTTTTAAAGCATTTTAGAACGCTTATTTCCTCATTTTAAGCTTCTCAGAACACTTTATTTCGCATAGGCATACATAGTAAACTTTAGGGTCACTCTGCGTACCCCCTAATTGACCTATAATTATTTCCTGTGATAGGGTACACTATAACCCTGTAATATAATACGTGGTCCAATTTACAAATTATAGGTCAATATTAAGGTCCGATACCGTGCCGTTAGTTAACATAGAAAAGTGTCTTCGTATTTCCTTGTTTTAATGCACTATTTAAAATATAAATAGTGTACCCCCTAATTGACCTATAATTATTTCCTGTGGTAGGGTACACTATTACCCTGTAATACAATACCTTGTTCAATTTAAATATTATGGGTCAATATTAAGGTTTGATATTGCGCCTTGCGTTAGTTAACCATTGAAAGATGTCTTTGAATTTTTAAAGCATTTTAGAACGCTTATTTCTTCATTTTAAGCTTCTCAGAACACTTTATTTCGCATAGGCATACATAGTAAACTTTAGGGTCACGCTGTGTACCCCCTAATTGACCTATAATTATTTCCTGTGGTAGGGTACACTATTACCCTGTAATATAATAGGTGGTCCAATTTAAAAATTATAGGTCAATATTAAGGTCCGATACCGTGCCGTTAGTTAGCATAGAAAAATGTCTTTGAATTTTTAAAGCATTTTAGAACGCTTATTTCCTCATTTTAAGCTTCTCAGAACACTTTATTTCGCATAGGCATACATAGTAAACTTTAGGGTCACTCTGCGTACCCCCTAATTGACCTATAATTATTTCCTGTGGTAGGGTACACTATAACCCTGTAATATAATACGTGGTCCAATTTACAAATTATAGGTCAATATTAAGGTCCGATACCGTGCCGTTAGTTAACATAGAAAAGTGTCTTCGTATTTCCTTGTTTTAATGCACTATTTAAAATATACATAGTGTACCCCCTAATTGACCTATAATTATTTCCTGTGGTAGGGTACACTATTACCCTGTAATACAATACCTTGTTCAATTTAAATATTATGGGTCAATATTAAGGTTTGATATTGCGCCTTGCGTTAGTTAACCATTGAAAGATGTCTTTGAATTTTTAAAGCATTTTAGAACGCTTATTTCTTCATTTTAAGCTTCTCAGAACACTTTATTTCGCATAGGCATACATAGTAAACTTTAGGGTCACGCTGTGTACCCCCTAATTGACCTATAATTATTTCCTGTGGTAGGGTACACTATTACCCTGTAATATAATAGGTGGTCCAATTTAAAAATTATAGGTCAATATTAAGGTCCGATACCGTGCTGTTAGTTAACATAGAAAAGTGTCTTCGTATTTCCTTGTTTTAATGCACTATTTAAAATATACATAGTGTACCCCCTAATTGACCCATAATTATTTCCTGTGGTAGGGTACACTATTACCCTGTAATATAATACCTGGTCCAATTTAAATATTATGGGTCAATATTAAGGTCTGATATTGCGCCTAGCGTTAGTTAACCATTGAAAGATGTCTTTGAATTTTTAAAGCATTTTAGAACGCTTATTTCTTCATTTTAAGCTTCTCAGAACACTTTATTTCGCATAGGCATACATAGTAAACTTTAGGGTCACACTGTGTACCCCCTAATTGACCTAAAATTATTTCCTGTGGTAGGGTACATTATTATCATGTAATATAATACGTGGTCCAATTTAAAAATTATAGGTCAATATTAATGTCCGATACCGGGCCGTTAGTTAACATAGAAAAGTGTCTTCGTATTTCCTTGTTTTAATGCACTATTTAAAATATACATAGTGTACCCCCTAATTGACCTATAATTATTTCCTGTGGTAGGGTACACTATTACCCTGTAATACAATACCTTGTTCAATTTAAATATTATGGGTCAATATTAAGGTTTGATATTGCGCCTTGCGTTAGTTAACCATTGAAAGATGTCTTTGAATTTTTAAAGCATTTTAGAACGCTTATTTCTTCATTTTAAGCTTCTCAGAACACTTTATTTCGCATAGGCATACATAGTAAACTTTAGGGTCACGCTGTGTACCCCCTAATTGACCTATAATTATTTCCTGTGGTAGGGTACACTATTACCCTGTAATATAATAGGTGGTCCAATTTAAAAATTATAGGTCAATATTAAGGTCCGATACCGTGCCGTTAGTTAGCATAGAAA
Source organism: Parasteatoda tepidariorum (assembly GCF_982258835.1). Taxonomy (NCBI): domain Eukaryota; kingdom Metazoa; phylum Arthropoda; class Arachnida; order Araneae; family Theridiidae; genus Parasteatoda; species Parasteatoda tepidariorum. The sequence continues at coordinate 837,514 of NW_028257373.1, read as the reverse complement.
AATGTCTTTGAATTTTTAAAGCATTTTAGAACGCTTATTTCCTCATTTTAAGCTTCTCAGAACACTTTATTTCGCATAGGCATACATAGTAAACTTTAGGGTCACTCTGCGTACCCCCTAATTGACCTATAATTATTTCCTGTGATAGGGTACACTATAACCCTGTAATATAATACGTGGTCCAATTTACAAATTATAGGTCAATATTAAGGTCCGATACCGTGCCGTTAGTTAACATAGAAAAGTGTCTTCGTATTTCCTTGTTTTAATGCACTATTTAAAATATACATAGTGTACCGCCTAATTGACCTATAATTATTTCCTGTGGTAGGGTACACTATTACCCTGTAATACAATACCTTGTTCAATTTAAATATTATGGGTCAATATTAAGGTTTGATATTGCGCCTTGCGTTAGTTAACCATTGAAAGATGTCTTTGAATTTTTAAAGCATTTTAGAACGCTTATTTCTTCATTTTAAGCTTCTCAGAACACTTTATTTCGCATAGGCATACATAGTAAACTTTAGGGTCAGGCTGTGTACCCCCTAATTGACCTATAATTATTTCCTGTGGTAGGGTACACTATTACCCTGTAATATAATAGGTGGTCCAATTTAAAAATTATAGGTCAATATTAAGGTCCGATACCGTGCCGTTAGTTAGCATAGAAAAATGTCTTTGAATTTTTAAAGCATTTTAGAACGCTTATTTCCTCATTTTAAGCTTCTCAGAACACTTTATTTCGCATAGACATACATAGTAAACTTTAGGGTCACTCTGTGTACCCCCTAATTGACCTATAATTATTTCCTGTGGTAGGGTACACTATAACCCTGTAATATAATACGTGGTCCAATTTAAAAATTATAGGTCAATATTAAGGTCCGATACCGTGCCGTTAGTTAACATAAAAAAGTGTCTTTGTATTTTCTTGTTTTAATGCACTATTTAAAACATACATAGTGTTCCCCCTAATTGACCTATAATTATTTCCTGTTGTAGGGTACACTATTACCCTGTAATATAATACCTGGTCCAATTGAAATATTATGGTTCCATATTAAGGTCTGATATCGCGCCTTGCGTTAGTTAACCATTGAAAGATGTCTTTGAATTTTTAAAGCATTTTAGAACGCTTATTTCTTCATTTTAAGCTTCTCAGAACACTCTATTTCGCATAGGCATACATAGTAAATTTTAGGGTCATGCTGTGTACCACCTAATTGACCTATAATTATTTCCTGTGGTAAGGTACACTATTACCCTGTAATATAATACGTGGTACAATTTAAAAATTATAGGTCAATATTAAGGTCCGATACCGTGCCGTTAGTTAACATAGAAAAGTGTCTTCGTATTTCCTTGTTTTAATGCACTATTTAAAATATACATAGTGTACCCCCTAATTGACCTATAATTATTTCCTGTGGTAGGGTGCACTATTACCCTGTAATATAATACCTTGTCCAATTTAAATATTATGGGACAATATTAAGGTCTGATATTGCGCCTTGCGCTAGTTAACCATTGAAAGATGTCTTTGAATTTTTAAAGCATTTTAGAACGCTTATTTCTTCATTTTAAGCTTCTCAGAACACTTTATTTCGCATAGGCATACATAGTAAACTTTAGGGTCACTCTGCGTACCCCCTAATTGACCTATAATTATTTCCTGTGGTAGGGTACACTATAACCCTGTAATATAATACGTGGTCCAATTTACAAATTATAGGTCAATATTAAGGTCCGATACCGTGCCGTTAGTTAACATAGAAAAGTGTCTTCGTATTTCCTTGTTTTAATGCACTATTTAAAATATACATAGTGTACCCCCTAATTGACCTATAATTATTTCCTGTGGTAGGGTACACTATTACCCTGTAATATAATACCTGGTCCAATTTAAATATTATGGGTCAATATTAAGGTCTGATATTGCGCCTTGCGTTAGTTAACCATTGAAAGATGTCTTTGAATTTTTAAAGCATTTTTGAACGCTTATTTCTTCATTTTAAGCATCTCAGAACACTCTATTTCGCATAGGCATACATAGTAAACTTTAGGGTCACGCTGTGTACCCCCTAATTGACCTATAATTATTTCCTGTGGTAGGGTACACTATTACCCTGTAATATAATAGGTGGTCCAATTTAAAAATTATAGGTCAATATTATGGTCCGATACCGTGCCGTTAGTTAGCATAGAAAAGTGTCTTTGAATTTTTAAAGCATTTTAGAACGCTTATTTCCTCATTTTAAGCTTCTCAGAACACTTTATTTCGCATAGGCATACATAGTAAACTGTAGGGTCACTCTGCGTACCCCCTAATTGACCTATAATTATTTCCTGTGTTAGGGTACACTATAACCCTGTAATATAATACGTGGTCCAATTTACAAATTATAGGTCAATATTAAGGTCCGATACCGTGCCGTTAGTTAACATAGAAAAGTGTCTTCGTATTTCCTTGTTTTAATGCACTATTTAAAATATACATAGTGTACCCCCTAATTGACCTATAATTATTTCCTGTGGTAGGGTACACTATTACCCTGTAATATAATACCTGGTCCAATTTAAATATTATGGGTCAATATTAAGGTCTGATATTGCGCCTTGCGTTAGTTAACCATTGAAAGATGTCTTTGAATTTTTAAAGCATTTTTGAACGCTTATTTCTTCATTTTAAGCATCTCAGAACACTCTATTTCGCATAGGCATACATAGTAAAATTTAGGGTCACGCTGTGTACCCCCTAAATGACCTATAATTATTTCCTGTGGTAGGGTACACTATTTCCCTGTAATATAATACGTGTTCCAATTTAAAAATTATAGGTCAATATTAAGGTCCGATACCGTGCCGTTAGTTAACATAGAAAAATGTCTTTGAATTTTTAAAGCATTTTAGAACGCTTATTTCCTCATTTTAAGCTTCTCAGAACACTTTATTTCGCATAGGCATACATAGTAAACTTTAGGGTCACTCTGTGTACCCCCTAATTGACCTATAATTATTTCCTGTGGAAGGGTACACTATAACCCTGTAATATAATACGTGGTCCAATTTACAAATTATAGGTCAATATTAAGGTCCGATACCGTGCCGTTAGTTAACATAGAAAAGTGTCTTCGTATTTCCTTGTTTTAATGCACTATTTAAAATATACATAGTGTACCCCCTAATTGACCTATAATTATTTCCTGTGGTAGGGTACACTATTACCCTGTAATACAATACCTTGTTCAATTTAAATATTATGGGTCAATATTAAGGTTTGATATTGCGCCTTGCGTTAGTTAACCATTGAAAGATGTCTTTGAATTTTTAAAGCATTTTAGAACGCTTATTTCTTCATTTTAAGCTTCTCAGAACACTTTATTTCGCATAGGCATACATAGTAAACTTTAGGGTCACGCTGTGTACCCCCTAATTGACCTATAATTATTTCCTGTGGTAGGGTACACTATTACCCTGTAATATAATAGGTGGTCCAATTTAAAAATTATAGGTCAATATTAAGGTCCGATACCGTGCCGTTAGTTAACATAGAAAAGTGTCTTCGTATTTCCTTGTTTTAATGCACTATTTAAAATATACATAGTGTACCCCCTAATTGACCCATAATTATTTCCTGTGGTAGGGTACACTATTACCCTGTAATATAATACCTGGTCCAATTTAAATATTATGGGTCAATATTAAGGTCTGATATTGCGCCTAGCGTTAGTTAACCATTGAAAGATGTCTTTGAATTTTTAAAGCATTTTAGAACGCTTATTTCTTCATTTTAAGCTTCTCAGAACACTTTATTTCGCATAGGCATACATAGTAAACTTTAGGGTCACACTGTGTACCCCCTAATTGACCTAAAATTATTTCCTGTGGTAGGGTACATTATTATCATGTAATATAATACGTGGTCCAATTTAAAAATTATAGGTCAATATTAATGTCCGATACCGGGCCGTTAGTTAACATAGAAAAGTGTCTTCGTATTTCCTTGTTTTAATGCACTATTTAAAATATACATAGTGTACCCCCTAATTGACCTATAATTATTTCCTGTGGTAGGGTACACTATTACCCTGTAATACAATACCTTGTTCAATTTAAATATTATGGGTCAATATTAAGGTTTGATATTGCGCCTTGCGTTAGTTAACCATTGAAAGATGTCTTTGAATTTTTAAAGCATTTTAGAACGCTTATTTCTTCATTTTAAGCTTCTCAGAACACTTTATTTCGCATAGGCATACATAGTAAACTTTAGGGTCACGCTGTGTACCCCCTAATTGACCTATAATTATTTCCTGTGGTAGGGTACACTATTACCCTGTAATATAATAGGTGGTCCAATTTAAAAATTATAGGTCAATATTAAGGTCCGATACCGTGCCGTTAGTTAGCATAGAAAAATGTCTTTGAATTTTTAAAGCATTTTAGAACGCTTATTTCCTCATTTTAAGCTTCTCAGAACACTTTATTTCGCATAGGCATACATAGTAAACTTTAGGGTCACTCTGCGTACCCCCTAATTGACCTATAATTATTTCCTGTGATAGGGTACACTATAACCCTGTAATATAATACGTGGTCCAATTTACAAATTATAGGTCAATATTAAGGTCCGATACCGTGCCGTTAGTTAACATAGAAAAGTGTCTTCGTATTTCCTTGTTTTAATGCACTATTTAAAATATACATAGTGTACCGCCTAATTGACCTATAATTATTTCCTGTGGTAGGGTACACTATTACCCTGTAATACAATACCTTGTTCAATTTAAATATTATGGGTCAATATTAAGGTTTGATATTGCGCCTTGCGTTAGTTAACCATTGAAAGATGTCTTTGAATTTTTAAAGCATTTTAGAACGCTTATTTCTTCATTTTAAGCTTCTCAGAACACTTTATTTCGCATAGGCATACATAGTAAACTTTAGGGTCACGCTGTGTACCCCCTAATTGACCTATAATTATTTCCTGTGGTAGGGTACACTATTACCCTGTAATATAATAGGTGGTCCAATTTAAAAATTATAGGTCAATATTAAGGTCCGATACCGTGCCGTTAGTTAGCATAGAAAAATGTCTTTGAATTTTTAAAGCATTTTAGAACGCTTATTTCCTCATTTTAAGCTTCTCAGAACACTTTATTTCGCATAGACATACATAGTAAACTTTAGGGTCACTCTGTGTACCCCCTAATTGACCTATAATTATTTCCTGTGGTAGGGTACACTATAACCCTGTAATATAATACGTGGTCCAATTTAAAAATTATAGGTCAATATTAAGGTCCGATACCGTGCCGTTAGTTAACATAAAAAAGTGTCTTTGTATTTTCTTGTTTTAATGCACTATTTAAAACATACATAGTGTTCCCCCTAATTGACCTATAATTATTTCCTGTTGTAGGGTACACTATTACCCTGTAATATAATACCTGGTCCAATTGAAATATTATGGCTCCATATTAAGGTCTGATATCGCGCCTTGCGTTAGTTAACCATTGAAAGATGTCTTTGAATTTTTAAAGCATTTTAGAACGCTTATTTCTTCATTTTAAGCTTCTCAGAACACTCTATTTCGCATAGGCATACATAGTAAATTTTAGGGTCATGCTGTGTACCACCTAATTGACCTATAATTATTTCCTGTGGTAAGGTACACTATTACCCTGTAATATAATACGTGGTACAATTTAAAAATTATAGGTCAATATTAAGGTCCGATACCGTGCCGTTAGTTAACATAGAAAAGTGTCTTCGTATTTCCTTGTTTTAATGCACTATTTAAAATATACATAGTGTACCCCCTAATTGACCTATAATTATTTCCTGTGGTAGGGTGCACTATTACCCTGTAATATAATACCTTGTCCAATTAAAATATTATGGGACAATATTAAGGTCTGATATTGCGCCTTGCGCTAGTTAACCATTGAAAGATGTCTTTGAATTTTTAAAGCATTTTAGAACGCTTATTTCTTCATTTTAAGCTTCTCAGAACACTTTATTTCGCATAGGCATACATAGTAAAATTTAGGGTCACGCTGTGTACCCCCTAATTGACCTATAATTATTTCCTGTGATAGGGTACATATAACCCTGTAATATAATATGTGGTCCAATTTACAAATTATAGGTCAATATTAAGGTCCGATACCGTGCCGTTAGTTAACATAGAAAAGTGTCTTCGTATTTCCTTGTTTTAATGCACTATTTAAAATATACATAGTGTACCCCCTAATTGACCTATTATTATTTCCTGTTGTAGGGTACACTATTACCCTGTAATACAAAACCTTGTTCAATTTAAATATTATGGGTCAATATTATGGTCCGATACCGTGCCGTTAGTTAGCATAGAAAAGTGTCTTTGAATTTTTAAAGCATTTTAGAACGCTTATTTCCTCATTTTAAGCTTCTCAGAACACTTTATTTCGCATAGGCATACATAGTAAACTTTAGGGTCACTCTGCGTACCCCCTAATTGACCTATAATTATTTCCTGTGTTAGGGTACACTATAACCCTGTAATATAATACGTGGTCCAATTTACAAATTATAGGTCAATATTAAGGTCCGATACCGTGCCGTTAGTTAACATAGAAAAGTGTCTTCGTATTTCCTTGTTTTAATGCACTATTTAAAATATACATAGTGTACCCCCTAATTGACCTATAATTATTTCCTGTGGTAGGGTACACTATTACCCTGTAATATAATACCTGGTCCAATTTAAATATTATGGGTCAATATTAAGGTCTGATATTGCGCCTTGCGTTAGTTAACCATTGAAAGATGTCTTTGAATTTTTAAAGCATTTTTGAACGCTTATTTCTTCATTTTAAGCATCTCAGAACACTCTATTTCGCATAGGCATACATAGTAAAATTTAGGGTCACGCTGTGTACCCCCTAAATGACCTATAATTATTTCCTGTGGTAGGGTACACTATTTCCCTGTAATATAATACGTGTTCCAATTTAAAAATTATAGGTCAATATTAAGGTCCGATACCGTGCCGTTAGTTAACATAGAAAAATGTCTTTGAATTTTTAAAGCATTTTAGAACGCTTATTTCCTCATTTTAAGCTTCTCAGAACACTTTATTTCGCATAGGCATACATAGTAAACTTTAGGGTCACTCTGTGTACCCCCTAATTGACCTATAATTATTTCCTGTGGAAGGGTACACTATAACCCTGTAATATAATACGTGGTCCAATTTAAAAATTATAGGTCAATATTAAGGTCCGATACCGTGCCGTTAGTTAACATAGAAAAGTGTCTTCGTATTTTTTTGTTTTAATGCACTATTTAAAACATACATAGTGTACCCCCTAATTGACCTATAATTATTTCCTGTTGTAGGGTACACTATTACCCTGTAATATAATACCTGGTCCAATTGAAATATTATGGTTCCATATTAAGGTCTGATATCGCGCCTTGCGTTAGTTAACCATTGAAAGATGTCTTTGAATTTTTAAAGCATTTTAGAACGCTTATTTCTTCATTTTAAGCTTCTCAGAACACTCTATTTCGCATAGGCATACATAGTAAATTTTAGGGTCATGCTGTGTACCACCTAATTGACCTATAATTATTTCCTGTGGTAAGGTACACTATTACCCTGTAATATAATACGTGGTACAATTTAAAAATTATAGGTCAATATTAAGGTCCGATACCGTGCCGTTAGTTAACATAGAAAAGTGTCTTCGTATTTCCTTGTTTTAATGCACTATTTAAAATATACATAGTGTACCCCCTAATTGACCTATAATTATTTCCTGTGGTAGGGTGCACTATTACCCTGTAATATAATACCTTGTCCAATTAAAATATTATGGGACAATATTAAGGTCTGATATTGCGCCTTGCGCTAGTTAACCATTGAAAGATGTCTTTGAATTTTTAAAGCATTTTAGAACGCTTATTTCTTCATTTTAAGCTTCTCAGAACACTTTATTTCGCATAGGCATACATAGTAAAATTTAGGGTCACGCTGTGTACCCCCTAATTGACCTATAATTATTTCCTGTGATAGGGTACATATAACCCTGTAATATAATACGTGGTCCAATTTACAAATTATAGGTCAATATTAAGGTCCGATACCGTGCCGTTAGTTAACATAGAAAAGTGTCTTCGTATTTCCTTGTTTTAATGCACTATTTAAAATATACATAGTGTACCCCCTAATTGACCTATTATTATTTCCTGTTGTAGGGTACACTATTACCCTGTAATACAAAACCTTGTTCAATTTAAATATTATGGGTCAATATTATGGTCCGATACCGTGCCGTTAGTTAGCATAGAAAAGTGTCTTTGAATTTTTAAAGCATTTTAGAACGCTTATTTCTTCATTTTAAGCTTCTCAGAACACTCTATTTCGCATAGGCATACATAGTAAATTTTAGGGTCATGCTGTGTACCACCTAATTGACCTATAATTATTTCCTGTGGTAAGGTACACTATTACCCTGTAATATAATACGTGGTACAATTTAAAAATTATAGGTCAATAATAAGGTCCGATACCGTGCCGTTAGTTAACATAGAAAAGTGTCTTCGTATTTCCTTGTTTTAATGCACTATTTAAAATATACATAGTGTACCCCCTAATTGACCTATAATTATTTCCTGTGGTAGGGTGCACTATTACCCTGTAATATAATACCTGGTCCAATTTAAATATTATGGGTCAATATTAAGGTCTGATATTGCGCCTTGCGCTAGTTAACCATTGAAAGATGTCTTTGAATTTTTAAAGCATTTTAGAACGTTTATTTCTTCATTTTAAGCTTCTCAGAACACTTTATTTCGCATAGGCATACATAGTAAAATTTAGGGTCACGCTGTGTACCCCCTAAATGACCATAATTATTTCCTGTGGTAGGGCACACTATTACCCTGTAATATAATACGTGGTCCAATTTAAAAATTATAGGTCAATATTAAGGTCCGATACCGTGCCGTTAGTTAACATAGAAAAATGTCTTTGAATTTTTAAAGCATTTTAGAACGCTTATTTCCTCATCTTAAGCTTCTCAGACCACTCTATTTCGCATAGGCATACATAGTAAACTTTAGGGTCACGCTGTGTACCCTCTAATTGACCTATAATTATTTCCTGTGGTAGGGTACACTATTACCCTATAATATAATACGTGGTCCAATTTAAAAATTATAGGTCAATATTAAGGTCCGATACCGTGCCGTTAGTTAACATAGAAAAGTGTCTTCTTATTTCCTTGTTTTAATGCACTATTTAAAATATACATAGTGTACCCCCTAATTGACCTATAATTATTTCCTGTGGTAGGGTACACTATTACCCTGTAATATAATACCTGGTCCAAATTAAATATTATGGGTCAATATTAAGGTCTGATATTGCGCCTTGCGTTAGTTAACCATTGAAAGATGTCTTTGAATTTTTAAAGCATTTTAGAACGCTTATTCCTTCATTTTAAGCTTCTCAGAACACTCTATTTCGCATAGGCATACATAGTAAAATTTAGGGTCACGCTGTGTACCCCCTAAATGACCTATAATTATTTCCTGTGGTAGGGTACACTATTACCCTGTAATATAAAAGGTGGTCCAATTTAAAAATTATAGGTCAATATTAAGGTCCGATACCGTGCCGTTAGTTAGCATAGAAAAATGTCTTTGAATTTTTAAAGCATTTTAGAACGCTTATTTCCTCATTTTAAGCTTCTCAGAACACTTCATTTCGCATAGGCATACATAGAAAACTTTAGGGTCACTCTGCGTACCCCCTAATTGACCTATAATTATTTCCTGTGGTAGGGTACACTATAACCCTGTAATATAATACGTGGTCCAATTTAAAAATTATAGGTCAATATTAAGGTCCGATACCGTGCCGTTAGTTAACATAGAAAAGTGTCTTCGTATTTCCTTGTTTTAATGCACTATTTAAAATATACATAGTGTACCCCCTAATTGACCTATAATTATTTCCTGTGGTAGGGTACACTATTACCCTGTAATATAATACCTGGTCCAATTTAAATATTATGGGTCAATATTAAGGTCTGATATTGCGCCTTGCGTTAGTTAACCATTGAAAGATGTCTTTGAATTTTTAAAGCATTTTAGAACGCTTATTTCTTCATTTTAAGCTTCTCAGAACACTCTATTTCGCATAGGCATACATAGTAAATTTTAGGGTCACGCTGTGTACCACCTAATTGACCTATAATTATTTCCTGTGGTAAGGTACACTATAACCCTGTAATATAATACGTGGTCCAATTTAAAAATTATAGGTCAATATTAAGGTCCGATACCGTGCCGTTAGTTAACATAGAAAAATGTCTTTGAATTTTTAAAGCATTTTAGAACGCTTATTTCCTCATTTTAAGCTTCTCAGAACACTTTATTTCGCATAGGCATACATAGTAAAATTTAGGGTCACGCTGTGTACCCCCTAAATGACCTATAATTATTTCCTGTGGTAGGGTACACTATTACCCTGTAATATAAAAGGTGGTCCAATTTAAATATTATGGGTCAATATTAAGGTTTGATATTGCGCCTTGCGTTAGTTAACCATTGAAAGATGTCTTTGAATTTTTAAAGCATTTTAGAACGCTTATTTCTTCATTTTAAGCTTCTCAGAACACTTCATTTCGCATAGCAATACATAGTAAACTTTAGGGTCACGCTGTGTACCCCCTAATTGACCTATAATTATTTCCTGTGGTAGGGTACACTATTACCCTGTAATATAAAAGGTGGTAAAATTTAAAAATTATAGGTCAATATTAAGGTCCGATACCGTGACGTTAGTTAGCATAGAAAAATGTCTTTGAATTTTTAAAGCATTTTAGAACGCTTATTTCTTCATTTTAAGCTTCTCAGAACACTCTATTTCGCATAGGCATACATAGTAAATTTTAGGGTCACGCTGTGTACCACCTAATTGACCTATAATTATTTCCTGTGGTAAGGTACACTATAACCCTGTAATATAATACGTGGTCCAATTTAAAAATTATAGGTCAATATTAAGGTCCGATACCGTGCCGTTAGTTAACATAGAAAAGTGTCTTCGTATTTCCTTGTTTTAATGCACTATTTAAAATATACATAGTGTACCCCCTAATTGACCTATAATTATTTCCTGTGGTAGGGTACACTATTACCCTGTAATATAATACCTATTCCAATTTAAATATTATGGGTCAATATTAAGGTCTGATATTGCGCCTTGCGTTAGTTAACCATTGAAAGATGTCTTTGAATTTTTAAAGCATTTTAGAACGCTTATTTCTTCATTTTAAGCATCTCAGAACACTCTATTTCGCATAGGCATACATAGTAAAATTTAGGGTCACGCTGTGTACCCCCTAAATGACCTATAATTATATCCTGTGGTAGGGTACACTATTACCCTGTAATATAATACGTGGTCCAATTTAAAAATTATAGGTCAATATTAAGGTCCGATACCGTGCCGTTAGTTAACATAGAAAAATGTCTTTGAATTTTTAAAGCATTTTAGAACGCTTATTTCCTCATTTTAAGCTTCTCAGAACACTTTATTTCGCATAGGCATACATAGTAAAATTTAGGGTCACGCTGTGTACCCCCTAAATGACCTATAATTATTTCCTGTGGTAGGGTACACTATTACCCTGTAATATAAAAGGTGGTCCAATTTAAAAATTATAGGTCAATATTAAGGTCCGATACCGTGCCGTTAGTTAGCATAGAAAAATGTCTTTGAATTTTTAAAGCATTTTAGAACGCTTATTTCCTCATTTTAAGCCTCTCAGAACACTTCATTTCGCATAGGCATACATAGAAAACTTTAGGGTCACTCTGCGTACCCCCTAATTGACCTATAATTATTTCCTGTGGTAGGGTACACTATAACCCTGTAATATAATACGTGGTCCAATTTAAAAATTATAGGTCAATATTAAGGTCCGATACCGTGCCGTTAGTTAACATAGAAAAGTGTCTTCGTATTTCCTTGTTTTAATGCACTATTTAAAATATACATAGTGTACCCCCTAATTGACCTATAATTATTTCCTGTCGTAGGGTACACTATTACCCTGTAATATAATACCTGGTCCAATTTAAATATTATGGGTCAATATTAAGGTCTGATATTGCGCCTTGCGTTAGTTAACCATTGAAAGATGTCTTTGAATTTTTAAAGCATTTTAGAACGCTTATTTCTTCATTTTAAGCTCCTCAGAACACTCTATTTCGCATAGGCATACATAGTAAATTTTAGGGTCACGCTGTGTACCACCTAATTGACCTATAATTATTTCCTGTGGTAAGGTACACTATAACCCTGTAATATAATACGTGGTCCAATTTAAAAATTATAGGTCAATATTAAGGTCCGATACCGTGCCGTTAGTTAACATAGAAAAGTGTCTTCGTATTTCCTTGTTTTAATGCACTATTTAAAATATACATAGTGTACCCCCTAATTGACCTATAATTATTTCCTGTGGTAGGGTACACTATTACCCTGTAATATAATACCTATTCCAATTTAAATATTATGGGTCAATATTAAGGTCTGATATTGCGCCTTGCGTTAGTTAACCATTGAAAGATGTCTTTGAATTTTTAAAGCATTTTAGAACGCTTATTTCTTCATTTTAAGCATCTCAGAACACTCTATTTCGCATAGGCATACATAGTAAAATTTAGGGTCACGCTGTGTACCCCCTAAATGACCTATAATTATATCCTGTATTAGGGTACACTATTACCCTGTAATATAATACGTGGTCCAATTTAAAAATTATAGGTCAATATTAAGGTCCGATACCGTGCCGTTAGTTAACATAGAAAAATGTCTTTGAATTTTTAAAGCATTTTAGAACGCTTATTTCCTCATTTTAAGCTTCTCAGAACACTTTATTTCGCATAGGCATACATAGTAAACTTTAGGGTCACGCTGTGTACCCCCTAATTGACCTATAATTATTTCCTGTGGTAGGGTACACTATTACCCTGTAATACAATACCTGGTTCAATTTAAATATTATGGGTCAATATTAAGGTTTGATATTGCGCCTTGCGTTAGTTAACCATTGAAAGATGTCTTTGAATTTTTAAAGCATTTTAGAACGCTTATTTCTTCATTTTAAGCTTCTCAGAACACTTCATTTCGCATAGCAATACATAGTAAACTTTAGGGTCACGCTGTGTACCCCCTAATTGACCTATAATTATTTCCTGTGGTAGGGTACACTATTACCCTGTAATATAAAAGGTGGTAAAATTTAAAAATTATAGGTCAATATTAAGGTCCGATACCGTGACGTTAGTTAGCATAGAAAAATGTCTTTGAATTTTTAAAGCATTTTAGAACGCTTATTTCCTCATTTTAAGATTCTCAGAACACTTCATTTCGCATAGGCATACATAGAAAACTTTAGGGTCACTCTGCGTACCCCCTAATTGACCTATAATTATTTCCTGTGGTAGGGTACACTATTACCCTGTAATATAATACCTGGTCCAATTTAAATATTATGGGTCAATATTAAGGTCTGATATTGCGCCTTGCGTTAGTTAACCATTGAAAGATGTCTTTGAATTTTTAAAGCATTTTAGAACGCTTATTTCTTAATTTTAAGCTCCTCAGAACACTCTATTTCGCATAGGCATACATAGTAAATTTTAGGGTCACGCTGTGTACCACCTAATTGACCTATAATTATTTCCTGTGGTAAGGTACACTATAACCCTGTAATATAATACGTGGTCCAATTTAAAAATTATAGGTCAATATTAAGGTCCGATACCGTGCCGTTAGTTAACATAGAAAAGTGTCTTCGTATTTCCTTGTTTTAATGCACTATTTAAAATATACATAGTGTACCCCCTAATTGACCTATAATTATTTCCTGTGGTAGGGTACACTATTACCCTGTAATATAATACCTATTCCAATTTAAATATTATGGGTCAATATTAAGGTCTGATATTGCGCCTTGCGTTAGTTAACCATTGAAAGATGTCTTTGAATTTTTAAAGCATTTTAGAACGCTTATTTCTTCATTTTAAGCATCTCAGAACACTCTATTTCGCATAGGCATACATAGTAAAATTTAGGGTCACGCTGTGTACCCCCTAAATGACCTATAATTATATCCTGTATTAGGGTACACTATTACCCTGTAATATAATACGTGGTCCAATTTAAAAATTATAGGTCAATATTAAGGTCCGATACCGTGCCGTTAGTTAACATAGAAAAATGTCTTTGAATTTTTAAAGCATTTTAGAACGCTTATTTCCTCATTTTAAGCTTCTCAGAACACTTTATTTCGCATAGGCATACATAGTAAACTTTAGGGTCACGCTGTGTACCCCCTAATTGACCTCTAATTATTTCCTGTGGTAGGGTACACTATTACCCTGTAATACAATACCTGGTTCAATTTAAATATTATGGGTCAATATTAAGGTTTGATATTGCGCCTTGCGTTAGTTAACCATTGAAAGATGTCTTTGAATTTTTAAAGCATTTTAGAACGCTTATTTCTTCATTTTAAGCTTCTCAGAACACTTCATTTCGCATAGCAATACATAGTAAACTTTAGGGTCACGCTGTGTACCCCCTAATTGACCTATAATTATTTCCTGTGGTAGGGTACACTATTACCCTGTAATATAAAAGGTGGTAAAATTTAAAAATTATAGGTCAATATTAAGGTCCGATACCGTGACGTTAGTTAGCATAGAAAAATGTCTTTGAATTTTTAAAGCATTTTAGAACGCTTATTTCCTCATTTTAAGATTCTCAGAACACTTCATTTCGCATAGGCATACATAGAAAACTTTAGGGTCACTCTGCGTACCCCCTAATTGACCTATAATTATTTCCTGTGGTAGGGTACACTATAACCCTGTAATATAATACGTGGTCCAATTTAAAAATTATAGGTCAATATTAAGGTCCGATACCGTGCCGTTAGTTAACATAGAAAAGTGTCTTCGTATTTCCTTGTTTTAATGCACTATTTAAAATATACATAGTGTACCCCCTGATTGACCTATAATTATTTCCTGTGGTAGGGAACACTATTACCCTGTAATATAATACCTGGTCCAATTTAAATATTATGGGTCAATATTAAGGTCTGATATTGCGCCTTGCGTTAGTTAACCATTGAAAGATGTCTTTGAATTTTTAAAGCATTTTAGAACGCTTATTTCTTCATTTTAAGCTTCTCAGAACACTCTATTTCGCATAGGCATACATAGTAAATTTTAGGGTCACGCTGTGTACCACCTAATTGACCTATAATTATTTCCTGTGGTAAGGTACACTATAACCCTGTAATATAATACGTGGTCCAATTTAAAAATTATAGGTCAATATTAAGGTCCGATACCGTGCCGTTAGTTAACATAGAAAAGTGTCTTCGTATTTCCTTGTTTTAATGCACTATTTAAAATATACATAGTGTACCCCCTAATTGACCTATAATTATTTCCTGTGGTAGGGTACACTATTACCCTGTAATATAATACCTATTCCAATTTAAATATTATGGGTCAATATTAAGGTCTGATATTGCGCCTTGCGTTAGTTAACCATTGAAAGATGTCTTTGAATTTTTAAAGCATTTTAGAACGCTTATTTCTTCATTTTAAGCATCTCAGAACACTCTATTTCGCATAGGCATACATAGTAAAATTTAGGGTCACGCTGTGTACCCCCTAAATGACCTATAATTATATCCTGTGGTAGGGTACACTATTACCCTGTAATATAATACGTGGTCCAATTTAAAAATTATAGGTCAATATTAAGGTCCGATACCGTGCCGTTAGTTAACATAGAAAAATGTCTTTGAATTTTTAAAGCATTTTAGAACGCTTATTTCCTCATTTTAAGCTTCTCAGAACACTTTATTTCGCATAGGCATACATAGTAAACTTTAGGGTCACGCTGTGTACCCCCTAATTGACCTATAATTATTTCCTTTGGTGGGGTACACTATTACCCTGTAATATAATACCTGGTCCAATTTAAATATTATTGGTCAATATTAAGGTCTGATATTGCGCCTTGCGTTAGTTAACCATTGAAAGATGTCTTTGAATTTTTAAAGCATTTTAGAACGCTTATTTCTTCATTTTAAGCTTCTCAGAGCACTCTATTTCGCATAGGCATACATAGTAAATTTTAGGGTCACGCTGTGTACCCCCTAAATGACCTATAATTATTTCCTGTGGTAGGGCACACTATTACCCTGTAATATAATACGTGGTCCAATTTAAAAATTATAGGTCAATATTAAGTTCCGATACCGTGCCGTTAGTTAACATTGAAAAATGTCTTCGTATTTCCTTGTTTTAATGCACTATTTAAAATATACATAGTGTACCCCCTAATTGACCTATAATTATTTCCTGTGGTAGGGTACACTATTACCCTGTAATACAATACCTGGTTCAATTTAAATATTATGGGTCAATATTAAGGTTTGATATTGCGCCTTGCGTTAGTTAACCATTGAAAGATGTCTTTGAATTTTTAAAGCATTTTAGAACGCTTATTTCTTCATTTTAAGCTTCTCAGAACACTCTATTTCGCATAGGCATACATAGTAAAATTTAGGGTCACGCTGTGTACCCCCTAAATGACCTATAATTATTTCCTGTGGTAGGGTACACTATTACCCTCTAATATAATACGTGGTCCAATTAAAAAATTATAGGTCAATATTAAGGTCCAATACCGTGCCGTTAGTTAACATAGAAAAATGTCTTTGAATTTTTAAAGCATTTTAGAACGCTTATTTCCTCATTTTAAGCTTCTCAGAACACTTTATTTCGCATAGGCATACATAGTAAACTTTAGGGTCACTCTGTGTACCCCCTAATTGACCTATAATTATTTCCTGTGGTAGGGTACACTATAACCCTGTAATATAATACGTGGTCCAATTTAAAAATTATAGGTCAATATTAAGGTGCAATACCGTGCCGTTAGTTAACATAGAAAAGTGTCTTCGTATTTTCTTGTTTTAATGCACTATCTAAAACATACATAGTGTACCCCCTAATTGACCTATAATTATTTCCTGTTGTAGGGTACACTATTACCCTGTAATATAATACCTGGTCCAATTGAAATATTATGGTTCCATATTAAGGTCTGATATCGCGCCTTGCGTTAGTTAACCATTGAAAGATGTCTTTGAATTTTTAAAGCATTTTAGAACGCTTATTTCTTCATTTTAAGCTTCTCAGAACACTCTATTTCGCATAGGCATACATAGTAAATTTTAGGGTCACGCTGTGTACCACCTAATTGACCTATAATTATTTCCTGTGGTAAGGTACACTATTACCCTGTAATATAATACGTGGTACAATTTAAAAATTATAGGTCAATATTAAGGTCCGATACCGTGCCGTTAGTTAACATAGAAAAGTGTCTTCGTATTTCCTTGTTTTAATGCACTATTTAAAATATACATAGTGTACCCCCTAATTGACCTATAATTATTTCCTGTGGTAGGGTACACTATTACCCTGTAATATAATACCTGGTCCAATTTAAATATTATGGGTCAATATTAAGGTCTGATATTGCGCCTTGCGCTAGTTAACCATTGAAAGATGTCTTTGAATTTTTAAAGCATTTTAGAACGCTTATTTCTTCATTTTAAGCTTCTCAGAACACTCTATTTCGCATAAGCATACATAGTAAAATTTAGGGTCACGCTGTGTACCCCCTAATTGACCTATAATTATTTCCTGTGGTAGGGTACACTATTACCCTGTAATTTAAAAGGTGGTAAAATTTAAAAATTATAGGTCAATATTAAGGTCCGATACCGTGACGTTAGTTAGCATAGAAAAATGTCTTTGAATTTTTAAAGCATTTTAGAACGCTTATTTCCTCATTTTAAGATTCTCAGAACACTTCATTTCGCATAGGCATACATAGAAAACTTTAGGGTCACTCTGCGTACCCCCTAATTGACCTATAATTATTTCCTGTGGTAGGGTACACTATAACCCTGTAATATAATACGTGGTCCAATTTAAAAATTATAGGTCAATATTAAGGTCCGATACCGTGCCGTTAGTTAACATAGAAAAGTGTCTTCGTATTTCCTTGTTTTAATGCACTATTTAAAATATACATAGTGTACCCCCTAATTGACCTATAATTATTTCCTGTGGTAGGGAACACTATTACCCTGTAATATAATACCTGGTCCAATTTAAATATTATGGGTCAATATTAAGGTCTGATATTGCGCCTTGCGTTAGTTAACCATTGAAAGATGTCTTTGAATTTTTAAAGCATTTTAGAACGCTTATTTCTTCATTTTAAGCTTCTCAGAACACTCTATTTCGCATAGGCATACATAGTAAATTTTAGGGTCACGCTGTGTACCCCCTAAATGACCTATAATTATATCCTGTGGTAGGGTACACTATTACCCTGTAATATAATACGTGGTCCAATTTAAAAATTATAGGTCAATATTAAGGTCCGATACCGTGCCGTTAGTTAACATAGAAAAATGTCTTTGAATTTTTAAAGCATTTTAGAACGCTTATTTCCTCATTTTAAGCTTCTCAGAACACTTTATTTCGCATAGGCATACATAGTAAACTTTAGGGTCACGCTGTGTACCCCCTAATTGACCTATAATTATTTCCTTTGGTGGGGTACACTATTACCCTGTAATATAATACCTGGTCCAATTTAAATATTATGGGTCAATATTAAGGTCTGATATTGCGCCTTGCGTTAGTTAACCATTGAAAGATGTCTTTGAATTTTTAAAGCATTTTAGAACGCTTATTTCTTCATTTTAAGCTTCTCAGAGCACTCTATTTCGCATAGGCATACATAGTAAAATTTAGGGTCACGCTGTGTACCCCCTAAATGACCTATAATTATTTCCTGTGGTAGGGCACACTATTACCCTGTAATATAATACGTGGTCCAATTTAAAAATTATAGGTCAATATTAAGTTCCGATACCGTGCCGTTAGTTAACATTGAAAAATGTCTTCGTATTTCCTTGTTTTAATGCACTATTTAAAATATACATAGTGTACCCCCTAATTGACCTATAATTATTTCCTGTGGTAGGGTACACTATTACCCTGTAATACAATACCTGGTTCAATTTAAATATTATGGGTCAATATTAAGGTTTGATATTGCGCCTTGCGTTAGTTAACCATTGAAAGATGTCTTTGAATTTTTAAAGTATTTTAGAACGCTTATTTCTTCATTTTAAGCTTCTCAGAACACTCTATTTCGCATAGGCATACATAGTAAAATTTAGGGTCACGCTGTGTACCCCCTAAATGACCTATAATTATTTCCTGTGGTAGGGTACACTATTACCCTCTAATATAATACGTGGTCCAATTTAAAAATTATAGGTCAATATTAAGGTCCGATACCGTGCCGTTAGTTAACATAGAAAAATGTCTTTGAATTTTTTAAGCATTTTAGAACGCTTATTTCCTCATTTTAAGCTTCTCAGAACACTTTATTTCGCATAGGCATACATAGTAAACTTTAGGGTCACTCCGTGTACCCCCTAATTGACCCTATAATTATTTCCTGTGGTAGGGTACACTATAACCCTGTAATATAATACGTGGTCCAATTTAAAAATTATAGGTCAATATTAAGGTGCAATACCGTGCCGTTAGTTAACATAGAAAAGTGTCTTCGTATTTTCTTGTTTTAATGCACTATTTAAAACATACATAGTGTACCCCCTAATTGACCTATAATTATTTCCTGTTGTAGGGTACACTATTACCCTGTAATATAATACCTGGTCCAATTGAAATATTATGGTTCCATATTAAGGTCTGATATCGCGCCTTGCGTTAGTTAACCATTGAAAGATGTCTTTGAATTTTTAAAGCATTTTAGAACGCTTATTTCTTCATTTTAAGCTTCTCAGAACACTCTATTTCGCATAGGCATACATAGTAAATTTTAGGGTCACGCTGTGTACCACCTAATTGACCTATAATTATTTCCTGTGGTAAGGTACACTATTACCCTGTAATATAATACGTGGTACAATTTAAAAATTATAGGTCAATATTAAGGTCCGATACCGTGCCGTTAGTTAACATAGAAAAGTGTCTTCGTATTTCCTTGTTTTAATGCACTATTTAAAATATACATAGTGTACCCCCTAATTGACCTATAATTATTTCCTGTGGTAGGGTACACTATTATCCTGTAATATAATACCTGGTCCAATTTAAATATTATGGGTCAATATTAAGGTCTGATATTGCGCCTTGCGCTAGTTAACCATTGAAAGATGTCTTTGAATTTTTAAAGCATTTTAGAACGCTTATTTCTTCATTTTAAGCTTCTCAGAACACTCTATTTCGCATAAGCATACATAGTAAAATTTAGGGTCACGCTGTGTACCCCCTAAATGACCTATAATTATTTCCTGTGGTATGGTACACTATTACCCTGTAATATAATACGTGGTCCAATTTAAAAATTATAGGTCAATATTAAGGACCGATACCGTGCCGTTAGTTAACATTGAAAAATGTCTTTGAATTTTTAAAGCATTTTAGAACGCTTATTTCATCATTTTAAGCTTCTCAGAACACTTTATTTCGCATAGGCATACATAGTAAACTTTAGGGTCTCTCTGTGTACCCCCTAATTGACCTATAATTATTTCCTGTGGTAGGGTACACTATAACCCTGTAATATAATACGTGGTCCAATTTAAAAATTATAGGTCAATATTAAGGTCCGATACCGTGCCGTTAGTTAACCTAGAAAAGTGTATTCGTATTTCCTTGTTTTAATGCACTATTTAAAATATACATAGTGTACCCCCTAATTGACCTATAATTATTTCCAGTGGTAGGGTACACTATTACCCTGTAATATAATACCTATTCCAATTTAAATATTATGGGTCAATATTAAGGTCTGATATTGCGCCTTGCGTTAGTTAACCATTGAAAGATGTCTTTGAATTTTTAAAGCATTTTAGAACGCTTATTTCTTCATTTTAAGCATCTCAGAACACTCTATTTCGCATAGACATACATAGTAAAATTTAGGGTCACGCTGTGTACCCCCTAAATGACCTATAATTATATCCTGTGGTAGGGTACACTATTACCCTGTAATATAATACGTGGTCCTATTTAAAAATTATAGGTCAATATTAAGGTCCGATACCGTGCCGTTAGTTAACATAAAAAAAATGTCTTTGAATTTTTAAAGCATTTTAGAACGCTTATTTCCTCATTTTTAGCTTCTCAGAACACTTTATTTCGCATAGGCATACATAGTAAACTTTAGGGTCACGCTGTGTACCCCCTAAATGACCTATAATTATTTCCTGTGGTAGGGTACACTATTACCCTGTAATATAAAAGGTGGTAAAATTTAAAAATTATAGGTCAATATTAAGGTCCGATACCGTGACGTTAGTTAGCATAGAAAAATGTCTTTGAATTTTTAAAGCATTTTAAAACGCTTATTTCCTCATTTTAAGATTCTCAGAACACTTCACTTCGCATAGGCATACATAGAAAACTTTAGGGTCACTCTGCGTACCCCCTAATTGACCTATAATTATTTCCTGTGGTAGGGTACACTATAACCCTGTAATATAATACGTGGTCCAATTTAAAAATTATAGGTCAATATTAAGGTCCGATACCGTGCCGTTAGTTAACATAGAAAAGTGTCTTCGTATTTCCTTGTTTTAATGCACTATTTAAAATATACATAGTGTACCCCCTAATTGACCTATAATTATTTCCTGTGGTAGGGAACACTATTACCCTGTAATATAATACCTGGTCCAATTTAAATATTATGGGTCAATATTAAGGTCTGATATTGCGCCTTGCGTTAGTTAACCATTGAAAGATGTCTTTGAATTTTTAAAGCATTTTAGAACGCTTATTTCTTCATTTTAAGCTTCTCAGAACACTCTATTTCGCATCGGCATACATAGTAAATTTTAGGGTCACGCTGTGTACCACCTAATTGACCTATAATTATTTCCTGTGGTAAGGTACACTATAACCCTGTAATATAATACGTGGTCCAATTTAAAAATTATAGGTCAATATTAAGGTCCGATACCGTGCCGTTAGTTAACATAGAAAAGTGTCTTCGTATTTCCTTGTTTTAATGCACTATTTAAAATATACATAGTGTACCCCCTAATTGACCTATAATTATTTCCTGTGGTAGGGTACACTATTACCCTTTAATATAATACCTATTCCAATTTAAATATTATGGGTCAATATTAAGGTCTGATATTGCGCCTTGCGTTAGTTAACCATTGAAAGATGTCTTTGAATTTTTAAAGCATTTTAGAACGCTTATTTCTTCATTTTAAGCATCTCAGAACACTCTATTTCGCATAGGCATACATAGTAAAATTTAGGGGTCACGCTGTGTACCCCCTAAATGACCTATAATTATATCCTGTGGTAGGGTACACTATTACCCTGTAATATAATACGTGGTCCAATTAAAAATTATAGGTCAATATTAAGGTCCGATACCGTGCCGTTAGTTAACATAGAAAAATGTCTTTGAATTTTTAAAGCATTTTAGAACGCTTATTTCCTCATTTTAAGCTTCTCAGAACACTTTATTTCGCATAGGCATACATAGTAAACTTTAGGGTCACGCTGTGTACCCCCTAATTGACCTATAATTATTTCCTTTGGTGGGGTACACTATTACCCTGTAATATAATACCTGGTCCAATTTAAATATTATGGGTCAATATTAAGGTCTGATATTGCGCCTTGCGTTAGTTAACCATTGAAAGATGTCTTTGAATTTTTAAAGCATTTTAGAACGCTTATTTCTTCACTTTAAGCTTCTCAGAACACTTTTTTTCGCAAAGGCATACATAGTAAACTTTAGGGTCACGCTGTGTACCCCCTAATTGACCTATAATTATTTCCTGTGGTAGGGTACACTATTACCCTGTAATATAATACCTGGTCCAATTTAAATATTATGGGTCAATATTAAGGTCTGATATTGCGCCTTGCGTTAGTTAACCATTGAAAGATGTCTTTGAATTTTTAAAGCATTTTAGAACGCTTATTTCTTCATTTTAAGCATCTCAGAACACTCTATTTCGCATAGGCATACATAGTAAAATTTAGGGTCACGCTGTGTACCCCCTAAATGACCTATAATTATTTCCTGTGGTAGGGTACACTATTATCCTGTAATATAATACGTGGTCCAATTTAAAAATTATAGGTCAATAATAAGGTCCGATACCGTGCCGTTAGTTAACATAGAAAAATGTCTTTGAATTTTCTTGTTTTAATGCACTATTTAAAACATACATAGTGTACCCCCTAATTGACCTATAATTATTTCCTGTTGTAGGGTACACTATTACCCTGTAATATAATACCTGGTCCAATTGAAATATTATGGTTCCATATTAAGGTCTGATATCGCGCCTTGCGTTAGTTAACCATTGAAAGATGTCTTTGAATTTTTAAAGCATTTTAGAACGCTTATTTCTTCATTTTAAGCTTCTCAGAACACTCTATTTCGCATAGGCATACATAGTAAATTTTAGGGTCACGCTGTGTACCACCTAATTGACCTATAATTATTTCCTGTGGTAAGGTACACTATTACCCTGTAATATAATACGTGGTACAATTTAAAAATTATAGGTCAATATTAAGGTCCGATACCGTGCCGTTAGTTAACATAGAAAAGTGTCTTCGTATTTCCTTGTTTTAATGCACTATTTAAAATATACATAGTGTACCCCCTAAATGACCTATAATTATTTCCTGTGGTAGGGTACACTATTACCCTGTAATATAATAGGTGGTCCAATTTAAAAATTATAGGTCAATATTAAGGTCCGATACCGTGAAGTTAGTTAACATAGAAAAATGTCTTTGAATTTTAAAGCATTTTAGAACGTTTATTTCCTCATTTTAAGCTTCTCAGAACACTTTATTTCGCATAGGCATACATAGTAAACTTTAGGGTCACTCTGTGTACCCCCTAATTGTCATATAATTATTTCCTGTGGTAGGGTACACTATAACCCTGCAATATAATACGTGGTCCAGTTTAAAAATTATAGGTCAATATTAAGGTCCGATACCATGCCGTTAGTTAACATAGAAAAGTGTCTTCGTATTTCCTTGTTTTAATGCACTATTTAAAATATACATAGTGTACCCCCTAATTGACCTATAATTATTTCCTGTGGTAGGGTACACTATTACCCTGTAATATAATACCTGGTCCAATTTAAATATTATGGGTCAATATTAAGGTCTGATATTGCGAATTGCGTTAGTTAACCATTGAAAGATGTTTTTGAATTTTTAAAGCATTTTAGAACGCTTATTTCTTCATTTTAAGCATCTCAGAACACTCTATTTCGCATAGGCATATATATAGTAAACTTTAGGGTCACTCTGTGTACCCCCTAATTGACCTATAATTATTTCCTGTGGTAGGGTACACTATTACCCTCTAATATAATACGTGGTCCAATTTAAAAATTATAGGTCAATATTAAGGTCCGATACCGTGCCGTTAGTTAACATAGAAAAATGTCTTTGAATTTTTAAAGCATTTTAGAACGCTTATTTCCTCATTTTAAGCTTCTCAGAACACTTTATTTCGCATAGGCATACATAGTAAACTTTAGGGTCACTCTGTGTACCCCCTAATTGACCTATAATTATTTCCTGTGGTAGGGTACACTATAACCCTGTAATATAATACGTGGTCCAATTTAAAAATTATAGGTCAATATTAAGGTGCAATACCGTGCCGTTAGTTAACATAGAAAAGTGTCTTCGTATTTTCTTGTTTTAATGCACTATTTAAAACATACATAGTGTACCCCCTAATTGACCTATAATTATTTCCTGTTGTAGGGTACACTATTACCCTGTAATATAATACCTGGTCCAATTGAAATATTATGGTTCCATATTAAGGTCTGATATCACGCCTTGCGTTAGTTAACCATTGAAAGATGTCTTTGAATTTTTAAAGCATTTTAGAACGCTTATTTCTTCATTTTAAGCTTCTCAGAACACTCTATTTCGCATAGGCATACATAGTAAATTTTAGGGTCACGCTGTGTACCACCTAATTGACCTATAATTATTTCCTGTGGTAAGGTACACTATTACCCTGTAATATAATACGTGGTACAATTTAAAAATTATAGGTCAATATTAAGGTCCGATACCGTGCCGTTAGTTAACATAGAAAAGTGTCTTCGTATTTCCTTGTTTTAATGCACTATTTAAAATATACATAGTGTACCCCCTAATTGACCTATAATTATTTCCTGTGGTAGGGTACACTATTACCCTGTAATATAATACCTGGTCCAATTTAAATATTATGGGTCAATATTAAGGTCTGATATTGCGCCTTGCGCTAGTTAACCATTGAAAGATGTCTTTGAATTTTTAAAGCATTTTAGAACGCTTATTTCTTCATTTTAAGCTTCTCAGAACACTCTATTTCGCATAAGCATACATAGTAAAATTTAGGGTCACGCTGTGTACCCCCTAAATGACCTATAATTATTTCCTGTGGTATGGTACACTATTACCCTGTAATATAATACGTGGTCCAATTTAAAAATTATAGGTCAATATTAAGGACCGATACCGTGCCGTTAGTTAACATTGAAAAATGTCTTTGAATTTTTAAAGCATTTTAGAACGCTTATTTCCTCATTTTAAGCTTCTCAGAACACTTTATTTCGCATAGGCATACATAGTAAACTTTAGGGTCTCTCTGTGTACCCCCTAATTGACCTATAATTATTTCCTGTGGTAGGGTACACTATAACCCTGTAATATAATACGTGGTCCAATTTAAAAATTATAGGTCAATATTAAGGTCCGATACCGTGCCGTTAGTTAACCTAGAAAAGTGTATTCGTATTTCCTTGTTTTAATGCACTATTTAAAATATACATAGTGTACCCCCTAATTGACCTATAATTATTTCCTGTGGTAGGGTACACTATTACCCTGTAATATAATACCTATTCCAATTTAAATATTATGGGTCAATATTAAGGTCTGATATTGCGCCTTGCGTTAGTTAACCATTGAAAGATGTCTTTGAATTTTTAAAGCATTTTAGAACGCTTATTTCTTCATTTTAAGCATCTCAGAACACTCTATTTCGCATAGGCATACATAGTAAAATTTAGGGTCACGCTGTGTACCCCCTAAATGACCTATAATTATATCCTGTGGTAGGGTACACTATTACCCTGTAATATAATACCTGGTCCAATTTAAAAATTATAGGTCAATATTAAGGTCCGATACCGTGCCGTTAGTTAACATAAAAAAATGTCTTTGAATTTTTAAAGCATTTTAGAACGCTTATTTCCTCATTTTAAGCTTCTCAGAACACTTTATTTCGCATAGGCATACATAGTAAACTTTAGGGTCACGCTGTGTACCCCCTAATTGACCTATAATTATTTCCTTTGGTGGGGTACACTATTACCCTGTAATATAATACCTGGTCCAATTTAAATATTATGGGTCAATATTAAGGTCTGATATTGCGCCTTGCGTTAGTTAACCATTGAAAGATGTCTTTGAATTTTTAAAGCATTTTAGAACGCTTATTTCTTCATTTTAAGCTTCTCAGAGCACTCTATTTCGCATAGGCATACATAGTAAAATTTAGGGTCACGCTGTGTACCCCCTAAATGACCTATAATTATTTCCTGTGGTAGGGCACACTATTACCCTGTAATATAATACGTGGTCCAATTTAAAAATTATAGGTCAATATTAAGTTCCGATACCGTGCCGTTAGTTAACATTGAAAAATGTCTTCGTATTTCCTTGTTTTAATGCACTATTTAAAATATACATAGTGTACCCCCTAATTGACCTATAATTATTTCGTGTGGTAGGGTACACTATTACCCTGTAATACAATACCTGGTTCAATTTAAATATTATGGGTCAATATTAAGGTTTGATATTGCGCCTTGCGTTAGTTAACCATTGAAAGATGTCTTTGAATTTTTAAAGCATTTTAGAACGCTTATTTCTTCACTTTAAGCTTCTCAGAACACTTTATTTCGCATAGGCATACATAGTAAACTTTAGGGTCACGCTGTGTACCCCCTAATTGACCTATAATTATTTCCTGTGGTAAGGTACACTATTACCCTGTAATATAATAGGTGGTCCAATTTAAAAATTATAGGTCAATATTAAGGTCCGATACCGTGCCGTTAGTTAGCATGGAAAAATGTCATTGAATTTTTAAATTATTTTAGAACGCTTATTTCCTCATTTTAAGCTTCTCAGAACACTTTATTTCGCATAGGCATACATAGTAAACTTTAGGGTCACTCTGCGTACCCCCTAATTGACCTATAATTATTTCCTGTGGTAGGGTACACTATAACCCTGTAATATAATACGTGATCCAATTTAAAAATTATAGGTCAATATTAAGGTCCGATACCGTGCCGTTAGTTAACATAGAAAAGTGTCTTCGTATTTCCTTGTTTTAATGCACTATTTAAAATATACATAGTGTACCCCCTAATTGACCTATAATTATTTCCTGTGGTAGGGTACACTATTACCCTGTAATATAATACCTGGTCCAATTTAAATATTATGGGTCAATATTAAGGTCTGATATTGCGCCTTGCGTTAGTTAACCATTGAAACATGTCTTTGAATTTTTAAAGCATTTTAGAACGCTTATTTCTTCATTTTAAGCATCTCAGAACACTCTATTTCGCATAGGCATACATAGTAAAATTTAGGGTCACGCTGTGTACCCCCTAAATGACCTATAATTATTTCCTGTGGTAGGGTACACTATTATCCTGTAATATAATACGTGGTCCAATTTAAAAATTATAGGTCAATAATAAGGTCCGACACCGTGCCGTTAGTTAACATAGAAAAATGTCTTTGAATTTTCTTGTTTTAATGCACTATTTAAAACATACATAGTGTACCCCCTAATTGACCTATAATTATTTCCTGTTGTAGGGTACACTATTACCCTGTAATATAATACCTGGTCCAATTGAAATATTATGGTTCCATATTAAGGTCTGATATCGCGCCTTGCGTTAGTTAACCATTGAAAGATGTCTTTGAATTTTTAAAGCATTTTAGAACGCTTATTTCTTCATTTTAAGCTTCTCAGAACACTCTATTTCGCATAGGCATACATAGTAAATTTTAGGGTCACGCTGTGTACCACCTAATTGACCTATAATTATTTCCTGTGGTAAGGTACACTATTACCCTGTAATATAATACGTGGTACAATTTAAAAATTATAGGTCAATATTAAGGTCCGATACCGTGCCGTTAGTTAACATAGAAAAGTGTCTTCGTATTTCCTTGTTTTAATGCACTATTTAAAATATACATAGTGTACCCCCTAAATGACCTATAATTATTTCCTGTGGTAGGGTACACTATTACCCTGTAATATAATAGGTGGTCCAATTTAAAAATTATAGGTCAATATTAAGGTCCGATACCGTGAAGTTAGTTAACATAGAAAAATGTCTTTGAATTTTAAAGCATTTTAGAACGTTTATTTCCTCATTTTAAGCTTCTCAGAACACTTTATTTCACATAGGCATACATAGTAAACTTTAGGGTCACTCTGTGTACCCCCTAATTGTCCTATAATTATTTCCTGTGGTAGGGTACACTATAACCCTGCAATATAATACGTGGTCCAGTTTAAAAATTATAGGTCAATATTAAGGTCCGATACCATGCCGTTAGTTAACATAGAAAAGTGTCTTCGTATTTCCTTGTTTTAATGCACTATTTAAAATATACATAGTGTACCCCCTAATTGACCTATAATTATTTCCTGTGGTAGGGTACACTATTACCCTGTAATATAATACCTGGTCCAATTTAAATATTTTGGGTCAATATTAAGGTCTGATATTGCGAATTGCGTTAGTTAACCATTGAAAGATGTTTTTGAATTTTTAAAGCATTTTAGAACGCTTATTTCTTCATTTTAAGCATCTCAGAACACTCTATTTCGCATAGGCATATATATAGTAAACTTTAGGGTCACTCTGTGTACCCCCTAATTGACCTATAATTATTTCCTGTGGTAGGGTACACTATTACCCTCTAATATAATACGTGGTCCAATTTAAAAATTATAGGTCAATATTAAGGTCCGATACCGTGCCGTTAGTTAACATAGAAAAATGTCTTTGAATTTTTAAAGCATTTTAGAACGCTTATTTCCTCATTTTAAGCTTCTCAGAACACTTTATTTCGCATAGGCATACATAGTAAACTTTAGGGTCACTCTGTGTACCCCCTAATTGACCTATAATTATTTCCTGTGGTAGGGTACACTATAACCCTGTAATATAATACGTGGTCCAATTTAAAAATTATAGGTCAATATTAAGGTGCAATACCGTGCCGTTAGTTAACATAGAAAAGTGTCTTCGTATTTTCTTGTTTTAATGCACTATTTAAAACATACATAGTGTACCCCCTAATTGACCTATAATTATTTCCTGTTGTAGGGTACACTATTACCCTGTAATATAATACCTGGTCCAATTGAAATATTATGGTTCCATATTAAGGTCTGATATCGCGCCTTGCGTTAGTTAACCATTGAAAGATGTCTTTGAATTTTTAAAGCATTTTAGAACGCTTATTTCTTCATTTTAAGCTTCTCAGAACACTCTATTTCGCATAGGCATACATAGTAAATTTTAGGGTCACGCTGTGTACCACCTAATTGACCTATAATTATTTCCTGTGGTAAGGTACACTATTACCCTGTAATATAATACGTGGTACAATTTAAAAATTATAGGTCAATATTAAGGTCCGATACCGTGCCGTTAGTTAACATAGAAAAGTGTCTTCGTATTTCCTTGTTTTAATGCACTATTTAAAATATACATAGTGTACCCCCTAATTGACCTATAATTATTTCCTGTGGTAGGGTACACTATTACCCTGTAATACAATACCTGGTTCAATTTAAATATTATGGGTCAATATTAAGGTTTGATATTGCGCCTTGCGTTAGTTAACCATTGAAAGATGTCTTTGAATTTTTAAAGCATTTTAGAACGCTTATTTCTTCACTTTAAACTTCTCAGAACACTTTATTTCGCATAGGCATACATAGTAAACTTTAGGGTCACGCTGTGTACCCCCTAATTGACCTATAATTATTTCCTGTGGTAAGGTACACTATTACCCTGTAATATAATAGGTGGTCCAATTTAAAAATTATAGGTCAATATTAAGGTCCGATACCGTGCCGTTAGTTAGCATGGAAAAATGTCATTGAATTTTTAAATTATTTTAGAACGCTTATTTCCTCATTTTAAGCTTCTCAGAACACTTTATTTCGCATAGGCATACATAGTAAACTTTAGGGTCACTCTGCGTACCCCCTAATTGACCTATAATTATTCCCTGTTCTAGGGTACACTATAACCCTGTAAAATTATACGTGGTCCAATTTAAAAATTATAGGTCAATATTAAGGTCCGATACCGTGCCGTTAGTTAACATAGAAAAGTGTCTTCGTATTTCCTTGTTTTAATGCACTATTTAAAATATACATAGTGTACCCCCTAATTGACCTATAATTATTTCCTGTGGTAGGGTACACTATTACCCTGTAATATAATACCTGGTCCAATTTAAATATTATGGGTCAATATTAAGGTCTGATATTGCGCCTTGCGTTAGTTAACCATTGAAAGATGTCTTTGAATTTTTAAAGCATTTTTGAACGCTTATTTCTTCATTTTAAGCATCTCAGAACACTCTATTTCGCATAGGCATACATAGTAAAATTTAGGGTCACGCTGTGTACCCCCTAAATGACCTATAATTATTTCCTGTGGTAGGGTACACTATTACCCTGTAATATAATACGTGGTCCAATTTAAAAATTATAGGTCAATAATAAGGTCCGATACCGTGCCGTTAGTTAACATAGAAAAATGTCTTTGAATTTTCTTGTTTTAATGCACTATTTAAAACATACATAGTGTACCCCCTAATTGACCTATAATTATTTCCTGTTGTAGGGTACACTATTACCCTGTAATATAATACCTGGTCCAATTGAAATATTATGGTTCCATATTAAGGTCTGATATCGCGCCTTGCGTTAGTTAACCATTGAAAGATGTCTTTGAATTTTTAAAGCATTTTAGAACGCTTATTTCTTCATTTTAAGCTTCTCAGAACACTCTATTTCGCATAGGCATACATAGTAAATTTTAGGGTCACGCTGTGTACCACCTAATTGACCTATAATTATTTCCTGTGGTAAGGTACACTATTACCCTGTAATATATTACGTGGTACAATTTAAAAATTATAGGTCAATATTAAGGTCCGATACCGTGCCGTTAGTTAACATAGAAAAGTGTCTTCGTATTTCCTTGTTTTAATGCACTATTTAAAATATACATAGTGTACCCCCTAAATGACCTATAATTATTTCCTGTGGTAGGGTACACTATTACCCTGTAATATAATAGGTGGTCCAATTTAAAAATTATAGGTCAATATTAAGGTCCGATACCGTGAAGTTAGTTAACATAGAAAAATGTCGTTGAATTTTAAAGTATTTTAGAACGTTTATTTCCTCATTTTAAGCTTATCAGAACACTTTATTTCGCATAGGCATACATAGTAAACTTTAGGGTCACTCTGTGTACCCCCTAATTGTCCTATAATTATTTCCTGTGGTAGGGTACACTATAACCCTGTAATACAATACGTGGTCCAGTTTAAAAATTATAGGTCAATATTAAGGTCCGATACCATGCCGTTAGTTAACATAGAAAAGTGTCTTCGTATTTCCTTGTTTTAATGCACTATTTAAAATATACATAGTGTACCCCCTAATTGACCTATAATTATTTCCTGTGGTAGGGTACACTATTACCCTGTAATATAATACCTGGTCCAATTTAATATTATGGGTCAATATTAAGGTCTGATATTGCGAATTGCGATAGTTAACCATTGAAAGATGTTTTTGAATTTTTAAAGCATTTTAGAACGCTTATTTCTTCATTTTAAGCATCTCAGAACACTCTATTTCGCATAGGCATATATATAGTAAACTTTAGGGTCACTCTGTGTACCCCCTAATTGACCTATAATTATTTCCTGTGGTAGGGTACACTATAACCCTGTAATATAATAAGTGGTCCAATTTAAAAATTATAGGTCAATATTAAGGTCCGATACCGTGCCGTTAGTTAACATAGAAAAGTGTCTTCGTATTTCCTTGTTTTAATGCACTATTTAAAATATACATAGTGTACCCCCTAATTGACCTATAATAATTTCCTGTGGTAGGGTACACTATTACCCTGTAATATAATACCTGGTCCAATTTAAATATTATGGGTCAATATTAAGGTCTGATATTGCGCCTTGCGTTAGTTAACAATTGGAAGATGTCTTTGAATTTTTAAAGCATTTTAGAACGCTTATTTCTTCATTTTAAGCATCTCAGAACACTCTATTTCGCATAGGCATACATAGTAAAATTTAGGGTCACGCTGTGTACCCCCTAAATGACCTATAATTATTTCCTGTGGTAGGGTGCACTATTACCCTGTAATATAATACGTGGTCCAATTTAAAAATTATAAGTCAATATTAAGGTCCGATACCGTGCCGTTAGTTAACATAGAAAAATGTCTTTGAATTTTTAAAGCATTTTAGAACGCTTATTTCCTCATTTTAAGCTTCTCAGAACACTTTATTTTGCATAGGCATACATAGTAAACTTTAGGGTCACGCTGTGTACCCCCTAATTGACCTATAATTATTTCCTTTGGTAGGGTACACTATTACCCTGTAATATAATACCTGGTCCAATTTAAATTTTATGGGTCAATATTAAGGTCTGATATTGCGCCTTGCGTTAGTTAACCATTGAAAGATGTCTTTGAATTTTTAAAGCATTTTAGAACGCTTATTTCTTCATTTTAAGCTTCTCAGAACACTCTATTTCGCATAGGCATACATAGTAAAATTTAGGGTCACGCTGTGTACCCCCTAAATGACCTATAATTATTTCCTGTGGTAGGGTACACTATTACCCTGTAATATAATACGTGGTCCAATTTAAAAATTATAGGCCAATATTAAGTTCCGATACCGTGCCGTTAGTTAACATTGAAAAATGTCTTCGTATTTCCTTGTTTTAATGCACTATTTAAAATATACATAGTGTACCCCCTAATTGACCTATAATTATTTCCTGTGGTAGGGTACACTATTACCCTGTAATATAATACCTGGTCCAATTTAAATATTATGGGTCAATATTAAGGTTTGATATTGCGCCTTGCGTTAGTTAACCATTGAAAGATGTCTTTGAATTTTTAAAGCATTTTAGAACGCTTATTTCTTCATTTTAAGCTTCTCAGAACACTTTATTTCGCATAGGCATACATAGTAAACTTTAGGGTCACGCTGTGTACCCCCTAATTGACCTATAGTTATTTCCTGTGGTAGGGTACACTATTACCCTGTAATATAATAGGTGGTCCAATTTAAAAATTATAGGTCAATATTAAGGTCCGATACCGTGCCGTTAGTTAGCATAGAAAAATGTCTTTGAATTTTTAAAGCATTTTAGAACGCTTATTTCCTCATTTTAAGCTTCTCAGAACACTTCATTTCGCATAGGCATACATAGAAAACTTTAGGGTCACTCTGCGTACCCCCTAATTGACCTATAATTATTTCCTGTGGTAGGGTACACTATAACCCTGTAATATAATACTTGGTCCAATTTAAAAATTATAGGTCAATATTAAGGTCCGATACCGTGCCGTTAGTTAACATAGAAAAGTGTCTTCGTATTTCCTTGTTTTAATGCACTATTTAAAATATACATAGTGTACCCCCTAATTGACCTATAATTATTTCCTGTGGTAGGGTACACTATTACCCTGTAATATAATACCTGGTCCAATTTAAATATTATGGGTCAATATTAAGGTCTGATATTGCGCCTTGCGCTAGTTAACCATTGAAAGATGTCTTTGAATTTTTAAAGCATTTTAGAACTCTTATTTCTTCATTTTAAGCTTCTCAGAACACTCTATTTCGCATAAGCATACATAGTAAAATTTAGGGTCACGCTGTGTACCCCCTAAATGACCTATAATTATTTCCTGTGGTAGGGTACACTATTACCCTGTAATATAATACGTGGTCCAATTTAAAAATTATAGGTCAATATTAAGGTCCGATTCCGTGCCGTTAGTTAATATTGAAAAATGTCTTTGAATTTTTAAAGCATTTTAGAACGCTTATTTCCTCATTTTAAGCTTCTCAGAACACTTTATTTCGCATAGGCATACATAGTAAACTTTAGGGTCTCTCTGTGTACCCCCTAATTGACCTATAATTATTTCCTGTGGTAGGGTACACTATAACCCTGTAATATAATACGTGGTCCAATTTAAAAATTATAGGTCAATATTAAGGTCCGATACCGTGACGTTAGTTAACATAGAAAAGTGTCTTCGTATTTCCTTGTTTTAATGCACTATTTAAAATATACATAGTGTACCCCCTAATTGACCTATAATTATTTCCTGTGGTAGGGTACACTATTACCCTGTAATATAATACCTATTCCAATTTAAATATTATGGGTCAATATTATGGGTCAATATTAAGGTCTGATATTGCGCCTTGCGTTAGTTAACCATTGAAAGATGTCTTTGAATTTTTAAAGCATTTTAGAACGCTTATTTCTTCATTTTAAGCATCTCAGATCACTCTATTTCGCATAGGCATACATAGTAAAATTTAGGGTCACGCTGTGTACCCCCTAAATGACCTATAATTATATCCTGTGGTAGGGTACACTATTACCCTGTAATATAATACGTGGTCCAATTTAAAAATTATAGGTCAATATTAAGGTCCGATACCGTGCCGTTAGTTAACATAGAAAAATGTCTTTGAATTTTTAAAGCATTTTAGAACGCTTATTTCCTCATTTTAAGCTTCTCAGAACACTTTATTTCGCATAGGCATACATAGTAAACTTTAGGGTCACGCTGTGTACCCCCTAATTGACCTATAATTATTTCCTTTGGTGGGGTACACTATAACCCTGTAATATAATACCTGGTCCAATTTAAATATTATGGGTCAATATTAAGGTCTGATATTGCGCCTTGCGTTAGTTAACCATTGAAAGATGTCTTTGAATTTTTAAAGCATTTTAGAACGCTTATTTCTTCATTTTAAGCTTCTCAGAACACTCTATTTCGCATAGGCATACATAGTAAAATTTAGGGTCACGCTGTGTACCCCCTAAATGACCTATAATTATTTACTGAGGTAGGGTACACTATTACCCTCTAATATAATACGTGGTCCAATTTAAAAATTATAGGTCTATATTAAGTTCCGATTCCGTGCCGTTAGTTAACATTGAAAAATGTCTTCGTATTTCCTTGTTTTAATGCACTATTTAAAATATACATAGTGTACCCCCTAATTGACCTATAATTATTTCCTGTGGTAGGGTACACTATTACCCTGTAATAAAATACCTGGTTCAATTTAAATATTATGGGTCAATATTAAGGTTTGATATTGCGCCTTGCGTTAGTTAACCATTGAAAGATGTCTTTGAATTTTTAAAGCATTTTAGAACGCTTATTTCTTCATTTTAAGCTTCTCAGAACACTCTATTTCGCATAGGCATACATAGTAAAATTTAGGGTCACGCTGTGTACCCCCTAAATGACCTATAATTATTTCCTGTGGTAGGGTACACTATTACCCTCTAATATAATACGTGGTCCAATTTAAAAATTATAGGTCAATATTAAGGTCCGATACCGTACCGTTAGTTAACATAGAAAAATGTCTTTGAATTTTTAAAGCATTTTAGAACGCTTAATTCCTCATTTTAAGCTTCTCAGAACACTTTATTTCGCATAGGCATACATAGTAAACTTTAGGGTCACTCTGTGTACCCCCTAATTGACCTAAAATTATTTCCTGTGGTAGGGTACACTATAACCCTGTAATAAAATACGTGGTCCAATTTAAAAATTATAGGTCAATATTAAGGTGCAATACTGTGCCGTTAGTTAACATTGAAAAGTGTCTTCGTATTTTCTTGTTTTAATGCACTATTTAAAACATACATAGTGTACCCCCTAATTGACCTATAATTATTTCCTGTTGTAGGGTACACTATTACCCTGTAATATAATACCTGGTCCAATTGAAATATTATGGTTCTATATTAAGGTCTGATATCGCGCCTTGCGTTAGTTAACCATTGAAAGATGTCTTTGAATTTTTAAAGCATTTTAGAACGCTTATTTCTTCATTTTAAGCTTCTCAGAACACTCTATTTCGCATAGGCATACATAGTAAATTTTAGGGTCACGCTGTGTACCACCTAATTGACCTATAATTATTTCCTGTGGTAAGGTACACTATTACCCTGTAATATAATACGTGGTCCAATTTAAAAATTATAGGTCAATATTAAGGTCCGATACCGTGCCGTTAGTTAACATTGAAAAATGTCTTTGAATTTTTAAAGCATTTTAGAACGCTTATTTCCTCATTTTAAGCTTCTCAGAACACTTTATTTCGCATAGGCATACATAGTAAACTTTAGGGTCTCTCTGTGTACCCCCTAATTGACCTATAATTATTTCCTGTGGTAGGGTACACTATAACCCTGTTATATAATACGTGGTCCAATTTAAAAATTATAGGTCAATATTAAGGTCCGATACCGTGACGTTAGTTAACATAGAAAAGTGTCTTCGTATTTCCTTGTTTTAATGCACTATTTAAAATATACATAGTGTACCCCCTAATTGACCTATAATTATTTCCTGTGGTAGGGTACACTATTACCCTGTAATATAATACCTATTCCAATTTAAATATTATGGGTCAATATTAAGGTCTGATATTGTGCCTTGCGTTAGTTAACCATTGAAAGATGTCTTTGAATTTTTAAAGCATTTTAGAACGCTTATTTCTTTATTTTAAGCATCTCAGAACACTCTATTTCGCATAGGCATACATAGTAAAATTTAGGGTCACGCTGTGTACCCCCTAAATGACCTATAATTATATCCTGTGGTAGGGTACACTATTACCCTGTAATATAATACGTGGTCCAATTTAAAAATTATAGGTCAATATTAAGGTCCGATACCGTGCCGTTAGTTAACATAGAAAAATGTCTTTGAATTTTTAAAGCATTTTAGAACGCTCATTTCCTCATTTTAAGCTTCTCAGAACACTTTATTTCGCATAGGCATACATAGTAAACTTTAGGGTCACGCTGTGTACCCCCTAATTGACCTATAATTATTTCCTTTGGTGGGGTACACTATTACCCTGTAATATAATACCTGGTCCAATTTAAATACTATGGGTCAATATTAAGGTCTGATATTGCGCCTTGCGTTAGTTAACCATTGAAAGATGTCTTTGAATTTTAAAAGCATTTTAGAACGCTTATTTCTTCATTTTAAGCTTCTCAGAGCACTCTATTTCGCATAGGCATACATAGTAAAATTTAGGGTCACGCTGTGTACCCCCTAAATGACCTATAATTATTTCCTGCGGTAGGGCACACTATTACCCTGTAATATAATACGTGGTCCAATTTAAAAATTATAGGTCAATATTAAGTTCCGATACCGTGCCGTTAGTTAACATTGAAAAATGTCTTCGTATTCCCTTGTTTTAATGCACTATTTAAAATATACATAGTGTACCCCCTAATTGACCTATAATTATTTCCTGTGGTAGGGTACACTATTACCCTGTAATACAATACCTGGTTCAATTTAAATATTATTGGTCAATATTAAGGTTTGATATTGCGCCTTGCGTTAGTTAACCATTGAAAGATGTCTTTGAATTTTTAAAGCATTTTAGAACGCTTATTTCTTCATTTTAAGCTGCTCAGAACACTTTATTTCGCATAGGCATACATAGTAAACTTTAGGGTCACGCTGTGTACCCCCTAATTGACCTATAATTATTTCCTGTGGTAAGGTACACTATTACCCTGTAATATAATAGGTGGTCCAATTTGAAAATTATAGGTCAATATTAAGGTCCGATACCGTGCCGTTAGTTAGCATAGAAAAATGTCATTGAATTTTTAAAGCATTTTAGAACGCTTATTTCCTCATTTTAAGCTTCTCAGAACACTTTATTTCGCATAGGCATACATAGTAAACTTTAGGGTCACTCTGCGTACCCCCTAATTGACCTATAATTATTTCCTGTGGTAGGGTACACTATAACCCTGTAATATAATACGTGGTCCAATTTAAAAATTATAGGTCAATATTAAGGTCCGATACCTTGCCGTTAGTTAACATAGAAAAGTGTCTTCGTATTTCCTTGTTTTAATGCACTATTTAAAATATACATAGTGTACCCCCTAATTGACCTATAATTATTTCCTGTGGTAGGGTACACTATTACCCTGTAATATAATACCTGGTCCAATTTAAATATTATGGGTCAATATTAAGGTCTGATATCGCGCCTTGCGTTAGTTAACCATTGAAAGATGTCTTTGAATTTTTAAAGCATTTTAGAACGCTTATTTCTTCATTTTAAGCTTCTCAGAACACTCTATTTCGCATAGGCATACATAGTAAAATTTAGGGTCACGCTGTGTACCCCCTAAATGACCTATAATTATTTCCTGTGGTAGGGTACACTATTACCCTGTAATATAATACGTGGTTCCAATTTAAAAATTATAGGTCAATATTAAGTTCCGATACCGTGCCGTTAGTTAACATTGAAAAATGTCTTCGTATTTCCTTGTTTTAATGCACTATTTAAAATATACATAGTGTACCCCCTAATTGACCTATAATTATTTCCTGTGGTAGGGTACACTATTACCCTGTAATATAATACCTTTTCCAATTTAAATATTATGGGTCAATATTAAGGTCTGATATTGCGCCTTGCGTTAGTTAACCATTGAAAGATGTCTTTGAATTTTTAAAGCATTTTAGAACGCTTATTTCTTCATTTTAAGCATCTCAGAACACTCTATTTCGCATAGGCATATATAGTAAACTTTAGGGTCACTCTGTGTACCCCCTAATTGACCTATAATTATTTCCTGTGGTAGGGCACACTATTACCCTGTAATATAATACGTGGTCCAATTTAAAAATTATAGGTCAATATTAAGGTCCGATACCGTGCCGTTAGTTAACATAGAAAAGTGTCTTCGTATTTCCTTGTTTTAATGCACTATTTAAAATATACATAGTGTACCCCCTAATTGACCTATAATTATATCCTGTGGTAGGGTACACTATTACCCTGTAATATAATACGTGGTCCAATTTAAAAATTATAGGTCAATATTAAGGTCCGATACCGTGCCGTTAGTTAACATAGAAAAATGTCTTTGAATTTTTAAAGCATTTTAGAACGCTTATTTCCTCATTTTTAGCTTCTCAGAACACTTTATTTCGCATAGGCATACATAGTAAACTTTAGGGTCACTCTGTGTACCCCCTAATTGACCTATAATTATTTCCTGTGGTAGGGTACACTATAACCCTGTAATATAATACGTGGTCCAATTTAAAAATTATAGGTCAATATTAAGGTCCGATATTGCGCCTTGCGTTAGTTAACCATTGAAAGATGTCTTTGAATTTTTAAAGCATTTTAGAACGCTTATTTCTTCATTTTAAGCTTCTCAGAACACTCTATTTCGCATAGGCATACATAGTAAAATTTAGGGTCACGCTGTGTACCCCCTAAATGACCTATAAGTATTTCCTGTGGTAGGGTACACTATTACCCTGTAATATAATACGTGGTCCAATTTAAAAATTATAGGTCAATATTAAGTTCCGATACCGTGCCGTTAGTTAACATTGAAAAATGTCTTCGTATTTCCTTGTTTTAATGCACTATTTAAAATATACATAGTGTACCCCCTAATTGACCTATAATTATTTCCTGTGGTAGGGTACACTATTACCCTGTAATATAATACCTGGTCCAATTTAAATATTATGGGTCAATATTAAGGTCTGATATTGCGCCTTGCGTTAGTTAACCATTGAAAGATGTCTTTGAATTTTTAAAGCATTTTAGAACGCTTATTTCTTCATTTTAAGCATCTCAGAACACTCTATTTCGCATAGGCATATATAGTAAACTTTAGGGTCACTCTGTGTACCCCCTAATTGACCTATAATTATTTCCTGTGGTAGGGTACACTATAACCCTGTAATAAAATACGTGGTCCAATTTAAAAATTATAGGTCAATATTAAGGTGCAATACTGTGCCGTTAGTTAACATTGAAAAGTGTCTTCGTATTTTCTTGTTTTAATGCACTATTTAAAACATACATAGTGTACCCCCTAATTGACCTATAATTATTTCCTGTTGTAGGGTACACTATTACCCTGTAATATAATACCTGGTCCAATTGAAATATTATGGTTCTATATTAAGGTCTGATATCGCGCCTTGCGTTAGTTAACCATTGAAAGATGTCTTTGAATTTTTAAAGCATTTTAGAACGCTTATTTCTTCATTTTAAGCTTCTCAGAACACTCTATTTCGCATAGGCATACATAGTAAATTTTAGGGTCACGCTGTGTACCACCTAATTGACCTATAATTATTTCCTGTGGTAAGGTACACTATTACCCTGTAATATAATACGTGGTCCAAT
Source organism: Parasteatoda tepidariorum (assembly GCF_982258835.1). Taxonomy (NCBI): domain Eukaryota; kingdom Metazoa; phylum Arthropoda; class Arachnida; order Araneae; family Theridiidae; genus Parasteatoda; species Parasteatoda tepidariorum. The sequence goes on along the minus strand of NW_028257373.1, from coordinate 796,627 downwards.
TTAAAAATTATAGGTCAATATTAAGGTCCGATACCGTGCCGTTAGTTAACATTGAAAAATGTCTTTGAATTTTTAAAGCATTTTAGAACGCTTATTTCCTCATTTTAAGCTTCTCAGAACACTTTATTTCGCATAGGCATACATAGTAAACTTTAGGGTCTCTCTGTGTACCCCCTAATTGACCTATAATTATTTCCTGTGGTAGGGTACACTATAACCCTGTTATATAATACGTGGTCCAATTTAAAAATTATAGGTCAATATTAAGGTCCGATACCGTGACGTTAGTTAACATAGAAAAGTGTCTTCGTATTTCCTTGTTTTAATGCACTATTTAAAATATACATAGTGTACCCCCTAATTGACCTATAATTATTTCCTGTGGTAGGGTACACTATTACCCTGTAATATAATACCTATTCCAATTTAAATATTATGGGTCAATATTAAGGTCTGATATTGTGCCTTGCGTTAGTTAACCATTGAAAGATGTCTTTGAATTTTTAAAGCATTTTAGAACGCTTATTTCTTTATTTTAAGCATCTCAGAACACTCTATTTCGCATAGGCATACATAGTAAAATTTAGGGTCACGCTGTGTACCCCCTAAATGACCTATAATTATATCCTGTGGTAGGGTACACTATTACCCTGTAATATAATACGTGGTCCAATTTAAAAATTATAGGTCAATATTAAGGTCCGATACCGTGCCGTTAGTTAACATAGAAAAATGTCTTTGAATTTTTAAAGCATTTTAGAACGCTCATTTCCTCATTTTAAGCTTCTCAGAACACTTTATTTCGCATAGGCATACATAGTAAACTTTAGGGTCACGCTGTGTACCCCCTAATTGACCTATAATTATTTCCTTTGGTGGGGTACACTATTACCCTGTAATATAATACCTGGTCCAATTTAAATACTATGGGTCAATATTAAGGTCTGATATTGCGCCTTGCGTTAGTTAACCATTGAAAGATGTCTTTGAATTTTAAAAGCATTTTAGAACGCTTATTTCTTCATTTTAAGCTTCTCAGAGCACTCTATTTCGCATAGGCATACATAGTAAAATTTAGGGTCACGCTGTGTACCCCCTAAATGACCTATAATTATTTCCTGCGGTAGGGCACACTATTACCCTGTAATATAATACGTGGTCCAATTTAAAAATTATAGGTCAATATTAAGTTCCGATACCGTGCCGTTAGTTAACATTGAAAAATGTCTTCGTATTCCCTTGTTTTAATGCACTATTTAAAATATACATAGTGTACCCCCTAATTGACCTATAATTATTTCCTGTGGTAGGGTACACTATTACCCTGTAATACAATACCTGGTTCAATTTAAATATTATTGGTCAATATTAAGGTTTGATATTGCGCCTTGCGTTAGTTAACCATTGAAAGATGTCTTTGAATTTTTAAAGCATTTTAGAACGCTTATTTCTTCATTTTAAGCTGCTCAGAACACTTTATTTCGCATAGGCATACATAGTAAACTTTAGGGTCACGCTGTGTACCCCCTAATTGACCTATAATTATTTCCTGTGGTAAGGTACACTATTACCCTGTAATATAATAGGTGGTCCAATTTGAAAATTATAGGTCAATATTAAGGTCCGATACCGTGCCGTTAGTTAGCATAGAAAAATGTCATTGAATTTTTAAAGCATTTTAGAACGCTTATTTCCTCATTTTAAGCTTCTCAGAACACTTTATTTCGCATAGGCATACATAGTAAACTTTAGGGTCACTCTGCGTACCCCCTAATTGACCTATAATTATTTCCTGTGGTAGGGTACACTATAACCCTGTAATATAATACGTGGTCCAATTTAAAAATTATAGGTCAATATTAAGGTCCGATACCTTGCCGTTAGTTAACATAGAAAAGTGTCTTCGTATTTCCTTGTTTTAATGCACTATTTAAAATATACATAGTGTACCCCCTAATTGACCTATAATTATTTCCTGTGGTAGGGTACACTATTACCCTGTAATATAATACCTGGTCCAATTTAAATATTATGGGTCAATATTAAGGTCTGATATCGCGCCTTGCGTTAGTTAACCATTGAAAGATGTCTTTGAATTTTTAAAGCATTTTAGAACGCTTATTTCTTCATTTTAAGCTTCTCAGAACACTCTATTTCGCATAGGCATACATAGTAAAATTTAGGGTCACGCTGTGTACCCCCTAAATGACCTATAATTATTTCCTGTGGTAGGGTACACTATTACCCTGTAATATAATACGTGGTTCCAATTTAAAAATTATAGGTCAATATTAAGTTCCGATACCGTGCCGTTAGTTAACATTGAAAAATGTCTTCGTATTTCCTTGTTTTAATGCACTATTTAAAATATACATAGTGTACCCCCTAATTGACCTATAATTATTTCCTGTGGTAGGGTACACTATTACCCTGTAATATAATACCTTTTCCAATTTAAATATTATGGGTCAATATTAAGGTCTGATATTGCGCCTTGCGTTAGTTAACCATTGAAAGATGTCTTTGAATTTTTAAAGCATTTTAGAACGCTTATTTCTTCATTTTAAGCATCTCAGAACACTCTATTTCGCATAGGCATATATAGTAAACTTTAGGGTCACTCTGTGTACCCCCTAATTGACCTATAATTATTTCCTGTGGTAGGGCACACTATTACCCTGTAATATAATACGTGGTCCAATTTAAAAATTATAGGTCAATATTAAGGTCCGATACCGTGCCGTTAGTTAACATAGAAAAGTGTCTTCGTATTTCCTTGTTTTAATGCACTATTTAAAATATACATAGTGTACCCCCTAATTGACCTATAATTATATCCTGTGGTAGGGTACACTATTACCCTGTAATATAATACGTGGTCCAATTTAAAAATTATAGGTCAATATTAAGGTCCGATACCGTGCCGTTAGTTAACATAGAAAAATGTCTTTGAATTTTTAAAGCATTTTAGAACGCTTATTTCCTCATTTTTAGCTTCTCAGAACACTTTATTTCGCATAGGCATACATAGTAAACTTTAGGGTCACTCTGTGTACCCCCTAATTGACCTATAATTATTTCCTGTGGTAGGGTACACTATAACCCTGTAATATAATACGTGGTCCAATTTAAAAATTATAGGTCAATATTAAGGTCCGATATTGCGCCTTGCGTTAGTTAACCATTGAAAGATGTCTTTGAATTTTTAAAGCATTTTAGAACGCTTATTTCTTCATTTTAAGCTTCTCAGAACACTCTATTTCGCATAGGCATACATAGTAAAATTTAGGGTCACGCTGTGTACCCCCTAAATGACCTATAAGTATTTCCTGTGGTAGGGTACACTATTACCCTGTAATATAATACGTGGTCCAATTTAAAAATTATAGGTCAATATTAAGTTCCGATACCGTGCCGTTAGTTAACATTGAAAAATGTCTTCGTATTTCCTTGTTTTAATGCACTATTTAAAATATACATAGTGTACCCCCTAATTGACCTATAATTATTTCCTGTGGTAGGGTACACTATTACCCTGTAATATAATACCTGGTCCAATTTAAATATTATGGGTCAATATTAAGGTCTGATATTGCGCCTTGCGTTAGTTAACCATTGAAAGATGTCTTTGAATTTTTAAAGCATTTTAGAACGCTTATTTCTTCATTTTAAGCATCTCAGAACACTCTATTTCGCATAGGCATATATAGTAAACTTTAGGGTCACTCTGTGTACCCCCTAATTGACCTATAATTATTTCCTGTGGTAGGGTACACTATTACCCTGTAATATAATACGTGGTCCAATTTAAAAATTATAGGTCAATATTAAGGTCCGATACCGTGCCGTTAGTTAACATAGAAAAGTGTCTTCGTATTTCCTTGTTTTAATGCACTATTTAAAATATACATAGTGTACCCCCTAATTGACCTATAATTATATCCTGTGGTAGGGTACACTATTACCCTGTAATATAATACCTGGTCCAATTTAAATATTATGGGTCAATATTAAGGTCTGATATTGCGACTTGCGTTAGTTAACCATTGGAAGATGTCTTTGAATTTTTAAAGCATTTTAGAACGCTTATTTCTTCTTTTTAAGCATCTCAGAACACTCTATTTCGCATAGGCATACATAGTAAAATTTAGGGTCACGCTGTGTACCCCCTAAATGACCTATAATTATTTCCTGTGGTAGGGTACACTATTACCCTGTAATATAATACGTGGTCCAATTTAAAAATTATAGGTCAATATTAAGGTCCGATACCGTGCCGTTAGTTAACATAGAAAAATGTCTTTGAATTTTTAAAGCATTTTAGAACGCTTATTTCCTCATTTTTAGCTTCTCAGAACACTTTATTTCGCATAGGTATACATAGTAAACTTTAGGGTCACTCTGTGTACCCCCTAATTGACCTATAATTATTTCCTGTGGTAGGGTACACTATAACCCTGTAATATAATACGTGGTCCAATTTAAAAATTATAGGTCAATATTAAGGTCCGATACCGTGCCGTTAGTTAACATAGAAAAGTGTCTTCGTATTTTCTTGTTTTAATGCACTATTTAAAACATACATAGTGTACCCCCTAATTGACCTATAATTATTTCCTGTTGTAGGGTACACTATTACCCTGTAATATAATACCTGGTCCAATTGAAATATTATGGTTCCATATTAAGGTCTGATATCGCGCCTTGCGTTAGTTAACCATTGAAAGATGTCTTTGAATTTTTAAAGCATTTTAGAACGCTTATTTCTTCATTTTAAGCTTCTCAGAACACTCTATTTCGCATAGGCATACATAGTAAAATTTAGGGTCACGCTGTGTACCCCCTAAATGACCTATAATTATTTCCTGTGGTAGGGTACACTATTACCCTGTAATATAATACGTGGTCCAATTTAAAAATTATAGGTCAATATTAAGTTCCGATACCGTGCCGTTAGTTAACATTGAAAAATGTCTTCGTATTTCCTTGTTTTAATGCACTATTTAAAATATACATAGTGTACCCCCTAATTGACCTATAATTATTTCCTGTGGTAGGGTACACTATTACCCTGTAATATAATACCTGGTCCAATTTAAATATTATGGGTCAATATTAAGGTCTGATATTGCGCCTTGCGTTAGTTAACCATTGAAAGATGTCTTTGAATTTTTAAAGCATTTTAGAACGCTTATTTCTTCATTTTAAGCATCTCAGAACACTCTATTTCGCATAGGCATATATAGTAAACTTTAGGGTCACTCTGTGTACCCCCTAATTGACCTATAATTATTTCCTGTGGTAGGGTACACTATTACCCTGTAATATAATACCTGGTCCAATTTAAATTTTATGGGTCAATATTAAGGTCTGATATTGCGCCTTGCGTTAGTTAACCATTGAAAGATGTCTTTGAATTTTTAAAGCATTTTAGAACACTTATTTCCTCATTTTAAGCTTCTCAGAACACTCTATTTCGCATAGGCATACATAGTAAACTTTAGGGTCACGCTGTGTACCCCCTAAATGACCTATAATTATTTCCTGTGGTAGGGTACATTATTACCCTGTAATATAATAGGTGGTCCAATTTAAAAATTATAGGTCAATATTAAGGTCCGATACCGTGCCGTTAGTTAACATAGAAACATGTCTTTGAATTTTTAAAGCATTTTAGAACGCTTATTTCCTCATTTTAAGCTTCTCAGAACACTTTATTTCATATAGGCATACATAGTAAACTTTAGGGTCACGCTGTGTACCCCCTAATTGACCTATAATTATTTCCTTTGGTAGGGTACACTATTACCCTGTAATATAATACCTGGTCCAATTAAAATATTATGGGTCAATATTAAGGTCTGATATTGCGCCTTGCGGTAGTTAACCATTGAAATATGTCTTTGAATTTTTAAAGCATTTTAGAACGCTTATTTCTTCATTTTAAGCTTCTCAGAACACTCTATTTCGCATAGGCATACATAGTAAAATTTAGGGTCACGCTGTGTACCCCCTGAATGACCTATAATTATTTCCTGTGGTAGGGTACACAATTACCCTGGAATATAATGCGTGGTTCAATTTAAAAATTATAGGTCAATATTAAGTTCCGATACCGTGCCGTTAGTTAACATTGAAAAATGTCTTCGTATTTCCTTGTTTTAATGCACTATTTAAAATATACATAGTGTACCCCCTAATTGACCTATAATTATTTCCTGTGGTAGGGTACACTATTACCCTGTAATACAATACCTGGTTCAATTTAAATATTATTGGTCAATATTAAGGTTTGATATTGCGCCTTGCGTTAGTTAACCATTGAAAGATGTCTTTGAATTTTTAAAGCATTTTAGAACGCTTATTTCTTCATTTTAAGCTGCTCAGAACACTTTATTTCGCATAGGCATACATAGTAAACTTTAGGGTCACGCTGTGTACCCCCTAATTGACCTATAATTATTTCCTGTGGTAAGGTACACTATTACCCTGTAATATAATAGGTGGTCCAATTTGAAAATTATAGGTCAATATTAAGGTCCGATACCGTGCCGTTAGTTAGCATAGAAAAATGTCATTGAATTTTTAAAGCATTTTAGAACGCTTATTTCCTCATTTTAAGCTTCTCAGAACACTTTATTTCGCATAGGCATACATAGTAAACTTTAGGGTCACTCTGCGTACCCCCTAATTGACCTATAATTATTTCCTGTGGTAGGGTACACTATAACCCTGTAATATAATACGTGGTCCAATTTAAAAATTATAGGTCAATATTAAGGTCCGATACCTTGCCGTTAGTTAACATAGAAAAGTGTCTTCGTATTTCCTTGTTTTAATGCACTATTTAAAATATACATAGTGTACCCCCTAATTGACCTATAATTATTTCCTGTGGTAGGGTACACTATTACCCTGTAATATAATACCTGGTCCAATTTAAATATTATGGGTCAATATTAAGGTCTGATATCGCGCCTTGCGTTAGTTAACCATTGAAAGATGTCTTTGAATTTTTAAAGCATTTTAGAACGCTTATTTCTTCATTTTAAGCTTCTCAGAACACTCTATTTCGCATAGGCATACATAGTAAAATTTAGGGTCACGCTGTGTACCCCCTAAATGACCTATAATTATTTCCTGTGGTAGGGTACACTATTACCCTGTAATATAATACGTGGTTCCAATTTAAAAATTATAGGTCAATATTAAGTTCCGATACCGTGCCGTTAGTTAACATTGAAAAATGTCTTCGTATTTCCTTGTTTTAATGCACTATTTAAAATATACATAGTGTACCCCCTAATTGACCTATAATTATTTCCTGTGGTAGGGTACACTATTACCCTGTAATATAATACCTTTTCCAATTTAAATATTATGGGTCAATATTAAGGTCTGATATTGCGCCTTGCGTTAGTTAACCATTGAAAGATGTCTTTGAATTTTTAAAGCATTTTAGAACGCTTATTTCTTCATTTTAAGCATCTCAGAACACTCTATTTCGCATAGGCATATATAGTAAACTTTAGGGTCACTCTGTGTACCCCCTAATTGACCTATAATTATTTCCTGTGGTAGGGTACACTATTACCCTGTAATATAATACGTGGTCCAATTTAAAAATTATAGGTCAATATTAAGGTCCGATACCGTGCCGTTAGTTAACATAGAAAAGTGTCTTCGTATTTCCTTGTTTTAATGCACTATTTAAAATATACATAGTGTACCCCCTAATTGACCTATAATTATATCCTGTGGTAGGGTACACTATTACCCTGTAATATAATACGTGGTCCAATTTAAAAATTATAGGTCAATATTAAGGTCCGATACCGTGCCGTTAGTTAACATAGAAAAATGTCTTTGAATTTTTAAAGCATTTTAGAACGCTTATTTCCTCATTTTTAGCTTCTCAGAACACTTTATTTCGCATAGGCATACATAGTAAACTTTAGGGTCACTCTGTGTACCCCCTAATTGACCTATAATTATTTCCTGTGGTAGGGTACACTATAACCCTGTAATATAATACGTGGTCCAATTTAAAAATTATAGGTCAATATTAAGGTCCGATATTGCGCCTTGCGTTAGTTAACCATTGAAAGATGTCTTTGAATTTTTAAAGCATTTTAGAACGCTTATTTCTTCATTTTAAGCTTCTCAGAACACTCTATTTCGCATAGGCATACATAGTAAAATTTAGGGTCACGCTGTGTACCCCCTAAATGACCTATAAGTATTTCCTGTGGTAGGGTACACTATTACCCTGTAATATAATACGTGGTCCAATTTAAAAATTATAGGTCAATATTAAGTTCCGATACCGTGCCGTTAGTTAACATTGAAAAATGTCTTCGTATTTCCTTGTTTTAATGCACTATTTAAAATATACATAGTGTACCCCCTAATTGACCTATAATTATTTCCTGTGGTAGGGTACACTATTACCCTGTAATATAATACCTGGTCCAATTTAAATATTATGGGTCAATATTAAGGTCTGATATTGCGCCTTGCGTTAGTTAACCATTGAAAGATGTCTTTGAATTTTTAAAGCATTTTAGAACGCTTATTTCTTCATTTTAAGCATCTCAGAACACTCTATTTCGCATAGGCATATATAGTAAACTTTAGGGTCACTCTGTGTACCCCCTAATTGACCTATAATTATTTCCTGTGGTAGGGTACACTATTACCCTGTAATATAATACGTGGTCCAATTTAAAAATTATAGGTCAATATTAAGGTCCGATACCGTGCCGTTAGTTAACATAGAAAAGTGTCTTCGTATTTCCTTGTTTTAATGCACTATTTAAAATATACATAGTGTACCCCCTAATTGACCTATAATTATATCCTGTGGTAGGGTACACTATTACCCTGTAATATAATACCTGGTCCAATTTAAATATTATGGGTCAATATTAAGGTCTGATATTGCGACTTGCGTTAGTTAACCATTGGAAGATGTCTTTGAATTTTTAAAGCATTTTAGAACGCTTATTTCTTCTTTTTAAGCATCTCAGAACACTCTATTTCGCATAGGCATACATAGTAAAATTTAGGGTCACGCTGTGTACCCCCTAAATGACCTATAATTATTTCCTGTGGTAGGGTACACTATTACCCTGTAATATAATACGTGGTCCAATTTAAAAATTATAGGTCAATATTAAGGTCCGATACCGTGCCGTTAGTTAACATAGAAAAATGTCTTTGAATTTTTAAAGCATTTTAGAACGCTTATTTCCTCATTTTTAGCTTCTCAGAACACTTTATTTCGCATAGGTATACATAGTAAACTTTAGGGTCACTCTGTGTACCCCCTAATTGACCTATAATTATTTCCTGTGGTAGGGTACACTATAACCCTGTAATATAATACGTGGTCCAATTTAAAAATTATAGGTCAATATTAAGGTCCGATACCGTGCCGTTAGTTAACATAGAAAAGTGTCTTCGTATTTTCTTGTTTTAATGCACTATTTAAAACATACATAGTGTACCCCCTAATTGACCTATAATTATTTCCTGTTGTAGGGTACACTATTACCCTGTAATATAATACCTGGTCCAATTGAAATATTATGGTTCCATATTAAGGTCTGATATCGCGCCTTGCGTTAGTTAACCATTGAAAGATGTCTTTGAATTTTTAAAGCATTTTAGAACGCTTATTTCTTCATTTTAAGCTTCTCAGAACACTCTATTTCGCATAGGCATACATAGTAAAATTTAGGGTCACGCTGTGTACCCCCTAAATGACCTATAATTATTTCCTGTGGTAGGGTACACTATTACCCTGTAATATAATACGTGGTCCAATTTAAAAATTATAGGTCAATATTAAGTTCCGATACCGTGCCGTTAGTTAACATTGAAAAATGTCTTCGTATTTCCTTGTTTTAATGCACTATTTAAAATATACATAGTGTACCCCCTAATTGACCTATAATTATTTCCTGTGGTAGGGTACACTATTACCCTGTAATATAATACCTGGTCCAATTTAAATATTATGGGTCAATATTAAGGTCTGATATTGCGCCTTGCGTTAGTTAACCATTGAAAGATGTCTTTGAATTTTTAAAGCATTTTAGAACGCTTATTTCTTCATTTTAAGCATCTCAGAACACTCTATTTCGCATAGGCATATATAGTAAACTTTAGGGTCACTCTGTGTACCCCCTAATTGACCTATAATTATTTCCTGTGGTAGGGTACACTATTACCCTGTAATATAATACCTGGTCCAATTTAAATTTTATGGGTCAATATTAAGGTCTGATATTGCGCCTTGCGTTAGTTAACCATTGAAAGATGTCTTTGAATTTTTAAAGCATTTTAGAACACTTATTTCCTCATTTTAAGCTTCTCAGAACACTCTATTTCGCATAGGCATACATAGTAAACTTTAGGGTCACGCTGTGTACCCCCTAAATGACCTATAATTATTTCCTGTGGTAGGGTACATTATTACCCTGTAATATAATAGGTGGTCCAATTTAAAAATTATAGGTCAATATTAAGGTCCGATACCGTGCCGTTAGTTAACATAGAAACATGTCTTTGAATTTTTAAAGCATTTTAGAACGCTTATTTCCTCATTTTAAGCTTCTCAGAACACTTTATTTCATATAGGCATACATAGTAAACTTTAGGGTCACGCTGTGTACCCCCTAATTGACCTATAATTATTTCCTTTGGTAGGGTACACTATTACCCTGTAATATAATACCTGGTCCAATTAAAATATTATGGGTCAATATTAAGGTCTGATATTGCGCCTTGCGGTAGTTAACCATTGAAATATGTCTTTGAATTTTTAAAGCATTTTAGAACGCTTATTTCTTCATTTTAAGCTTCTCAGAACACTCTATTTCGCATAGGCATACATAGTAAAATTTAGGGTCACGCTGTGTACCCCCTGAATGACCTATAATTATTTCCTGTGGTAGGGTACACAATTACCCTGGAATATAATGCGTGGTTCAATTTAAAAATTATAGGTCAATATTAAGTTCCGATACCGTGCCGTTAGTTAACATTGAAAAATGTCTTCGTATTTCCTTGTTTTAATGCACTATTTAAAATATACATAGTGTACCCCCTAATTGACCTATAATTATTTCCTGTGGTAGGGTACACTATTACCCTGTAATACAATACCTGGTCCAATTTAAATATTATGGGTCAATATTAAGGTTTGATATTGCGCCTTGCGTTAGTTAACCATTGAAAGATGTCCTTGAATTTTTAAAGCATTTTAGAACGCTTATTTCTTCATTTTAAGCTTCTCAGAACACTTTATTTTGCATAGGCATACATAGTAAACTTTAGGGTCACGCTGTGTACCCCCTAATTGACCTATAATTATTTCCTGTGGTAGGGTACACTATTACCCTGTAATATAATAGGTGGTCCAATTTAAAAATTATAGGTCAATATTAAGGTCCGATACCGTGCCGTTAGTTAACATAGAAAAATGTCTTTGAATTTTTAAAGCATTTTAGAACGCTTATTTCCTCATTTTAAGCTTCTCAGAACACTTTATTTCGCATAGGCATACATAGTAAATTTTAGGGTCACTCTGCGTACCCCCTAATTGACCTATAATTATTTCCTGTGGTAGGGTACACTATAACCCTGTAATATAATACGTGGTCCAATTTAAAAATTATAGGTCAATATTAAGGTCCGATACCGTGCCGTTAGTTAACATAGAAAAGTGTCTTCGTATTTCCTTGTTTTAATGCACTATTTAAAATATACATAGTGTACCCCCTAATTGACCTATAATTATTTCCTGTGGTAGGGTACACTATTACCCTGTAATATAATACCTGGTCCAATTTAAATATTATGGGTCAATATTAAGGTCTGATATTGCGCCTTGCGTTAGTTAACCATTGAAAGATGTCTTTGAATTTTTAAAGCACTTTAGAACGCTTATTTCTTCATTTTAAGCATCTCAGAACACTCTATTTCGCATAGGCATACATAGTAAAATTTAGGGTCACGCTGTGTACCCCCTAAATGACCTATAATTATTTCCTGTGGTAGGGTACACTATTACCCTGTAATTTAATACGTGGTCCTATTTAAAAATTATAGGTCAATATTAAGGTCCTATACCGTGCCGTTAGTTAACATAGAAAAATGTCTTTGAATTTTTAAAGCATTTTAGAACGCTTATTTCCTCATTTTAAGCTTCTCAGAACACTTTATTTCGCATAGGCATACATAGTAAACTTTAGGGTCACTCTGTGTACCCCCTAATTGACCTATAATTATTTCCTGTGGTAGGGTACACTATAACCCTGTAATATAATACGTGGTCCAATTTAAAAATTATAGGTCAATATTAAGGTTCGATACCGTGCCGTTAGTTAACATAGAAAAGTGTCTTCGTATTTCCTTGTTTTAATGCACTATTTAAAATATACATAGTGTACCCCCTAATTGACCTATAATTATTTCCTGTGGAAGGGTACACTATTACCCTGTAATATAATACCTGGTCCAATTTAAATATTATGGGTCAATATTAAGGTCTGATATTGCGCCTTGCGTTAGTTAACCATTGAAAGATGTCTTTGAATTTTTAAAGCATTTTAGAACGCTTATTTCTTCATTTTAAGCTTCTCAGAACACTCTATTTCGCATAGGCATACATAGTAAAATTTAGGGTCACTCTGCGTACCCCCTAATTGACCTATAATTATTTCCTGTGGTAGGGTACACTATAACCCTGTAATATAATACGTGGTCCAATTTTAAAATTATAGATCAATATTAAGGTCCGATACCGTGCCGTTAGTTAACATAGAAAAGTGTCTTCGTATTTCCTTGTTTTAATGCACTATTTAAAATATACATAGTGTACCCCCTAATTGACCTATAATTATTTCCTGTGGTAGGGTACACTATTACCCTGTAATATAATACCTGGTCCAATTTAAATATTATGGGTCAATATTAAGGTCTGATATTGCGCCTTGCGTTAGTTAACCATTGAAAGATGTCTTTGAATTTTTAAAGCATTTTAGAACGCTTATTTCTTCATTTTAAGCATCTTAGAACACTCTATTTCGCATAGGCATACATAGTAAAATTTAGGGTCACGCTGTGTACCCCCTAAATGACCTATAATTATTTCCTGTGGTAGGGTACACTATTACCCTGTAATATAATACGTGGTCCTATTTAAAAATTATAGGTCAATATTAAGGTCCTATACCGTGCCGTTAGTTAACATAGAAAAATGTCTTTGAATTTTTAAAGCATTTTAGAACGCTTATTTCCTCATTTTAAGCTTCTCAGAACACTTTATTTCGCATAGGCATACATAGTAAACTTTAGGGTCACTCTGTGTACCCCCTAATTGACCTATAATTATTTCCTGTGGTAGGGTACACTATAACCCTGTAATATAATACGTGGTCCAATTTAAAAATTATAGGTCAATATTAAGGTCCGATACCGTGCCGTTAGTTAACATAGAAAAGTGTCTTCGTATTTCCTTGTTTTAATGCACTATTTAAAATATACATAGTGTACCCCCTAATTGACCTATAATTATATCCTGTGGTAGGGTACACTATTACCCTGTAATATAATACGTGGTCCAATTTAAAAATTATAGGTCAATATTAAGGTCCGATACCGTGCCGTTAGTTAACATAGAAAAATGTCTTTGAATTTTTAAAGCATTTTAGAACGCTCATTTCCTCATTTTAAGCTTCTCAGAACACTTTATTTCGCATAGGCATACATAGTAAACTTTAGGGTCACGCTGTGTACCCCCTAATTGACCTATAAGTATTTCCTTTGGTAGGGTACGCTATTACCCTGTAATATAATACCTGGTCCAATTTAAATTTTATGGGTCAATATTAAGGTCTGATATTGCGCCTTGCGTTAGTTAACCATTGAAAGATGTCTTTGAATTTTTAAAGCATTTTAGAACACTTATTTCCTCATTTTAAGCTTCTCAGAACACTTTATTTCGCATAGGCATACATAGTAAACTTTAGGGTCACTCTATGTACCCCCTAATTGACCTATAATTATTTCCTGTGGTAGGGTACACTATAACCCTGTAATATAATACGTGGTCCAATTTAAAAATTATAGGTCAATATTAAGGTCCGATACCGTGCCGTTAGTTAACATAGAAAAGTGTCTTCGTATTTCCTTGTTTTAATGCACTATTTAAAATATACATAGTGTACCCCCTAATTGACCTATAATTATTTCCTGTGGTAGGGTACACTATTACCCTGTAATATAATACTTGGTCCAATTTAAATATTATGGGTCAATATTAAGGTCTGATATTGCGCTTTGCGTTAGTTAACCATTGAAAGATGTCTTTGAATTTTTAAAGCATTTTAGAACGCTTATTTCTTCATTTTAAGCATCTCAGAACACTCTATTTCGCATAGGCATACATAGTAAAATTTAGGGTCACGCTGTGTACCCCCTAAATGACCTATAATTATTTCCTGTGGTAGGGTACACTACTACCCTGTAATATAATACGTGGTCCAATTTAAAAATTATATTTCAATATTAAGGTCCGATACCGTGCCGTTAGTTAACATAGAAACATGTCTTTGAATTTTTAAAGCATTTTAGAACGCTTATTTCCTCATTTTAAGCTTCTCAGAACACTTTATTTCATATAGGCATACATAGTAAACTTTAGGGTCACGCTGTGTACCCCCTAATTGACCTATAATTATTTCCTTTGGTAGGGTACACTATTACCCTGTAATATAATACCTGGTCCAATTAAAATATTATGGGTCAATATTAAGGTCTGATATTGCGCCTTGCGTTAGTTAACCATTGAAATATGTCTTTGAATTTTTAAAGCATTTTAGAACGCTTATTTCCTCATTTTAAGCTTCTCAGAACACTTTATTTCGCATAGGCATACATAGTAAACTTTAGGGTCACTCTGTGTACCCCCTAATTGACCTATAATTATTTCCTGTGGTAGGGTACACTATAACCCTGTAATATAATACGTGGTCCAGTTTAAAAATTATAGGTCAATATTAAGGTCCGATACCGTGCCGTTAGTTAACATAGAAAAGTGTCTTCGTATTTCCTTGTTTTAATGCACTATTTAAAATATACATAGTGTACCCCCTAATTGACCTATAATTATTTCCTGTGGTAGGGTACACTATTACCCTGTAATATAATACCTGGTCCAATTTAAATATTATGGGTCAATATTAAGGTCTGATATTGCGCCTAGCGTTAGTTAACCATTGAAAGATGTCTTTGAATTTTTAAAGCATTTTAGAACGCTTATTTCTTCATTTTAAGCTTCTCAGAACACTTTATTTCGCATAGGCATACATAGTAAACTTTAGGGTCACGCTGTGTACCCCCTAATTGACCTATAATTATTTCCTGTGGTAGGATACACTATAACCCTGTAATATAATACGTGGTCCAATTTAAAAATTATAGGTCAATATTAAGGTCCGATACCGTGCCGTTAGTTAACATAGAAAAGTGTCTTCGTATTTCCTTGTTTTAATGCACTATTTAAAATATACATAGTGTACCCCCTAATTGACCTATAATTATTTCCTGTGGAAGGGTACACTATTACCCTGTAATATAATACCTGGTCCAATTTAAATATTATGGGTCAATATTAAGGTCTGATATTGCGCCTTGCGTTAGTTAACCATTGAAAGATGTCTTTGAATTTTTAAAGCATTTTTGAACGCTTATTTCTTCATTTTAAGCATCTCAGAACACTCTATTTCGCATAGGCATACATAGTAAAATTTAGGGTCACGCTGTGTACCCCCTAAATGACCTATAAATATTTCCTGTGGTAGGGTACACTATTACCCTGTAATATAATACGTGGTACAATTTAAAAATTATAGGTCAATATTAAGGTCCGATACCGTGCCGTTAGTTAACATAGAAAAATGTCTTTGAATTTTTAAAGCATTTTAGAATGCTTATTTCCTCATTTTAAGCTTCTCAGAACACTTTATTTCGCATAGGCATACATAGTAAAATTTAGGGTCACGCTGTGTACCCCCTAAATGACCTATAATTAATTCCTGTGGTAGGGTACACTATTACCCTGTAATATAATACGTGGTCCAATGTAAAAATTATAGGTCAATATTAAGTTCCGATACCGTGCTGTTAGTTAACATTGAAAAATGTCGTCGTATTTCCTTGTTTTAATGCACTATTTAAAATATACATAGTGTACCCCCTAATTGACCTATAATTATTTCCTGTGGTAGGGTACACTATTACCCTGTAATACAATACCTTGTTCAATTTAAATATTACGGGTCAATATTAAGGTTTGATATTGCGCCTTGCGTTAGTTAACCATTGAAAGATGTCTTTGAATTTTTAAAGCATTTTAGAACGCTTATTTCTTCATTTTAAGCTTCTCAGAACACTTTATTTCGCATAGGCATACATAGTAAACTTTAGGGTCACGCTGTGTACCCCCTAATTGACCTATAATTATTTCCTGTGGTAGGGTACACTATTACCCTGTAATATAATAGGTGGTCCAATTTAAAAATTATAGGTCAATATTAAGGTCCGATACCGTGCCGTTAGTTAGCATAGAAAAATGTCTTTGAATTTTTAAAGCATTTTAGAACGCTTATTTCTTCATTTCAAGCTTCTCAGAACACTTTATTTCGCATAGGCATACATAGTAAACTTTAGGGTCACGCTGTGTGCCCCCTAATTGACCTATAATTATTTTCCGTATTAGGGTACACTATCACCCTGTAATATAATACGTGGTCCAATTTAAAAATTTTAGGTCAATATTAAGGTCCGATACCGTGCCGTTAGTTAACATAGAAAAGTGTCTTCGAATTTCCTTGTTTTAATGCACTATTTAAAATATACATAGTGTACCCCCTAATTGACCTATAATTATTTCCTGTGGTAGGGTACACTATTACCCTGAAATATAATACCTGGTCCAATTTAAATATTATGGGTCAATATTAAGGTCTGATATTGCGCCTTGCGTTAGTTAACCATTGAAAGATGTCTTTGAATTTTTAAAGCATTTTTGAACGCTTATTTCTTCATTTTAAGCTTCTCAGAACACTTTATTTCGCATAGGCATACATAGTAAACTTTAGGGTCACTCTGCGTACCCCCTAATTGACCTATAATTATTTCCTGTGGTAGGGTACACTATAACCCTGTAATATAATACGTGGTCCAATTTAAAAATTATAGGTCAATATTAAGGTCCGATACCGTGCCGTTAGTTAACATAGAAAAGTGTCTTCGTATTTCCTTGTTTTAATGCACTATTTAAAATATACATAGTGTACCCCCTAATTGACCTATAATTATATCCTGTGGTAGGGTACACTATTACCCTGTAATATAATACGTGGTCCAATTTAAAAATTATAGGTCAATATTAAGGTCCGATACCGTGCCGTTAGTTAACATAGAAAAATGTCTTTGAATTTTTAAAGCATTTTAGAACGCTTATTTCCTCATTTTAAGCTTCTCAGAACACTTTATTTCGCATAGGCATACATAGTAAACTTTAGGGTCACGCTGTGTACCCCCTAATTGACCTATAATTATTTCCTTTGGTAGGGTACGCTATTACCCTGTAATATAATACCTTGTCCAATTTAAATTTTATGGGTCAATATTAAGGTCTGATATTGCGCCTTGCGTTAGTTAACCATTGAAAGATGTCTTTGAATTTTTAAAGCATTTTAGAACACTTATTTCCTCATTTTAAGCTTCTCAGAACACTCTATTTCGCATAGGCATACATAGTAAACTTTAGGGTCACGCTGTGTACCACCTAATTGACCTATAATTATTTCCTGTGGTAAGGTACACTATTACCCTGTAATATAATACGTGGTACAATTTAAAAATTATAGGTTAATATTAAGGTCCGATACCGTGCCGTTAGTTAACATAGAAAAGTGTCTTCGTATTTCCTTGTTTTAATGCACTATTTAAAATATACATAGTGTACCCCCTAATTGACCTATAATTATTTCCTGTGGTAGGGTACACTATTACCCTGTAATATAATACTTGGTCCAATTTAAATATTATGGGTCAATATTAAGGTCTGATATTGCGCTTTGCGTTAGTTAACCATTGAAAGATGACTTTGAATTTTTAAAGCATTTTAGAACGCTTATTTCTTCATTTTAAGCATCTCAGAACACTCTATTTCGCATAGGCATACATAGTAAAATTTAGGGTCACGCTGTGTACCCCCTAAATGACCTATAATTATTTCCTGTGGTAGGGTACACTATTACCCTGTAATATAATACGTGGTCCAATTTAAAAATTATAGGTCAATATTAAGGTCCGATACCGTGCCGTTAGTTAACATAGAAACATGTCTTTGAATTTTTAAAGCATTTTAGAACGCTTATTTCCTCATTTTAAGCTTCTCAGAACACTTTATTTCATATAGGCATACATAGTAAACTTTAGGGTCACGCTGTGTACCCCCTAATTGACCTATAATTATTTCCTTTGGTAGGGTACACTATTACCCTGTAATATAATACCTGGTCCAATTAAAATATTATGGGTCAATATTAAGGTCTGATATTGCGCCTTGCGTTAGTTAACCATTGAAATATGTCTTTGAATTTTTAAAGCATTTTAGAACGCTTATTTCTTCATTTTAAGCTTCTCAGAACACTCTATTTCGCATAGGCATACATAGTAAACTTTAGGGTCACGCTGTGTACCCCCTAAATGACCTATAATTATTTCCTGTGGTAGGGTACACAATTACCCTGGAATATAATGCGTGGTTCAATTTAAAAATTATAGGTCAATATTAAGTTCCGATACCGTGCCGTTAGTTAACATTGAAAAATGTCTTCGTATTTCCTTGTTTTAATGCACTATTTAAAATATACATAGTGTACCCCCTAATTGACCTATAATTATTTCCTGTGGTAGGGTACACTATTACCCTGTAATACAATACCTGGTCCAATTGAAATATTATGGGTCAATATTAAGGTTTGATATTGCGCCTTGCGTTAGTTAACCATTGAAAGATGTCTTTGAATTTTTAAAGCATTTTAGAACGCTTATTTCTTCATTTTAAGCTTCTCAGAACACTCTATTTCGCATAGGCATACATAGTAAATTTTAGGGTCATGCTGTGTACCACCTAATTGACCTATAATTATTTCCTGTGGTAGGGAACACTATAACCCTGTAATATAATACGTGGTCCAATTTAAAAATTATAGGTCAATATTAAGGTCCGATACCGTGCCGTTAGTTAACATAGAAAAATGTCTTTGAATTTTTAAAGCATTTTAGAACGCTTATTTCCTCATTTTAAGCTTCTCAGAACACTTTATTTCGCATAGGCATACATAGTAAACTTTAGGGTCACTCTATGTACCCCCTAATTGACCTATAATTATTTCCTGTGGTAGGGTACACTATAACCCTGTAATATAATACGTGGTCCAGTTTAAAAATTATAGGTCAATATTAAGGTCCGATACCGTGCCGTTAGTTAACATAGAAAAGTGTCTTCGTATTTCCTTGTTTTAATGCACTATTTAAAATATACATAGTGTATCCCCTAACTGACCTATAATTATTTCCTGTGGTAGGGTACACTATTACCCTGTAATATAATACCTGGTCCAATTTAAATATTATGGGTCAATATTAAGGTCTGATATTGCGCCTTGCGTTAGTTAACCATTGAAAGATGTCTTTGAATTTTTAAAGCATTTTAGAACGCTTATTTCTTCATTTTAAGCATCTCAGAACACTCTATTTCGCATAGGCATATATAGTAAACTTTAGGGTCACTTTGTGTACCCCCTAATTGACCTATAATTATTTCCTGTGGTAGTGTACACTATAACCCTGTAATATAATACGTGGTCAAATTTAAAAATTATAGGTCAATATTAAGGTCCGATACCGTGCCGTTAGTTAACATAGAAAAGTGTCTTCGTATTTCCTTGTTTTAATGCACTATTTAAAATATACATAGTGTACCCCCTAATTGACCTATAATTATTTCCTGTGGTAGGGTACACTATTACCCTGTAATATAATACCTGGTCCAATTTAAATATTATGGGTCAATATTAAGGTCTGATATTGCGCCTAGCGTTAGTTAACCATTGAAAGATGTCTTTGAATTTTTAAAGCATTTTAGAACGCTTATTTCTTCATTTTAAGCTTCTCAGAACACTTTATTTCGCATAGGCATACATAGTAAACTTTAGGGTCACGCTGTGTACCCCCTAATTGACCTATAATTATTTCCTGTGGTAGGATACACTATAACCCTGTAATATAATACGTGGTCCAATTTAAAAATTATAGGTCAATATTAAGGTCCGATACCGTGCCGTTAGTTAACATAGAAAAGTGTCTTCGTATTTCCTTGTTTTATTGCACTATTTAAAATATACATAGTGTACCCCCTAATTGACCTATAATTATTTCCAGTGGAAGGGTACACTATTACCCTGTAATATAATACCTGGTCCAATTTAAATATTATGGGTCAATATTAAGGTCTGATATTGCGCCTTGCGTTAGTTAACCATTGAAAGATGTCTTTGAATTTTTAAAGCATTTTTGAACGCTTATTTCTTCATTTTAAGCATCTCAGAACACTCTATTTCGCATAGGCATACATAGTAAAATTTAGGGTCACGCTGTGTACCCCCTAATTGACCTATAATTATTTCCTGTGGTAGGGTACACTATTACCCTGTAATATAATAGGTGGTCCAATTTAAAAATTATAGGTCAATATTAAGGTCCGATACCGTGCCGTTAGTTAGCATAGAAAAATGTCTTTGAATTTTTAAAGCATTTTAGAACGCTTATTTCCTCATTTTAAGCTTCTCAGAACACTTTATTTCGCATAGGCATACATAGTAAACTTTAGGGTCACTCTGCGTACCCCCTAATTGACCTATAATTATTTCCTGTGGTAGGGTACACTATAACCCTGTAATATAATACGTGGTCCAATTTAAAAATTATAGGTCAATATTAAGGTCCGATACCGTGCCGTTAGTTAACATAGAAAAGTGTCTTCGTATTTTCTTGTTTTAATGCACTATTTAAAACATACATAGTGTACCCCCTAATTGACCTATAATTATTTCCTGTTGTAGGGTACACTATTACCCTGTAATATAATACCTGGTCCAATTGAAATATTATGGTTCCATATTAAGGTCTGATATCGCGCCTTGCGTTAGTTAACCATTGAAAGATGTCTTTGAATTTTTAAAGCATATTAGAACGCTTATTTCTTCATTTTAAGCTTCTCAGAACACTCTATTTCGCATAGGCATACATAGTAAATTTTAGGGTCATGCTGTGTACCACCTAATTGACCTATAATTATTTCCTGTGGTAAGGTACACTATTACCCTGTAATATAATACGTGGTACAATTTAAAAATTATAGGTCAATATTAAGGTCCGATACCGTGCCGTTAGTTAACATAGAAAAGTGTCTTCGTATTTCCTTGTTTTAATGCACTATTTAAAATATACATAGTGTACCCCCTAATTGACCTATAATTATTTCCTGTGGTAGGGTGCACTATTACCCTGTAATATAATACCTGGTCCAATTTAAATATTATGGGTCAATATTAAGGTCTGATATTGCGCCTTGCGCTAGTTAACCATTGAAAGATGTCTTTGAATTTTTAAAGCATTTTAGAACGCTTATTTCTTCATTTTAAGCTTCTCAGAACACTCTATTTCGCATAAGCATACATAGTAAAATTTAGGGTCACGCTGTGTACCCCCTAAATGACCTATAATTATTTCCTGTGGTAGGGTACACTATTACCCTGTAATATAATACGTGGTCCAATTTAAAAATTATAGGTCAATATTAAGGTCCGATACCGTGCCGTTAGTTAACATTGAAAAATGTCTTTGAATTTTTAAAGCATTTTAGAACGCTTATTTCCTCATTTTAAGCTTCTCAGAACACTTTATTTCGCATAGGCATACATAGTAAACTTTAGGGTCACGCTGTGTACCCCCTAATTGACCTATAATTATTTCCTGTGGTAGGATACACTATAACCCTGTAATATAATACGTGGTCCAATTTAAAAATTATAGGTCAATATTAAGGTCCGATACCGTGCCGTTAGTTAACATAGAAAAGTGTCTTCGTATTTCCTTGTTTTAATGCAATATTTAAAATATACATAGTGTATCTCCTAATTGACCTATAATTATTTCCTGTGGTAGGGTACACTATTACCCTGTAATATAATACCTGGTCCAATTGAAATATTATGGTTCCATATTAAGGTCTGATATCGCGCCTTGCGTTAGTTAACCATTGAAAGATGTCTTTGAATTTTTAAAGCATTTTAGAACGCTTATTTCTTCATTTTAAGCTTCTCAGAACACTCTATTTCGCATAGGCATACATAGTAAATTTTAGGGTCATGCTGTGTACCACCTAATTGACCTATAATTATTTCCTGTGGTAAGGTACACTATTACCCTGTAATATAATACGTGGTACAATTTAAAAATTATAGGTCAATATTAAGGTCCGATACCGTGCCGTTAGTTAACATAGAAAAGTGTCTTCGTATTTCCTTGTTTTAATGCACTATTTAAAATATACATAGTGTACCCCCTAATTGACCTATAATTATTTCCTGTGGTAGGGTGCACTATTACCCTGTAATATAATACCTGGTCCAATTTAAATATTATGGGTCAATATTAAGGTCTGATATTGCGCCTTGCGCTAGTTAACCATTGAAAGATGTCTTTGAATTTTTAAAGCATTTTAGAACGCTTATTTCTTCATTTTAAGCTTCTCAGAACACTCTATTTCGCATAAGCATACATAGTAAAATTTAGGGTCACGCTGTGTACCCCCTAAATGACCTATAATTATTTCCTGTGGTAGGGTACACTATTACCCTGTAATATAATACGTGGTCCTATTTAAAAATTATAGGTCAATATTAAGGTCCGATACCGTGCCGTTAGTTAACATTGAAAAATGTCTTTGAATTTTTAAAGCATTTTAGAACGCTTATTTCCTCATTTTAAGCTTCTCAGAACACTTTATTTCGCATAGGCATACATAGTAAACTTTAGGGTCACGCTGTGTACCCCCTAATTGACCTATAATTATTTCCTGTGGTAGGATACACTATAACCCTGTAATATAATACGTGGTCCAATTTAAAAATTATAGGTCAATATTAAGGTCAGATACCGTGCCGTTAGTTAACATAGAAAAGTGTCTTCGAATTTCCTTGTTTTAATGCACTATTTAAAATATACATAGTGTACCCCCTAATTGACCTATAATTATTTCCTGTGGTAGGGTACACTATTACCCTCAGATATAATACCTGGTTCAAGTTAAATATTATGGGTCAATATTAAGGTCTGATATTGCGCCTTGCGTTAGTTAACCATTGAAAGATGTCTTTGAATTTTTAAAGCATTTTAGAACGCTTATTTCTTCATTTTAAGCATCTCAGAACACTCTATTTCGCATAGGCATACATAGTAAACTTTAGGGTCACGCTGTGTACCCCCTAATTGACCTATAATTATTTCCTGTTGTAGGGTACACTATTACCCTGTAATATAATAGGTGGTCCAATTTAAAAATTATAGGTCAATATTAAGGTCCGATACCGTGCCGTTAGTTAGCATAGAAAAATGTCTTTGAATTTTTAAAGCATTTTAGAACGCTTATTTCCTCATTTTAAGCTTCTGAGAACACTTCATTTCGCATAGGCATACATAGAAAACTTTAGGGTCACTCTGCGTACCCCCTAATTGACCTATAATTATTTCCTGCGGTAGGGTACACTATAACCCTGTAATATAATACGTGGTCCAATTTAAAAATTATAGGTCAATATTAAGGTCCGATACCGTGCCGTTAGTTAACATAGAAAAGTGTCTTCGTATTTTCTTGTTTTAATGCACTATTTAAAACATACATAGTGTACCCCCTAATTGACCTATAATTATTTCCTGTTGTAGGGTACACTATTACCCTGTAATATAATACCTGGTCCAATTGAAATATTATGGTTCCATATTAAGGTCTGATATCGCGCCTTGCGTTAGTTAACCATTGAAAGATGTCTTTGAATTTTTAAAGCATTTTAGAACGCTTATTTCTTCATTTTAAGCTTCTCAGAACACTCTATTTCGCATAGGCATACATAGTAAATTTTAGGGTCATGCTGTGTACCACCTAATTGACCTATAATTATTTCCTGTGGTAAGGTACACTATTACCTTGTAATATAATACGTGGTACAATTTAAAAATTATAGGTCAATATTAAGGTCCGATACCGTGCCGTTAGTTAACATAGAAAAGTGTCTTCGTATTTCCTTGTTTTAATGCACTATTTAAAATATACATAGTGTACCCCCTAATTGACCTATAATTATTTCCTGTGGTAGGGTGCACTATTACCCTGTAATATAATACCTGGTCCAATTTAAATATTATGGGTCAATATTAAGGTCTGATATTGCGCCTTGCGCTAGTTAACCATTGAAAGATGTCTTTGAATTTTTAAAGCATTTTAGAACGCTTATTTCTTCATTTTAAGCTTCTCAGAACACTTTATTTCGCATAGGCATACATAGTAAAATTTAGGGTCACGCTGTGTATCCCGTAAATGACCTATAATTATTTCCTGTGGTAGGGTACACTATTACCCTGTAATATAATAGGTGGTCCAATTTAAAAATTATAGGTCAATATTAAGGTCCGATACCGTGCCGTTAGTTAGCATAGAAAAATGTCTTTGAATTTTAAAAGCATTTTAGAACGCTTATTTCCTCATTTTAAGCTTCTCAGAACACTTTATTTCGCATAGGCATACATAGTAAACTTTAGGGTCACGCTGTGTACCCCCTAATTGACCTATAATTATTTCCTGTGGTAGGATACACTATAACCCTGTAATATAATACGTGGTCCAATTTAAAAATTATAGGTCAATATTAAGGTCAGATACCGTGCCGTTAGTTAACATAGAAAAGTGTCTTCGAATTTCCTTGTTTTAATGCACTATTTAAAATATACATAGTGTACCCCCTAATTGACCTATAATTATTTCCTGTGGTAGGGTACACTATTACCCTCAGATATAATACCTGGTTCAAGTTAAATATTATGGGTCAATATTAAGGTCTGATATTGCGCCTTGCGTTAGTTAACCATTGAAAGATGTCTTTGAATTTTTAAAGCATTTTAGAACGCTTATTTCTTCATTTTAAGCATCTCAGAACACTCTATTTCGCATAGGCATACATAGTAAACTTTAGGGTCACGCTGTGTACCCCCTAATTGACCTATAATTATTTCCTGTTGTAGGGTACACTATTACCCTGTAATATAATAGGTGGTCCAATTTAAAAATTATAGGTCAATATTAAGGTCCGATACCGTGCCGTTAGTTAGCATAGAAAAATGTCTTTGAATTTTTAAAGCATTTTAGAACGCTTATTTCCTCATTTTAAGCTTCTCAGAACACTTCATTTCGCATAGGCATACATAGAAAACTTTAGGGTCACTCTGCGTACCCCCTAATTGACCTATAATTATTTCCTGCGGTAGGGTACACTATAACCCTGTAATATAATACGTGGTCCAATTTAAAAATTATAGGTCAATATTAAGGTCCGATACCGTGCCGTTAGTTAACATAGAAAAGTGTCTTCGTATTTTCTTGTTTTAATGCACTATTTAAAACATACATAGTGTACCCCCTAATTGACCTATAATTATTTCCTGTTGTAGGGTACACTATTACCCTGTAATATAATACCTGGTCCAATTGAAATATTATGGTTCCATATTAAGGTCTGATATCGCGCCTTGCGTTAGTTAACCATTGAAAGATGTCTTTGAATTTTTAAAGCATTTTAGAACGCTTATTTCTTCATTTTAAGCTTCTCAGAACACTCTATTTCGCATAGGCATACATAGTAAATTTTAGGGTCATGCTGTGTACCACCTAATTGACCTATAATTATTTCCTGTGGTAAGGTACACTATTACCCTGTAATATAATACGTGGTACAATTTAAAAATTATAGGTCAATATTAAGGTCCGATACCGTGCCGTTAGTTAACATAGAAAAGTGTCTTCGTATTTCCTTGTTTTAATGCACTATTTAAAATATACATAGTGTACCCCCTAATTGACCTATAATTATTTCCTGTGGTAGGGTGCACTATTACCCTGTAATATAATACCTGGTCCAATTTAAATATTATGGGTCAATATTAAGGTCTGATATTGCGCCTTGCGCTAGTTAACCATTGAAAGATGTCTTTGAATTTTTAAAGCATTTTAGAACGCTTATTTCTTCATTTTAAGCTTCTCAGAACACTTTATTTCGCATAGGCATACATAGTAAAATTTAGGGTCACGCTGTGTATCCCGTAAATGACCTATAATTATTTCCTGTGGTAGGGTACACTATTACCCTGTAATATAATAGGTGGTCCAATTTAAAAATTATAGGTCAATATTAAGGTCCGATACCGTGCCGTTAGTTAGCATAGAAAAATGTCTTTGAATTTTAAAAGCATTTTAGAACGCTTATTTCCTCATTTTAAGCTTCTCAGAACACTTTATTTCGCATAGGCATACATAGTAAACTTTAGGGTCACACTGTGTACCCCCTAATTGACCTATAATTATTTCCTGTGGTAGGGTACACTATTACCCTGTAATATAATACCTGGTCCAATTTAAATATTATGGGTCAATATTAAGGTCTGATATTGCGCCTTGCGTTAGTTAACCATTGGAAGATGTCTTTGAATTTTTAAAGCATTTTAGAACGCTTATTTCTTCTTTTTAAGCATCTCAGAACACTCTATTTCGCATAGGCATACATAGTAAAATTTAGGGTCACGCTGTGTACTTCCTAAATGACCTATAATTATTTCCTGTGGTAGGGTACACTATTACCGTGTAATATAATACGTGGTCCAATTTAAAAATTATAGGTCAATATTAAGGTCCGATACCGTGCCGTTAGTTAACATAGAAAAATGTCTTTGAATTTTTAAAGCATTTTAGAACGCTTATTTCCTCATTTTAAGCTTCTCAGAACACTTTATTTCGCATAGGCATACATAGTAAACTTTAGGGTCACGCTGTGTACCCCCTAATTGACCTATAATTATTTCCTGTGGTAGGATACACTATAACCCTGTAATATAATACGTGGTCCAATTTAAAAATTATAGGTCAATATTAAGGTCAGATACCGTGCCGTTAGTTAACATAGAAAAGTGTCTTCGAATTTCCTTGTTTTAATGCACTATTTAAAATATACATAGTGTACCCCCTAATTGACCTATAATTATTTCCTGTGGTAGGGTACACTATTACCCTCAGATATAATACCTGGTTCAAGTTAAATATTATGGGTCAATATTAAGGTCTGATATTGCGCCTTGCGTTAGTTAACCATTGAAAGATGTCTTTGAATTTTTAAAGCATTTTAGAACGCTTATTTCTTCATTTTAAGCATCTCAGAACACTCTATTTCGCATAGGCATACATAGTAAACTTTAGGGTCACGCTGTGTACCCCCTAATTGACCTATAATTATTTCCTGTTGTAGGGTACACTATTATCCTGTAATATAATAGGTGGTCCAATTTAAAAATTATAGGTCAATATTAAGGTCCGATACCGTGCCGTTAGTTAGCATAGAAAAATGTCTTTGAATTTTTAAAGCATTTTAGAACGCTTATTTCCTCATTTTAAGCTTCTCAGAACACTTCATTTCGCATAGGCATACATAGAAAACTTTAGGGTCACTCTGCGTACCCCCTAATTGACCTATAATTATTTCCTGTGGTAGGGTACACTATAACCCTGTAATATAATACGTGGTCCAATTTAAAAATTATAGGTCAATATTAAGGTCCGATACCGTGCCGTTAGTTAACATAGAAAAGTGTCTTCGTATTTTCTTGTTTTAATGCACTATTTAAAACATACATAGTGTACCCCCTAATTGACCTATAATTATTTCCTGTTGTAGGGTACACTATTACCCTGTAATATAATACCTGGTCCAATTGAAATATTATGGTTCCATATTAAGGTCTGATATCGCACCTTGCGTTAGTTAACCTTGAAAGATGTCTTTGAATTTTTAAAGCATTTTAGAACGCTTATTTCTTCATTTTAAGCTTCTCAGAACACTCTATTTCGCATAGGCATACATAGTAAATTTTAGGGTCATGCTGTGTACCACCTAATTGACCTATAATTATTTCCTGTGGTAAGGTACACTATTACCCTGTAATATAATACGTGGTACAATTTAAAAATTATAGGTCAATATTAAGGTCCGATACCGTGCCGTTAGTTAACATAGAAAAGTGTCTTCGTATTTCCTTGTTTTAATGCACTATTTAAAATATACATAGTGTACCCCCTAATTGACCTATAATTATTTCCTGTGGTAGGGTGCACTATTACCCTGTAATATAATACCTGGTCCAATTTAAATATTATGGGTCAATATTAAGGTCTGATATTGCGCCTTGCGCTAGTTAACCATTGAAAGATGTCTTTGAATTTTTAAAGCATTTTAGAACGCTTATTTCTTCATTTTAAGCTTCTCAGAACACTTTATTTCGCATAGGCATACATAGTAAAATTTAGGGTCACGCTGTGTACCCCCTAAATGACCTATAATTATTTCCTGTGGTAGGGTACACTATTACCCTGTAATATAATAGGTGGTCCAATTTAAAAATTATAGGTCAATATTAAGGTCCGATACCGTGCCGTTAGTTAGCATAGAAAAATGTCTTTGAATTTTAAAAGCATTTTAGAACGCTTATTTCCTCATTTTAAGCTTCTCAGAACACTTTATTTCGCATAGGCATACATAGTAAACTTTAGGGTCACACTGTGTACCCCCTAATTGACCTATAATTATTTCCTGTGGTAGGGTACACTATTACCCTGTAATATAATACCTGGTCCAATTTAAATATTATGGGTCAATATTAAGGTCTGATATTGAGCCTTGCGTTAGTTAACCATTGGAAGATGTCTTTGAATTTTTAAAGCATTTTAGAACGCTTATTTCTTCTTTTTAAGCATCTCAGAACACTCTATTTCGCATAGGCATACATAGTAAAATTTAGGGTCACGCTGTGTACTTCCTAAATGACCTATAATTATTTCCTGTGGTAGGGTACACTATTACCCTGTAATATAATACGTGGTCCAATTTAAAAATTATAGGTCAATATTAAGGTCCGATACCGTGCCGTTAGTTAACATAGAAAAATGTCTTTGAATTTTTAAAGCATTTTAGAACGCTTATTTCCTCATTTTAAGCTTCTCAGAACACTTTATTTCGCATAGGCATACATAGTAAACTTTAGGGTCACACTGTGTACCCCCTAATTGACCTATAATTATTTCCTTTGGAAGGGTACACTATTACCCTGTAATATAATACCTGGTCCAATTTAAATATTATGGGTCAATATTAAGGTCTGATATTGCGCCTTGCGTTATTTAACCATTGAAAGATGTCTTTGAATTTTTAAAGCATTTTAGAACGCTTATTTCTTCATTTTAAGCTTCTCAGAACACTCTATTTCCCATAGGCATACATAGTAAAATTTAGGGTCACGCTGTGTACCCCCTAAATGACCTATAATTATTTCCTGTGGTAGGGTACACTATTACCCTGTAATATAATACGTGGTCCAATTTAAAAATTATAGGTCAATATTAAGTTCCGATACCGTGCCGTTAGTTAACATTGAAAAATGTCTTCGTATTTCCTTGTTTTAATGCACTATTTAAAATACACATAGTGTACCCCCTAATTGACCTATAATTATTTCCTGTGGTAGGGTACACTATTACCCTGTAATACAATTCCTGGTTCAATTTAAATATTATGGGTCAATATTAAGGTTTGATATTGCGCCTTGCGTTAGTTAACCATTGAAAGATGTTTTTGAATTTTTAAAGCATTTTAGAACGCTTATTTCTTCATTTTAAGCTTCTCAGAACACTTTATTTCGCATAGGCATACATAGTAAACTTTAGGGTCACGCTGTGTACCTTCTAATTGACCTATAATTATTTCCTGTGGTAGGGTACACTATTACCCTGTAATATAATAGGTGGTCCAATTTAAAAATTATAGGTCAATATTAAGGTCCGATACCGTGCCGTTAGTTAGCATAGAAAAATGTCTTTGAATTTTTAAAGCATTTTAGAACGCTTATTTCCTCATTTTAAGCTTCTCAGAACACTTTATTTCGCATAGGCATACATAGTAAACTTTAGGGTCACTCTGCGTACCCCCTAATTGACCTATAATTATTTCCTGTGGTAGGGTACACTATAACCCTATAATATAATACGTGGTCCAATTTAAAAATTATAGGTATATTAAGGTCCGATACCGTGCCGTTAGTTAACATAGAAAAGTGTCTTCGTATTTCCTTGTTTTAATGCACTATTTAAAATATACATAGTGTACCCCCTAATTGACCTATAATTATTTCCTGTTTAAGGGTACACTATTACCCTGTAATATAATACCTGGTCCAATTTAAATATTATGGGTCAATATTAAGGTCTGGTATTGCGCCTTGCGTTAGTTAACCATTGAAAGATGTCTTTGAATTTTTAAAGCATTTTAGAACGCTTATTTCTTCATTTTAAGCATCTCAGAACACTCTATTTCGCATAGGCATACATAGTAAAATTTAGGGTCACGCTGTGTACCCCCTAAATGACCTATAATTATTTCCTGTGGTAGGGTACATTATTACCCTGTAATATAATACGTGGTCCAATTTAAAAATTATAGGTCAATATTAAGGTCCGATACCGTGCCGTTAGTTAACATTGAAAAATGTCTTCGTATTTCCTTGTTTTAATGCACTATTTAAAATATACATAGTGTACCCCCTAATTGACCTATAATTATTTCCTGTGGTAGGGTACACTATTACCCTGTAATACAATACCTTGTTCAATTTAAATATTATGGGTCAATATTAAGGTTTGATATTGCGCCTTGCGTTAGTTAACCATTGAAAGATGTCTTTGAATTTTTAAAGCATTTTAGAACGCTTATTTCTTCATTTTAAGCTTCTCAGAACACTTTATTTCGCATAGGCATACATAGTAAACTTTAGGGTCACGCTGTGTACCCCTAATTGACCTATAATTATTTCCTGTGGTAGGGTACACTATTACCCTGTAATATAATAGGTGGTCCAATTTAAAAATTATAGGTCAATATTAAGGTCCGATACCGTGCCGTTAGTTAGCATAGAAAAATGTCTTTGAATTTTAAAAGCATTTTAGAACGCTTATTTCCTCATTTTAAGCTTCTCAGAACACTTTATTTCGCATAGGCATACATAGTAAACTTTAGGGTCACACTGTGTACCTTCTAATTGACCTATAATTATTTCCTGTGGTAGGGTACACTATTACCCTGTAATATAATAGGTGGTCCAATTTAAAAATTATAGGTCAATATTAAGGTCCGATACCGTGCCGTTAGTTAGCATAGAAAAATGTCTTTGAATTTTTAAAGCATTTTAGAACGCTTATTTCCTCATTTTAAGCTTCTCAGAACACTTTATTTCGCATAGGCATACATAGTAAACTTTAGGGTCACTCTGCGTACCCCCTAATTGACCTATAATTATTTCCTGTGGTAGGGTACACTATTACCCTGTAATATAATACGTGGTCCAATTTAAAAATTATGGGTCAATATTAAGGTCCGATACCGTGCCGTTAGTTAACATAGAAAAGTGTCTTCGTATTTCCTTGTTTTAATGCACAATTTAAAATATACATAGTGTACCCCCTAATTGACCTATAATTATTTCCTGTGGTAGGGTACACTATTACCCTGTAATATAATACCTGGTCCAATTTAAATATTATGGGTCAATATTAAGGTCTGATATTGCGCCTTGCGCTAGTTAACCATTGAAAGATGTCTTCGAATTTTTAAAGCATTTTAGAACGCTTATTTCTTCATTTTAAGCTTCTCAGAACACTCTATTTCGCATAAGCATACATAGTAAAATTTAGGGTCACGCTGTGTACCCCCTAAATGACCTATAAATATTTCCTGTGGTAGGGTACACTATTACCCTGTAATATAATACGTGGTCCAATTTAAAAATTATAGGTCAATATTAAGGTCCGATACCGTGCCGTTAGTTAGCATAGAAAAATGTCTTTGAATTTTTAAAGCATTTTAGAACGCTTATTTCCTCATTTTAAGCTTCTCAGAACACTTTATTTCGCATAGGCATACATAGTAAACTTTAGGGTCACTCTGCGTACCCCCTAATTGACCTATAATTATTTCCTGTGATAGGGTACACTATAACCCTGTAATGTAATACGTGGTCCAATTTAAAAATTATAGGTCAATATTAAGGTCCGATACCGTGCCGTTAGTTAACATAGAAAAGTGTCTTCGTATTTCCTTGTTTTAATGCACTATTTAAAATATACATAGTGTACCCCCTAATTGACCTATAATTATTTCCTGTGGTAGGGTGCACTATTACCCTGTAATATAATACCTGGTCCAATTTAAATATTATGGGTCAATATTAAGGTCTGATATTGCGCCTTGCGCTAGTTAACCATTGAAAGATGTCTTTGAATTTTTAAAGCATTTTAGAACGCTTATTTCTTCATTTTAAGCTTCTCAGAACACTTTATTTCGCATAGGCATACATAGTAAAATTTAGGGTCACGCTGTGTACCCCCTAAATGACCTATAGGTCATTTAGGGGGATACACTTTAACCCTGTAATATAATACGTGGTCCAATTTAAAAATTATAGGTCAATATTAAGGTCCGATACCGTGCCGTTAGTTAACATAGAAAAGTGTCTTCGTATTTCCTTGTTTTAATGCACTATTTAAAATATACATAGTGTAACCCCTAATTGACCTATAATTATTTCCTGTGGAAGGGTACACTATTACCCTGTAATATAATACCTGGTCCAATTTAAATATTATGGGTCAATATTAAGGTCTGATATTGCGCCTTGCGTTAGTTAACCATTGAAAGATGTCTTTGAATTTTTAAAGCATTTTTGAACGCTTATTTCTTCATTTTAAGCATCTCAGAACACTCTATTTCGCATAGGCATACATAGTAAAACTTAGGGTCACGCTGTGTACCCCCTAAATGACCTATAAATATTTCCTGTGGTAGGGTACACTATTACCCTGTAATATAATACGTGGTACAATTTAAAAATTATAGGTCAATATTAAGGTCCGATACCGTGCCGTTAGTTAACATAGAAAAGTGTCTTCGTATTTCCTTGTTTTAATGCACTATTTAAAATATACATAGTGTACCCCCTAATTGACCTATAATTATTTCCTGTGGTAGGGTGCACTATTACCCTGTAATATAATACCTGGTCCAATTTAAATATTATGGGTCAATATTAAGGTCTGATATTGCGCCTTGCGCTAGTTAACCATTGAAAGATGTCTTTGAATTTTTAAAGCATTTTAGAACGCTTATTTCTTCATTTTAAGCTTCTCAGAACACTTTATTTCGCATAGGCATACATAGTAAAATTTAGGGTCACGCTGTGTACCCCCTAAATGACCTATAATTATTTCCTGTGGTAGGGCACACTATTACCCTGTAATATAATAAGTGGTCCAATTTAAAAATTATAGGTCAATATTAAGGTCCGATACCGTGCCGTTAGTTAACATAGAAAAATGTCTTTGAATTTTTAAAGCATTTTAGAACGCTTATTTCCTCATTTTAAGCTTCTCAGAACACTTTATTTCGCATAGGCATACATAGTAAACTTTAGGGTCACTCTGTGTACCCCCTAATTGACCTATAATTATTTCCTGTGGTAGGGTACACTATAACCCTGTAATATAATACGTGGTCCAGTTTAAAAATTATAGGTCAATATTAAGGTCCGATACCGTGCCGTTAGTTAACATAGAAAAGTGTCTTCGTATTTCCTTGTTTTAATGCACTATTTAAAATATACATAGTGTATCCCCTAATTCACCTATAATTATTTCCTGTGGTAGGGTACACTATTACCCTGTAATATAATACCTGGTCCAATTGAAATATTATGGTTCCATATTAAGGTCTGATATCGCGCCTTGCGTTAGTTAACCATTGAAAGATGTCTTTGAATTTTTAAAGCATTTTAGAACGCTTATTTCTTCATTTTAAGCTTCTCAGAACACTCTATTTCGCATAGGCATACATAGTAAATTTTAGGGTCATGCTGTGTACCACCTAATTGACCTATAATTATTTCCTGTGGTAAGGTACACTATTACCCTGTAATATAATACGTGGTACAATTTAAAAATTATAGGTCAATATTAAGGTCCGATACCGTGCCGTTAGTTAACATAGAAAAGTGTCTTCGTATTTCCTTGTTTTAATGCACTATTTAAAATATACATAGTGTACCCCCTAATTGACCTATAATTAATTCCTGTGGTAGGGTGCACTATTACCCTGTAATATAATACCTATTCCAATTTAAATATTATGGGTCAATATTAAGGTCTGATATTGCGCCTTGCGCTAGTTAACCATTGAAAGATGTCTTTGAATTTTTAAAGCATTTTAGAACGCTTATTTCTTCATTTTAAGCTTCTCAGAACACTCTATTTCGCATAAGCATACATAGTAAAATTTAGGGTCACGCTGTGTACCCCCTAAATGACCTATAATTATTTCCTGTGGTAGGGTACACTATTACCCTGTAATATAATACGTGGTCCAATTTAAAAATTATAGGTCAATATTAAGGTCCGATACCGTGCCGTTAGTTAACATTGAAAAATGTCTTTGAATTTTTAAAGCATTTTAGAACGCTTATTTCCTCATTTTAAGCTTCTCAGAACACTTTATTTCGCATAGGCATACATAGTAAACTTTAGGGTCACGCTGTGTACCCCCTAATTGACCTATAATTATTTCCTGTGGTAGGATACACTATAACCCTGTAATATAATACGTGGTCCAATTTAAAAATTATAGGTCATTATTAAGGTCAGATACCGTGCCGTTAGTTAACATAGAAAAGTGTCTTCGAATTTCCTTGTTTTAATGCACTATTTAAAATATACATAGTGTACCCCCTAATTGACCTATAATTATTTCCTGTGGTAGGGTACACTATTACCCTCAGATATAATACCTGGTTCAAGTTAAATATTATGGGTCAATATTAAGGTCTGATATTGCGCCTTGCGTTAGTTAACCATTGAAAGATGTCTTTGAATTTTTAAAGCATTTTAGAACGCTTATTTCTTCATTTTAAGCATCTCAGAACACTCTATTTCGCATAGGCATACATAGTAAACTTTAGGGTCACGCTGTGTACCCCCTAATTGACCTATAATTATTTCCTGTTGTAGGGTACACTATTACCCTGTAATATAATAGGTGGTCCAATTTAAAAATTATAGGTCAATATTAAGGTCCGATACCGTGCCGTTAGTTAGCATAGAAAAATGTCTTTGAATTTTTAAAGCATTTTAGAACGCTTATTTCCTCATTTTAAGCTTCTCAGAACACTTCATTTCGCATAGGCATACATAGAAAACTTTAGGGTCACTCTGCGTACCCCCTAATTGACCTATAATTATTTCCTGTGGTAGGGTACACTATAACCCTGTAATATAATACGTGGTCCAATTTAAAAATTATAGGTCAATATTAAGGTCCGATACCGTGCCGTTAGTTAACATAGAAAAGTGTCTTCGTATTTCCTTGTTTTAATGCACTATTTAAAATATACATAGTGTACCCCCTAATTGACCTATAATTATTTCCTGTTGTAGGGTACACTATTACCCTGTAATATAATACCTGGTCCAATTGAAATATTATGGTTCCATATTAAGGTTTGATATCGCGCCTTGCGTTAGTTAACCATTGAAAGATGTCTTTGAATTTTTAAAGCATTTTAGAACCTTTATTTCTTCATTTTAAGCTTCTCAGAACACTCTATTTCGCATAGGCATACATAGTAAATTTTAGGGTCATGCTGTGTACCACCTAATTGACCTATAATTATTTCCTGTGGTAAGGTACACTATTACCCTGTAATATAATACGTGGTACAATTTAAAAATTATAGGTCAATATTAAGGTCCGATACCGTGCCGTTAGTTAACATAGAAAAGTGTCTTCGTATTTCCTTGTTTTAATGCACTATTTAAAATATACATAGTGTACCCCCTAATTGACCTATAATTATTTCCTGTGGTAGGGTGCACTATTACCCTGTAATATAATACCTGGTCCAATTTAAATATTATGGGTCAATATTATGGTCTGATATTGCGCCTTGCGCTAGTTAACCATTGAAAGATGTCTTTGAATTTTTAAAGCATTTTAGAACGCTTATTTCTTCATTTTAAGCTTCTCAGAACACTTTATTTCGCATAGGCATACATAGTAAAATTTAGGGTCACTCTGTGTACCCCCTAATTGACCTATAATTATTTCCTGTGGTAGGGTACACTATAACCCTGTAATATAATACGTGGTCCAGTTTAAAAATTATAGGTCAATATTAAGGTCCGATACCGTGCCGTTAGTTAACATAGAAAAGTGTCTTCGTATTTCCTTGTTTTAATGCACTATTTAAAATATACATAGTGTATCCCCTAATTGACCTATAATTATTTCCTGTGGTAGGGTACACTATTACCCTGTAATATAATACCTGGTCCAATTTAAATATTATGGGTCAATATTAAGGTCTGATATTGCGCCTTGCGCTAGTTAACCATTGAAAGATGTCTTTGAATTTTTAAAGCATTTTAGAACGCTTATTTCTTCATTTTAAGCTTCTCAGAACACTCTATTTCGCATAAGCATACATAGTAAAATTTAGGGTCACGCTGTGTACCCCCTAAATGACCTATAATTATTTCCTGTGGTAGGGTACACTATTACCCTGTAATATAATACGTGGTCCAATTTAAAAATTATAGGTCAATATTAAGGTCCGATACCGTGCCGTTAGTTAACATTGAAAAATGTCTTTGAATTTTTAAAGCATTTTAGAACGCTTATTTCCTCATTTTAAGCTTCTCAGAACACTTTATTTCGCATAGGCATACATAGTAAACTTTAGGGTCACGCTGTGTACCCCCTAATTGACCTATAATTATTTCCTGTGGTAGGATACACTATAACCCTGTAATATAATACGTGGTCCAATTTAAAAATTATAGGTCAATATTAAGGTCAGATACCGTGCCGTTAGTTAACATAGAAAAGTGTCTTCGAATTTCCTTGTTTTAATGCACTATTTAAAATATACATAGTGTACCCCCTAATTGACCTATAATTATTTCCTGTGGTAGGGTACACTATTACCCTCAGATATAATACCTGGTTCAAGTTAAATATTTTGGGTCAATATTAAGGTCTGATATTGCGCCTTGCGTTAGTTAACCATTGAAAGATGTCTTTGAATTTTTAAAGCATTTTAGAACGCTTATTTCTTCATTTTAAGCATCTCAGAACACTCTATTTCGCATAGGCATACATAGTAAACTTTAGGGTCACGCTGTGTACCCCCTAATTGACCTATAATTATTTCCTGTTGTAGGGTACACTATAACCCTGTAATATAATACGTGGTCCAATTTAAAAATTATAGGTCAATATTAAGGTCCGATACCGTGCCGTTAGTTAACATAGAAAAGTGTCTTCGTATTTTCTTGTTTTAATGCACTATTTAAAACATACATAGTGTACCCCCTAATTGACCTATAATTATTTCCTGTTGTAGGGTACACTATTACCCTGTAATATAATACCTGGTCCAATTGAAATATTATGGTTCCATATTAAGGTTTGATATCGCGCCTTGCGTTAGTTAACCATTGAAAGATGTCTTTGAATTTTTAAAGCATTTTAGAACGCTTATTTCTTCATTTTAAGCTTCTCAGAACACTCTATTTCGCATAGGCATACATAGTAAATTTTAGGGTCATGCTGTGTACCACCTAATTGACCTATAATTATTTCCTGTGGTAAGGTACACTATTACCCTGTAATATAATACGTGGTACAATTTAAAAATTATAGGTCAATATTAAGGTCCGATACCGTGCCGTTAGTTAACATAGAAAAGTGTCTTCGTATTTCCTTGTTTTAATGCACTATTTAAAATATACATAGTGTACCCCCTAATTGACCTATAATTATTTCCTGTGGTAGGGTGCACTATTACCCTGTAATATAATACCTGGTCCAATTTAAATATTATGGGTCAATATTAAGGTCTGATATTGCGCCTTGCGCTAGTTAACCATTGAAAGATGTCTTTGAATTTTTAAAGCATTTTAGAACGCTTATTTCTTCATTTTAAGCTTCTCAGAACACTTTATTTCGCATAGGCATACATAGTAAAATTTAGGGTCACGCTGTGTACCCCCTAAATGACCTATAATTATTTCCTGTGGTAGGGCACACTATTACCCTGTAATATAATACGTGGTCCAATTTAAAAATTATAGGTCAATATTAAGGTCCGATACCGTGCCGTTAGTTAACATAGAAAAATGTCTTTGAATTTTTAAAGCATTTTAGAACGCTTATTTCCTCATTTTAAGCTTCTCAGAACACTTTATTTCGCATAGGCATACATAGTAAACTTTAGGGTCACTCTGTGTACCCCCTAATTGACCTATAATTATTTCCTGTGGTAGGGTACACTATAACCCTGTAATATAATACGTGGTCCAGTTTAAAAATTATAGGTCAATATTAAGGTCCGATACCGTGCCGTTAGTTAACATAGAAAAGTGTCTTCGTATTTCCTTGTTTTAATGCACTATTTAAAATATACATAGTGTATCCCCTAATTGACCTATAATTATTTCCTGTGGTAGGGTACACTATTACCCTGTAATATAATACCTGGTCCAATTTAAATATTATGGGTCAATATTAAGGTCTGATATTGCGCCTTGCGCTAGTTAACCATTGAAAGATGTCTTTGAATTTTTAAAGCATTTTAGAACGCTTATTTCTTCATTTTAAGCTTCTCAGAACACTCTATTTCGCATAAGCATACATAGTAAAATTTAGGGTCACGCTGTGTACCCCCTAAATGACCTATAATTATTTCCTGTGGTAGGGTACACTATTACCCTGTAATATAATACGTGGTCCAATTTAAAAATTATAGGTCAATATTAAGGTCCGATACCGTGCCGTTAGTTAACATTGAAAAATGTCTTTGAATTTTTAAAGCATTTTAGAACGCTTATTTCCTCATTTTAAGCTTCTCAGAACACTTTATTTCGCATAGGCATACATAGTAAACTTTAGGGTCACGCTGTGTACCCCCTAATTGACCTATAATTATTTCCTGTGGTAGGATACACTATAACCCTGTAATATAATACGTGGTCCAATTTAAAAATTATAGGTCAATATTAAGGTCAGATACCGTGCCGTTAGTTAACATAGAAAAGTGTCTTCGAATTTCCTTGTTTTAATGCACTATTTAAAATATACATAGTGTACCCCCTAATTGACCTATAATTATTTCCTGTGGTAGGGTACACTATTACCCTCAGATATAATACCTGGTTCAAGTTAAATATTATGGGTCAATATTAAGGTCTGATATTGCGCCTTGCGTTAGTTAACCATTGAAAGATGTCTTTGAATTTTTAAAGCATTTTAGAACGCTTATTTCTTCATTTTAAGCTTCTCAGAACACTTTATTTCGCATAGGCATACATAGTAAAATTTAGGGTCACGCTGTGTACCCCCTAAATGACCTATAATTATTTCCTGTGGTAGGGCACACTATTACCCTGTAATATAATACGTGGTCCAATTTAAAAATTATAGGTCAATATTAAGGTCCGATACCGTGCCGTTAGTTAACATAGAAAAATGTCTTTGAATTTTTAAAGCATTTTAGAACGCTTATTTCCTCATTTTAAGCTTCTCAGAACACTTTATTTCGCATAGGCATACATAGTAAACTTTAGGGTCACTCTGTGTACCCCCTAATTGACCTATAATTATTTCCTGTGGTAGGGTACACTATAACCCTGTAATATAATACGTGGTCCAGTTTAAAAATTATAGGTCAATATTAAGGTCCGATACCGTGCCGTTAGTTAACATAGAAAAGTGTCTTCGTATTTCCTTGTTTTAATGCACTATTTAAAATATACATAGTGTATCCCCTAATTGACCTATAATTATTTCCTGTGGTAGGGTACACTATTACCCTGTAATATAATACCTGGTCCAATTTAAATATTATGGGTCAATATTAAGGTCTGATATTGCGCCTTGCGCTAGTTAACCATTGAAAGATGTCTTTGAATTTTTAAAGCATTTTAGAACGCTTATTTCTTCATTTTAAGCTTCTCAGAACACTCTATTTCGCATAAGCATACATAGTAAAATTTAGGGTCACGCTGTGTACCCCCTAAATGACCTATAATTATTTCCTGTGGTAGGGTACACTATTACCCTGTAATATAATACGTGGTCCAATTTAAAAATTATAGGTCAATATTAAGGTCCGATACCGTGCCGTTAGTTAACATTGAAAAATGTCTTTGAATTTTTAAAGCATTTTAGAACGCTTATTTCCTCATTTTAAGCTTCTCAGAACACTTTATTTCGCATAGGCATACATAGTAAACTTTAGGGTCACGCTGTGTACCCCCTAATTGACCTATAATTATTTCCTGTGGTAGGATACACTATAACCCTGTAATATAATACGTGGTCCAATTTAAAAATTATAGGTCAATATTAAGGTCAGATACCGTGCCGTTAGTTAACATAGAAAAGTGTCTTCGAATTTCCTTGTTTTAATGCACTATTTAAAATATACATAGTGTACCCCCTAATTGACCTATAATTATTTCCTGTGGTAGGGTACACTATTACCCTCAGATATAATACCTGGTTCAAGTTAAATATTATGGGTCAATATTAAGGTCTGATATTGCGCCTTGCGTTAGTTAACCATTGAAAGATGTCTTTGAATTT
Source organism: Parasteatoda tepidariorum (assembly GCF_982258835.1). Taxonomy (NCBI): domain Eukaryota; kingdom Metazoa; phylum Arthropoda; class Arachnida; order Araneae; family Theridiidae; genus Parasteatoda; species Parasteatoda tepidariorum. The sequence continues at coordinate 755,429 of NW_028257373.1, read as the reverse complement.
TTAAAGCATTTTAGAACGCTTATTTCTTCATTTTAAGCATCTCAGAACACTCTATTTCGCATAGGCATACATAGTAAACTTTAGGGTCACGCTGTGTACCCCCTAATTGACCTACAATTATTTCCTGTTGTAGGGTACACTATTACCCTGTAATATAATAGGTGGTCCAATTTAAAAATTATAGGTCAATATTAAGGTCCGATACCGTGCCGTTAGTTAGCATAGAAAAATGTCTTTGAATTTTTAAAGCATTTTAGAACGCTTATTTCCTCATTTTAAGCTTCTCAGAACACTTCATTTCGCATAGGCATACATAGAAAACTTTAGGGTCACTCTGCGTACCCCCTAATTGACCTATAATTATTTCCTGTGGTAGGGTACACTATAACCCTGTAATATAATACGTGGTCCAATTTAAAAATTATAGGTCAATATTAAGGTCCGATACCGTGCCGTTAGTTAACATAGAAAAGTGTCTTCGTATTTCCTTGTTTTAATGCACTATTTAAAATATACATAGTGTACCCCCTAATTGACCTATAATTATTTCCTGTGGTAGGGTACACTATTACCCTGTAATATAATACCTGGTCCAATTTAAATATTATGGGTCAATATTAAGGTCTGATATTGCGCCTTGCGTTAGATAACCATTGAAAGATGTCTTTGAATTTTTAAAGCATTTTAGAACGCTTATTTCTTCATTTTAAGCTTCTCAGAACACTCTATTTCGCATAGGCATACATAGTAAAATTTAGGGTCACGCTGTGTACCCCCTAAATGACCTATAATTATTTCCTGTGGTAGGGTACACTATTACTCTGTAATATAATACGTGGTCCAATTTAAAAATTATAGGTCAATATTAAGTTCCGATACCGTGCCGTTATTTAACATTGAAAAATGTCTTCGTATTTCCTTGTTTTAATGCACTATTTAAAATATTCATAGTGTACCCCCTAATTGACCTATAATTATTTCCTGTGGTAGGGTACACTATTACCCTGTAATACAATACCTGGTTCAATTTAAATATTATGGGTCAATATTAAGGTTTGATATTGCGCCTTGCGTTAGTTAACCATTGAAAGATGTCTTTGAATTTTTAAAGCATTTTAGAACGCTTATTTCTTCATTTTAAGCTTCTCAGAACACTTTATTTCGCATAGGCATACGTAGTAAACTTTAGGGTCACGCTGTGTACCCCCTAATTGACCTCTAATTATTTCCTGTGGTAGGGTACACTATTACCCTGTAATATAATAGGTGGTCCAATTTAAAAATTATAGGTCAATATTAAGGTCCGATACCGTGCCGTTAGTTAACATAGAAAAATGTCTTTGAATTTTTAAAGCATTTTAGAACGCTTATTTCCTCATTTTAAGCTTCTCAGAACACTTTATTTCACATAGGCATACATAGTAAATTTTAGGGTCACTCTGTGTACCCCCTAATTGACCTATAATTATTTCCTGTGGTAGGGTACACTATAACCCTATAATATAATACGTGGTCCAATTTAAAAATTATAGGTCAATATTAAGGTGCAATACCGTGCCGTTAGTTAACATAGAAAAGTGTCTTCGTATTTTCTTGTTTTAATGCACTATTTAAAACATACATAGTGTACCCCCTAATTGACCTATAATTATTTCCTGTTGTAGGGTACACTATTACCCTGTAATATAATACCTGGTCCAATTGAAATATTATGGTTCCATATTAAGGTCTGAATTCGCGCCTTGCGTTAGTTAATAATTGAAAGATGTCTTTGAATTTTTAAAGCATTTTAGAACGCTTATTTCTTCATTTTAAGCTTCTCAGAACACTCTATTTCGCATAGACATACATAGTAAATTTTAGGGTCACGCTGTGTACCACCTAATTGACCTGTAATTATTTCCTGTGGTAGGGTACACTATAACCCTGTAATATAATACGTGGTCCAGTTTAAAAATTATAGGTCAATATTAAGGTCCGATACCGTGCCGTTAGTTAACATAGAAAAGTGTCTTCGTATTTCCTTGTTTTAATGCACTATTTAAAATATACATAGTGTATCCCCTAATTGACCTATAATTATTTCCTGTGGTAGGGTACACTATTACCCTGTAATATAATACCTGGTCCAATTTAAATATTATGGGTCAATATTAAGGTCTGATATTGCGCCTTGCGCTAGTTAACCATTGAAAGATGTCTTTGAATTTTTAAAGCATTTTAGAACGCTTATTTCTTCATTTTAAGCTTCTCAGAACACTCTATTTCGCATAAGCATACATAGTAAAATTTAGGGTCACGCTGTGTACCCCCTAAATGACCTATAATTATTTCCTGTGGTAGGGTACACTATTACCCTGTAATATAATACGTGGTCCAATTTAAAAATTATAGGTCAATATTAAGGTCCGATACCGTGCCGTTAGTTAACATTGAAAAATGTCTTTGAATTTTTAAAGCATTTTAGAACGCTTATTTCCTCATTTTAAGCTTCTCAGAACACTTTATTTCGCATAGGTATACATAGTAAACTTTAGGGTCACGCTGTGTACCCCCTAATTGACCTATAATTATTTCCTGTGGTAGGATACACTATAACCCTGTAATATAATACGTGGTCCAATTTAAAAATTATAGGTCAATATTAAGGTCAGATACCGTGCCGTTAGTTAACATAGAAAAGTGTCTTCGAATTTCCTTGTTTTAATGCACTATTTAAAATATACATAGTGTACCCCCTAATTGACCTATAATTATTTCCTGTGGTAGGGTACACTATTACCCTCAGATATAATATCTGGTTCAAGTTAAATATTATGGGTCAATATTAAGGTCTGATATTGCGCCTTGCGTTAGTTAACCATTGAAAGATGTCTTTGAATTTTTAAAGCATTTTAGAACGCTTATTTCTTCATTTTAAGCATCTCAGAACACTCTATTTCGCATAGGCATACATAGTAAACTTTAGGGTCACGCTGTGTACCCCCTAATTGACCTATAATTATTTCCTGTTGTAGGGTACACTATTACCCTGTAATATAATAGGTGGTCCAATTTAAAAATTATAGGTCAATATTAAGGTCCGATACCGTGCCGTTAGTTAGCATAGAAAAATGTCTTTGAATTTTTAAAGCATTTTAGAACGCTTATTTCCTCATTTTAAGCTTCTCAGAACACTTCATTTCGCATAGGCATACATAGAAAACTTTAGGGTCACTCTGCGTACCCCCTAATTGACCTATAATTATTTCCTGTGGTAGGGTACACTATAACCCTGTAATATAATACGTGGTCCAATTTAAAAATTATAGGTCAATATTAAGGTCCGATACCGTGCCGTTAGTTAACATAGAAAAGTGTCTTCGTATTTCCTTGTTTTAATGCACTATTTAAAATATACATAGTGTACCCCCTAATTGACCTATAATTATTTCCTGTGGTAGGGTACACTATTACCCTGTAATATAATAGGTGGTCCAATTTAAAAATTATAGGTCAATATTAAGGTCCGATACCGTGCCGTTAGTTAACATAGAAAAATGTCTTTGAATTTTTAAAGCATTTTAGAACGCTTATTTCTTCATTTTAAGCTTCTCAGAACACTCTATTTCGCATAGACATACATAGTAAATTTTAGGGTCACGCTGTGTACCACCTAATTGACCTATAATTATTTCCTGTGGTAAGGTACACTATTACCCTGTAATATAATACGTGGTACAATTAATAAATTATAGGTCAATATTAAGGTCCGATACCGTGCCGTTAGTTAACATAGAAAAGTGTCTTCGTATTTCCTTGTTTTAATGCACTATTTAAAATATACATAGTGTACCCCCTAATTGACCTATAATTATTTCCTGTGGTAGGGTACACTATTACCGTGTAATATAATACCTGGTCCAATTTAAATATTATGGGTCAATATTAAGGTCTGATATTGCGCCTTGCGCTAGTTAACCATTGAAAGATGTCTTTGAATTTTTAAAGCATTTTAGAACGCTTATTTCTTCATTTTAAGCTTCTCAGAACACTCTATTTCGCATAAGCATACATAGTAAAATTTAGGGTCACGCTGTGTACCCCCTAAATGACCTATAATTATTTCCTGTGGTAGGGTACACTATTACCCTGTAATATAATACGTGGTCCAATTTAAAAATTATAGGTCAATATTAAGGACCGATACCGTGCCGTTAGTTAACATTGAAAAATGTCTTTGAATTTTTAAAGCATTTTCGAACGCTTATTTCCTCATTTTAAGCTTCTCAGAACACTTTATTTCGCATAGGCATACATAGTAAACTTTAGGGTCACGCTGTGTACCCCCTAATTGACCTATAATTATTTCCTGTGGTAGGGTACACTATTACCCTGTAATACAATACCTGGTTCAATTTAAATATTATGGGTCAATATTAAGGTTTGATATTGCGCCTTGCGTTAGTTAACCATTGAAAGATGTCTTTGAATTTTTAAAGCATTTTAGAACGCTTATTTCTTCATTTTAAGCTTCTCAGAACACTTTATTTCGCATAGGCATACATAGTAAACTTTAGGGTCACGCTGTGTACCCCCTAATTGACCTATAATTATTTCCTGTGGTAAGGTACACTATTACCCTGTAATATATTAGGTGATCCAATTTAAAAAATATAGGTCAATATTAAGGTCCGATACCGTGCCGTTAGTTAGCATAGAAAAATGTCATTGAATTTTTAAAGCATTTTAGAACGCTTATTTCCTCATTTTAAGCTTCTCAGAACACTTTATTTCGCATAGGCATACATAGTAAACTTTAGGGTCACTCTTCGTACCCCCTAATTTACATATAATTATTTCCTGTGGTAGGGTACACTATAACCCTGTAATATAATACGTGGTCCAATTTAAAAATTATAGGTCAATATTAAGGTCCGATACCGTGCCGTTAGTTAACATAGAAAAGTGTCTTCGTATTTCCTTGTTTTAATGCACAATTTAAAATATACATAGTGTACCCCCTAATTGACCTATAATTATTTCCTGTGGTAGGGTACACTATTACCCTGTAATATAATACCTGGTCCAATTTAAATATTATGGGTCAATATTAAGGTCTGATATTGCGCCTTGCGTTAGTTAACCATTGAAAGATGTCTTTGAATTTTTAAAGCATTTTAGAACGCTTATTTCTTCATTTTAAGCATCTCAGAACACTCTATTTCGCATAGGCATACATAGTAAAATTTAGGGTCACGCTGTGTACCCCCTAAATGACCTATAATTATTTCCTTTGGTAGGGTACACTATTACCCTGTAATATAATACGTGGTCCAATTTAAAAATTATAGGTCAATAATAAGGTGCGATACCGTGCTGTTAGTTAACATAGAAAAATGTCTTTGAATTTTTAAAGCATTTTAGAACGCTTATTTCTTCATTTTAAGCTTCTCAGAACACTCTATTTCGCATAGGCATACATAGTAAATTTTAGGGTCACGCTGTGTACCACCTAATTGACCTATAATTATTTCCTGTGGTAAGGTACACTATTACCCTGTAATATAATACGTGGTACAATTTAAAAATTATAGGTCAATATTAAGGTCCGATACCGTGCCGTTAGTTAACATAGAAAAGTGTCTTCGTATTTCCTTGTTTTAATGCACTATTTAAAATATACATAGTGTACCCCCTAAATGACCTATAATTATTTCCTGTGGTAGGGTACACTATTACCCTGTAATATAATAGGTGGTCCAATTTAAAAATTATAGGTCAATATTAAGGTCCGATACCGTGAAGTTAGTTAACATAGAAAAATGTCTTTGAATTTTTATAGCATTTTAGAACGCTTATTTCCTCATTTTAAGCTTCTCAGAACACTTTATTTCGCATAGGCATACATAGTAAACTTTAGGGTCACTCTGTGTACCCCCTAATTGTCCTATAATTATTTCCTGTGGTAGGGTACACTATAACCCTGTAATATAATACGTGGTCCAGTTTAAAAATTATAGGTCAATATTAAGGTCCGATACCGTGCCGTTAGTTAACATAGAAAAGTGTCTTCGTATTTCCTTGTTTTAATGCACTATTTAAAATATACATAGTGTACCCCCTAATTGACCTATAGTTATTTCCTGTGGTAGGGTACACTATTACCCTGTAATATAATACCTGGTCCAATTTAAATATTATGGGTCAATATTAAGGTCTGATATTGCGCCTTGCGTTAGTTAACCATTGAAAGATGTCTTTGAATTTTTTAAAGCATTTTAGAACGCTTATTTCTTCATTTTAAGCTTCTCAGAACACTCTATTTCGCATAGGCATACATAGTAAATTTTAGGGTCACGCTGTGTACCACCTAATTGACCTATAATTATTTCCTGTGGTAAGGTACACTATTACCCTGTAATATAATACGTGGTACAATTTAAAAATTATAGGTCAATATTAAGGTCCGATACCGTGCCGTTAGTTAACATAGAAAAGTGTCTTCGTATTTCCTTGTTTTAATGCACTATTTAAAATATACATAGTGTACCCCCTAATTGACCTATAATTATTTCCTGTGGTAGGGTACACTATTACCCTGTAATATAATACCTATTCCAATTTAAATATTATGGGTCAATATTAAGGTCTGATATTGCGCCTTGCGTTAGTTAACCATTGAAAGATGTCTTTGAATTTTTAAAGCATTTTAGAACGCTTATTTCTTCATTTTAAGCATCTCAGAACACTCTATTTCGCATAGGCATACATAGTAAAATTTAGGGTCACGCTGTGTACCCCCTAAATGACCTATAATTATATCCTGTGGTAGGGTACACTATTACCCTGTAATATAATACGTGGTCCAATTTAAAAATTATAGGTCAATATTAAGGTCCGATACCGCGCCGTTAGTTAACATAGAAAAATGTCTTTGAATTTTTAAAGCATTTTAGAACGCTTATTTCCTCATTTTAAGCTTCTCAGAACACTTTATTTCGCATAGGCATACATAGTAAACTTTAGGGTCACGCTGTGTACCCCCTAATTGACCTATAATTATTTCCTTTGGTGGGGTACACTATTACCCTGAAATATAATACCTGGTCCAATTTAAAAATTATAGGTCAATAATAAGGTCCGATACCGTGCCGTTAGTTAACATAGAAAAATATCTTTGAATTTTTAAAGCATTTTAGAACGCTTATTTCTTCATTTTAAGCTTCTCAGAGCACTCTATTTCGCATAGGCATACATAGTAAAATTTAGGGTCACGCTGTGTACCCCCTAAATGACCTATAATTATTTCCTGTGGTAGGGCACACTATTACCCTGTAATATAATACGTGGTCCAATTTAAAAATTATAGGTCAATATTAAGTTCCGATACCGTGCCGTTAGTTAACATTGAAAAATGTCTTCGTATTTCCTTGTTTTAATGCACTATTTAAAATATACATAGTGTACCCCCTAATTGACCTATAATTATTTCCTGTGGTAGGGTACACTATTACCCTGTAATACAATACCTGGTTCAATTTAAATATTATGGGTCAATATTAAGGTTTGATATTGCGCCTTGCGTTAGTTAACCATTGAAAGATGTCTTTGAATTTTTAAAGCATTTTAGAACGCTTATTTCTTCATTTTAAGCTTCTCAGAACACTCTATTTCGCATAGGCATACATAGTAAAATTTAGGGTCACGCTGTGTACCCCCTAAATGACCTATAATTATTTCCTGTGGTAGGGTACACTATTACCCTCCAATATAATACGTGGTCCAATTTAAAAATTATAGGTCAATATTAAGGTCCGATACCGTGCCGTTAGTTAACATAGAAAAATGTCTTTGAATTTTTAAAGCATTTTAGAACGCTTATTTCCTCATTTTAAGCTTCTCAGAACACTTTATTTCGCATAGGCATACATAGTAAACTTTAGGGTCACTCTGTGTACCCCCTAATTGACCTATAATTATTTCCTGTGGTAGGGTACACTATAACCCTGTAATATAATACGTGGTCCAATTTAAAAATTATAGGTCAATATTAAGGTCCGATACCGTGCCGTTAGTTAACATAGAAAAATGTCTTTGAATTTTTATAGCATTTTAGAACGCTTATTTCCTCATTTTAAGCTTCTCAGAACACTTTATTTCGCATAGGCATACATAGTAAACTTTAGGGTCACTCTGTGTACCCCCTAATTGTCCTATAATTATTTCCTGTGGTAGGGTACACTATAACCCTGTAATATAATACGTGGTCCAATTTAAAATTATAGGTCAATATTAAGGTCCGATACCGTGCCGTTAGTTAACATAGAAAAGTGTCTTTGTATTTCCTTGTTTTAATGCACTATTTAAAATATACATAGTGTACCCCCTAATTGACCTATAATTATTTCCTGAGGTAGGGTACACTATTACCCTGTAATATAATACCTGGTCCAATTTAAATATTATGGGTCAATATTAAGGTCTGATATTGCGCCTTGCGTTAGTTAACCATTGAAAGATGTCTTTGAATTTTTAAAGCATTTTAGAACGCTTATTTCTTCATTTTAAGCTTCTCAGAACACTCTATTTCGCATAGGCATACATAGTAAATTTTAGGGTCACGCTGTGTACCACCTAATTGACCTATAATTATTTCCTGTGGTAAGGTACACTATTACCCTGTAATATAATACGTGGTACAATTTAAAAATTATAGGTCAATATTAAGGTCCGATACCGTGCCGTTAGTTAACATAGAAAAGTGTCTTCGTATTTCCTTGTTTTAATGCACTATTTAAAATATACATAGTGTACCCCCTAATTGACCTATAATTATTTCCTGTGGTAGGGTACACTATTACCCTGTAATATAATACCTATTCCAATTTAAATATTATGGGTTAATATTAAGGTCTGATATTGCGCCTTGCGTTAGTTAACCATTGAAAGATGTCTTTGAATTTTTAAAGCATTTTAGAACGCTTATTTCTTCATTTTAAGCATCTCAGAACACTCTATTTCGCATAGGCATACATAGTAAAATTTAGGGTCACGCTGTGTACCCCCTAAATGACCTATAATTATATCCTGTGGTAGGGTACACTATTACCCTGTAATATAATACGTGGTCCAATTTAAAAATTATAGGTCAATATTAAGGTCCGATACCGTGCCGTTAGTTAACATAGAAAAATGTCTTTGAATTTTTAAAGCATTTTAGAACGCTTATTTCCTCATTTTAAGCTTCTCAGAACAATTTATTTCGCATAGGCATACATAGTAAACTTTAGGGTCACGCTGTGTACCCCCTAATTGACCTATAATTATTTCCTTTGGTTTGGGTACACTATTTCCCTGTAATATAATACCTGGTTCAATTTAAAAATTATAGGTCAATAATAAGGTCCGATACCGTGCCGTTAGTTAACATAGAAAAATGTCTTTGAATTTTTAAAGCATTTTAGAACGCTTATTTCTTCATATTAAGCTTCTCAGAGCACTCTATTTCGCATAGGCATACATAGTAAAATTTAGGGTCACGCTGTGTACCCCCTAAATGACCTATAATTATTTCCTGTGGTAGGGCACACTATTACCCTGTAATATAATACGTGGTCCAATTTAAAAATTATAGGTCAATATTAAGGTCCGATACCGTGCCGTTAGTTAACTTAGAAAAATGTCTTTGAAGTTTTAAAGCATTTTAGAACGCTTATTTCCTCATTTTAAGCTTCTCAGAACACTTTATTTCGCATAGGCATACATAGTAAATTTTAGGGTCACTCTGTGTACCCCCTAATTGACCTATAATTATTTCCTGTGGTAGGGTACACTATAACCCTGTAATATAATACGTGGTCCAATTTAAAAATTATAGGTCAATATTAAGGTGCAATACCGTGCCGTTATTTAACATAGAAAAGTGTCTTCGTATTTTCTTGTTTTAATGCACTATTTAAAACATACATAGTGTACCCCCTAATTGACCTATAATTATTTCCTGTTGTAGGGTACACTATTACCCTGTAATATAATACCTGGTCCAATTGAAATATTATGGTTCCATATTAAGGTCTGATATCGCGCCTTGCGTTAGTTAATAATTGAAAGATGTCTTTGAATTTTTAAAGCATTTTAGAACGCTTATTTCTTCATTTTAAGCTTCTCAGAACACTCTATTTCGCATAGACATACATAGTAAATTTTAGGGTCACGCTGTGTGCCACCTAATTGACCTATAATTATTTCCTGTGGAAAGGTACACTATTACCCTGTAATATAATACGTGGTACAATTAATAAATTATAGGTCAATATTAAGGTCCGATACCGTGCCGTTAGTTAACATAGAAAAGTGTCTTCGTATTTCCTTGTTTTAATGCACTATTTAAAATATACATAGTGTACCCCCTAATTGACCTATAATTATTTCCTGTGGTAGGGTACACTATTACCCTGTAATATAATACCTGGTCCAATTTAAATATTATGGGTCAATATTAAGGTCTGATATTGCGCCTTGCGCTAGTTAACCATTGAAAGATGTCTTTGAATTTTTAAAGCATTTTAGAACGCTTATTTCTTCATTTTAAGCTTCTCAGAACACTCTATTTCGCATAAGCATACATAGTAAAATTTAGGGTCACGCTGTGTACCCCCTAAATGACCTATAATTATTTCCTGTGGTAGGGTACACTATTACCCTGTAATATAATACGTGGTCCAATTTAAAAATTATAGGTCAATATTAAGGACCGATACCGTGCCGTTAGTTAACATTGAAAAATGTCTTTGAATTTTTAAAGCATTTTAGAACGCTTATTTCCTCATTTTAAGCTTCTCAGAACACTTTATTTCGCATAGGCATACATAGTAAACTTTAGGGTCTCTCTGTGTACCCCCTAATTGACCTATAATTATTTCCTGTTGTAGGGTACACTATAACCCTGTAATATAATACGTGGTCCAATTTAAAAATTATAGGTCAATATTAAGGTCCGATACCGTGCCGTTAGTTAACATAGAAAAGTGTATTCGTATTTCCTTGTTTTAATGCACTATTTAAAATATACATAGTGTACCCCCTAATTGACCTATAATTATTTCATGTGGTAGGGTACACTATTACCCTGTAATATAATACCTATTCCAATTTAAATATTATGGGTCAATATTAAGGTCTGATATTGCGCCTTGCGTTAGTTAACCATTGAAAGATGTCTTTGAATTTTTAAAGCATTTTAGAACGCTTATTTCTTCATTTTAAGCATCTCAGAACACTCTATTTCGCATAGGCATACATAGTAAAATTTAGGGTCACGCTGTGTACCCCCTAAATGACCTATAATTATTTCCTGTGGTAGGGTACACTATTACCCTGTAATATAATACGTGGTCCAATTTAAAAATTATAGGTCAATATTAAGGTCCGATACCGTGCCGTTAGTTAACATTGAAAAATGTCTTTGAATTTTTAAAGCATTTTAGAACGCTTATTTCCTCATTTTAAGCTTCTCAGAACACTTTATTTCGCATAGGTATACATAGTAAACTTTAGGGTCACGCTGTGTACCCCCTAATTGACCTATAATTATTTCCTGTGGTAGGATACACTATAACCCTGTAATATAATACGTGGTCCAATTTAAAAATTATAGGTCAATATTAAGGTCAGATACCGTGCCGTTAGTTAACATAGAAAAGTGTCTTCGAATTTCCTTGTTTTAATGCACTATTTAAAATATACATAGTGTACCCCCTAATTGACCTATAATTATTTCCTGTGGTAGGGTACACTATTACCCTCAGATATAATATCTGGTTCAAGTTAAATATTATGGGTCAATATTATGGTCTGATATTGCGCCTTGCGTTAGTTAACCATTGAAAGATGTCTTTGAGTTTTTAAAGCATTTTAGAACGCTTATTTCTTCATTTTAAGCATCTCAGAACACTCTATTTCGCATAGGCATACATAGTAAACTTTAGGGTCACGCTGTGTACCCCCTAATTGACCTATAATTATTTCCTGTTGTAGGGTACACTATTACCCTGTAATATAATAGGTGGTCCAATTTAAAAATTATAGGTCAATATTAAGGTCCGATACCGTGCCGTTAGTTAGCATAGAAAAATGTCTTTGAATTTTTAAAGCATTTTAGAACGCTTATTTCCTCATTTCAAGCTTCTCAGAACACTTCATTTCGCATAGGCATACATAGAAAACTTTAGGGTCACTCTGCGTACCCCCTAATTGACCTATAATTATTTCCTGTGGTAGGGTACACTATAACCCTGTAATATAATACGTGGTCCAATTTAAAAATTATAGGTCAATATTAAGGTCCGATACCGTGCCGTTAGTTAACATAGAAAAGTGTCTTCGTATTTCCTTGTTTTAATGCACTATTTAAAATATACATAGTGTACCCCCTAATTGACCTATAATTATTTCCTGTGGTAGGGTACACTATTACCCTGTAATATAATAGGTGGTCCAATTTAAAAATTATAGGTCAATATTAAGGTCCGATACCGTGCCGTTAGTTAACATAGAAAAATGTCTTTGAATTTTTAAAGCATTTTAGAACGCTTATTTCCTCATTTTAAGCTTCTCAGAACACTTTATTTCGCATAGGCATACATAGTAAATTTTAGGGTCACTCTGTGTACCCCCTAATTGACCTATAATTATTTCCTGTGGTAGGGTACACTATAACCCTGTAATATAATACGTGGTCCAATTTAAAAATTATAGGTCAATATTAAGGTGCAATACCGTGCCGTTAGTTAACATAGAAAAGTGTCTTAGTATTTTCTTGTTTTAATGCACTATTTAAAACATACATAGTGTACCCCCTAATTGACCTATAATTATTTCCTGTTGTAGGGTACACTATTACCCTGTAATATAATACCTGGTCCAATTGAAATATTATGGTTCCATATTAAGGTCTGATATCGCGCCTTGCGTTAGTTAATAATTGAAAGATGTCTTTGAATTTTTAAAGCATTTTAGAACGCTTATTTCTTCATTTTAAGCTTCTCAGAACACTCTATTTCGCATAGACATACATAGTAAATTTTAGGGTCACGCTGTGTACCACCTAATTGACCTATAATTATTTCCTGTGGTAAGGTACACTATTACCCTGTAATATAATACGTGGTACAATTAATAAATTATAGGTCAATATTAAGGTCCGATACCGTGCCGTTAGTTAACATAGAAAAGTGTCTTCGTATTTCCTTGTTTTAATGCACTATTTAAAATATACATAGTGTACCCCCTAATTGACCTATAATTATTTCCTGTGGTAGGGTACACTATTACCGTGTAATATAATACCTGGTCCAATTTAAATATTATGGGTCAATATTAAGGTCTGATATTGCGCCTTGCGCTAGTTAACCATTGAAAGATGTCTTTGAATTTTTAAAGCATTTTAGAACGCTTATTTCTTCATTTTAAGCTTCTCAGAACACTCTATTTCGCATAAGCATACATAGTAAAATTTAGGGTCACGCTGTGTACCCCCTAAATGACCTATAATTATTTCCTGTGGTAGGGTACACTATTACCCTGTAATATAATACGTGGTCCAATTTAAAAATTATAGGTCAATATTAAGGACCGATACCGTGCCGTTAGTTAACATTGAAAAATGTCTTTGAATTTTTAAAGCATTTTCGAACGCTTATTTCCTCATTTTAAGCTTCTCAGAACACTTTATTTCGCATAGGCATACATAGTAAACTTTAGGGTCACGCTGTGTACCCCCTAATTGACCTATAATTATTTCCTGTGGTAGGGTACACTATTACCCTGTAATACAATACCTGGTTCAATTTAAATATTATGGGTCAATATTAAGGTTTGATATTGCGCCTTGCGTTAGTTAACCATTGAAAGATGTCTTTGAATTTTTAAAGCATTTTAGAACGCTTATTTCTTCATTTTAAGCTTCTCAGAACACTTTATTTCGCATAGGCATACATAGTAAACTTTAGGGTCACGCTGTGTACCCCCTAATTGACCTATAATTATTTCCTGTGGTAAGGTACACTATTACCCTGTAATATATTAGGTGATCCAATTTAAAAAATATAGGTCAATATTAAGGTCCGATACCGTGCCGTTAGTTAGCATAGAAAAATGTCATTGAATTTTTAAAGCATTTTAGAACGCTTATTTCCTCATTTTAAGCTTCTCAGAACACTTTATTTCGCATAGGCATACATAGTAAACTTTAGGGTCACTCTTCGTACCCCCTAATTTACATATAATTATTTCCTGTGGTAGGGTACACTATAACCCTGTAATATAATACGTGGTCCAATTTAAAAATTATAGGTCAATATTAAGGTCCGATACCGTGCCGTTAGTTAACATAGAAAAGTGTCTTCGTATTTCCTTGTTTTAATGCACTATTTAAAATATACATAGTGTACCCCCTAAATGACCTATAATTATTTCCTGTGGTAGGGTACACTATTACCCTGTAATATAATAGGTGGTCCAATTTAAAAATTATAGGTCAATATTAAGGTCCGATACCGTGAAGTTAGTTAACATAGAAAAATGTCTTTGAATTTTTATAGCATTTTAGAACGCTTATTTCCTCATTTTAAGCTTCTCAGAACACTTTATTTCGCATAGGCATACATAGTAAACTTTAGGGTCACTCTGTGTACCCCCTAATTGTCCTATAACTATTTCCTGTGGTAGGGTACACTATAACCCTGTAATATAATACGTGGTCCAGTTTAAAAATTATAGGTCAATATTAAGGTCCGATACCGTGCCGTTAGTTAACATAGAAAAGTGTCTTCGTATTTCCTTGTTTTAATGCACTATTTAAAATATACATAGTGTACCCCCTAATTGACCTATAGTTATTTCCTGTGGTAGGGTACACTATTACCCTGTAATATAATACCTGGTCCAATTTAAATATTATGGGTCAATATTAAGGTCTGATATTGCGCCTTGCGTTAGTTAACCATTGAAAGATGTCTTTGAATTTTTTAAAGCATTTTAGAACGCTTATTTCTTCATTTTAAGCTTCTCAGAACACTCTATTTCGCATAGGCATACATAGTAAATTTTAGGGTCACGCTGTGTACCACCTAATTGACCTATAATTATTTCCTGTGGTAAGGTACACTATTACCCTGTAATATAATACGTGGTACAATTTAAAAATTATAGGTCAATATTAAGGTCCGATACCGTGCCGTTAGTTAACATAGAAAAGTGTCTTCGTATTTCCTTGTTTTAATGCACTATTTAAAATATACATAGTGTACCCCCTAATTGACCTATAATTATTTCCTGTGGTAGGGTACACTATTACCCTGTAATATAATACCTATTCCAATTTAAATATTATGGGTCAATATTAAGGTCTGATATTGCGCCTTGCGTTAGTTAACCATTGAAAGATGTCTTTGAATTTTTAAAGCATTTTAGAACGCTTATTTCTTCATTTTAAGCATCTCAGAACACTCTATTTCGCATAGGCATACATAGTAAAATTTAGGGTCACGCTGTGTACCCCCTAAATGACCTATAATTATATCCTGTGGTAGGGTACACTATTACCCTGTAATATAATACGTGGTCCAATTTAAAAATTATAGGTCAATATTAAGGTCCGATACCGCGCCGTTAGTTAACATAGAAAAATGTCTTTGAATTTTTAAAGCATTTTAGAACGCTTATTTCCTCATTTTAAGCTTCTCAGAACACTTTATTTCGCATAGGCATACATAGTAAACTTTAGGGTCACGCTGTGTACCCCCTAATTGACCTATAATTATTTCCTTTGGTGGGGTACACTATTACCCTGTAATATAATACCTGGTCCAATTTAAAAATTATAGGTCAATAATAAGGTCCGATACCGTGCCGTTAGTTAACATAGAAAAATATCTTTGAATTTTTAAAGCATTTTAGAACGCTTATTTCTTCATTTTAAGCTTCTCAGAGCACTCTATTTCGCATAGGCATACATAGTAAAATTTAGGGTCACGCTGTGTACCCCCTAAATGACCTATAATTATTTCCTGTGGTAGGGCACACTATTACCCTGTAATATAATACGTGGTCCAATTTAAAAATTATAGGTCAATATTAAGTTCCGATACCGTGCCGTTAGTTAACATTGAAAAATGTCTTCGTATTTCCTTGTTTTAATGCACTATTTAAAATATACATAGTGTACCCCCTAATTGACCTATAATTATTTCCTGTGGTAGGGTACACTATTACCCTGTAATACAATACCTGGTTCAATTTAAATATTATGGGTCAATATTAAGGTTTGATATTGCGCCTTGCGTTAGTTAACCATTGAAAGATGTCTTTGAATTTTTAAAGCATTTTAGAACGCTTATTTCTTCATTTTAAGCTTCTCAGAACACTCTATTTCGCATAGGCATACATAGTAAAATTTAGGGTCACGCTGTGTACCCCCTAAATGACCTATAATTATTTCCTGTGGTAGGGTACACTATTACCCTCCAATATAATACGTGGTCCAATTTAAAAATTATAGGTCAATATTAAGGTCCGATACCGTGCCGTTAGTTAACATAGAAAAATGTCTTTGAATTTTTAAAGCATTTTAGAACGCTTATTTCCTCATTTTAAGCTTCTCAGAACACTTTATTTCGCATAGGCATACATAGTAAACTTTAGGGTCACTCTGTGTACCCCCTAATTGACCTATAATTATTTCCTGTGGTAGGGTACACTATAACCCTGTAATATAATACGTGGTCCAATTTAAAAATTATAGGTCAATATTAAGGTGCAATACCGTGCCGTTAGTTAACATAGAAAAGAGTCTTCGTATTTTCTTGTTTTAATGCACTATTTAAAACATACATAGTGTACATCCTAATTGACCTATAATTATTTCCTGTTGTAGGGTACACTATTACCCTGTAATATAATACCTGGTCCAATTGAAATATTATGGTTCCATATTAAGGTCTGATATCGCGCCATGCGTTAGTTAACCATTGAAAGATGTCTTTGAATTTTTAAAGCATTTTAGAACGCTTATTTCTTCATTTTAAGCTTCTCAGAACACTTTATTTCGCATAGGCATACATAGTAAACTTTAGGGTCACGCTGTGTACCCCCTAATTGACCTATAATTATTTCCTGTGGTAGGGTACACTATTACCCTGTAATATAATAGGTGGTCCAATTTAAAAATTATAGGTCAATATTAAGGTCCGATACCGTGCCGTTAGTTAGCATAGAAAAATGTCTTTGAATTTTTAAAGCATTTTAGAACGCTTATTTCCTCATTTTAAGCTTCTCAGAACACTTCATTTCGCATAGGCATACATAGAAAACTTTAGGGTCACTCTGCGTACCCCCTAATTGACCTATAATTATTTCCTGTGGTAGGGTACACTATAACCCTGTAATATAATACGTGGTCCAATTTAAAAATTATAGGTCAATATTAAGGTCCGATACCGTGCCGTTAGTTAACATAGAAAAGTGTCTTTGTATTTCCTTGTTTTAATGCACTATTTAAAATATACATAGTGTACCCCCTAATTGACCTATAATTATTTCCTGTGGTAGGGTACACTATTACCCTGTAATATAATACCTGGTCCAATTTAAATATTATGGGTCAATATTAAGGTCTGATATTGCGCCTTGCGTTAGTTAACCATTGAAAGATGTCTTTGAATTTTTAAAGCATTTTAGAACGCTTATTTCTTCATTTTAAGCTTCTCAGAACACTCTATTTCGCATAGGCATACATAGTAAATTTTAGGGTCACGCTGTGTACCACCTAATTGACCTATAATTATTTCCTGTGGTAAGGTACACTATTACCCTGTAATATAATACGTGGTACAATTTAAAAATTATAGGTCAATATTAAGGTCCGATACCGTGCCGTTAGTTAACATAGAAAAGTGTCTTCGTATTTCCTTGTTTTAATGCACTATTTAAAATATACATAGTGTACCCCCTAATTGACCTATAATTATTTCCTGTGGTAGGGTACACTATTACCCTGTAATATAATACCTATTCCAATTTAAATATTATGGGTTAATATTAAGGTCTGATATTGCGCCTTGCGTTAGTTAACCATTGAAAGATGTCTTTGAATTTTTAAAGCATTTTAGAACGCTTATTTCTTCATTTTAAGCATCTCAGAACACTCTATTTCGCATAGGCATACATAGTAAAATTTAGGGTCACGCTGTGTACCCCCTAAATGACCTATAATTATATCCTGTGGTAGGGTACACTATTACCCTGTAATATAATACGTGGTCCAATTTAAAAATTATAGGTCAATATTAAGGTCCAATACCGTGCCGTTAGTTAACATAGAAAAATGTCTTTGAATTTTTAAAGCATTTTAGAACGCTTATTTCCTCATTTTAAGCTTCTCAGAACAATTTATTTCGCATAGGCATACATAGTAAACTTTAGGGTCACGCTGTGTACCCCCTAATTGACCTATAATTATTTCCTTTGGTTTGGGTACACTATTACCCTGTAATATAATACCTGGTTCAATTTAAAAATTATAGGTCAATAATAAGGTCCGATACCGTGCCGTTAGTTAACATAGAAAAATGTCTTTGAATTTTTAAAGCATTTTAGAACACTTATTTCTTCATTTTAAGCTTCTCAGAGCACTCTATTTCGCATAGGCATACATAGTAAAATTTAGGGTCACGCTGTGTACCCCCTAAATGACCTATAATTATTTCCTGTGGTAGGGCACACTATTACCCTGTAATATAATACGTGGTCCAATTTAAAAATTATAGGTCAATATTAAGTTCCGATACCGTGCCGTTAGTTAACATTGAAAAATGTCTTCGTATTTCCTTGTTTTAATGCACTATTTAAAATATACATAGTGTACCCCATAATTGACCTATAATTATTTCCTGTGGTAGGGTACACTATTACCCTGTAATACAATACCTGGTTCAATTTAAATATTATGGGTCAATATTAAGGTTTGATATTGCGCCTTGCGTTAGTTAACCATTGAAAGATGTCTTTGAATTTTTAAAGCATTTTAGAACGCTTATTTCCTCATTTTAAGCTTCTCAGAACACTTTATTTCGCATAGGCATACATAGTAAACTTTAGGGTCTCTCTGTGTACCCCCTAATTGACCTATAATTATTTCCTGTTGTAGGGTACACTATAACCCTGTAATATAATACGTGGTCCAATTTAAAAATTATAGGTCAATATTAAGGTCCGATACCGTGCCGTTAGTTAACATAGAAAAGTGTATTCGTATTTCCTTGTTTTAATGCACTATTTAAAATATACATAGTGTACCCCCTAATTGACCTATAATTATTTCCTGTGGTAGGGTACACTATTACCCTGTAATATAATACCTATTCCAATTTAAATATTATGGGTTAATATTAAGGTCTGATATTGCGCCTTGCGTTAGTTAACCATTGAAAGATGTCTTTGAATTTTTAAAGCATTTTAGAACGCTTATTTCTTCATTTTAAGCATCTCAGAACACTCTATTTCGCATAGGCATACATAGTAAAATTTAGGGTCACGCTGTGTACCCCCTAAATGACCTATAATTATATCCTGTGGTAGGGTACACTATTACCCTGTAATATAATACGTGGTCCAATTTAAAAATTATAGGTCAATATTAAGGTCCGATACCGTGCCGTTAGTTAACATAGAAAAATGTCTTTGAATTTTTAAAGCATTTTAGAACGCTTATTTCCTCATTTTAAGCTTCTCAGAACAATTTATTTCGCATAGGCATACATAGTAAACTTTAGGGTCACGCTGTGTACCCCCTAATTGACCTATAATTATTTCCTTTGGTTTGGGTACACTATTACCCTGTAATATAATACCTGGTTCAATTTAAAAATTATAGGTCAATAATAAGGTCCGATACCGTGCCGTTAGTTAACATAGAAAAATGTCTTTGAATTTTTAAAGCATTTTAGAACGCTTATTTCTTCATTTTAAGCTTCTCAGAGCACTCTATTTCGCATAGGCATACATAGTAAAATTTAGGGTCACGCTGTGTACCCCCTAAATGACCTATAATTATTTCCTGTGGTAGGGCACACTATTACCCTGTAATATAATACGTGGTCCAATTTAAAAATTATAGGTCAATATTAAGTTCCGATACCGTGCCGTTAGTTAACATTGAAAAATGTCTTCGTATTTCCTTGTTTTAATGCACTATTTAAAATATACATAGTGTACCCCATAATTGACCTATAATTATTTCCTGTGGTAGGGTACACTATTACCCTGTAATACAATACCTGGTTCAATTTAAATATTATGGGTCAATATTAAGGTTTGATATTGCGCCTTGCGTTAGTTAACCATTGAAAGATGTCTTTGAATTTTTAAAGCATTTTAGAACGCTTATTTCTTCATTTTAAGCTTCTCAGAACACTCTATTTCGCATAGGCATACATAGTAAAATTTAGGGTCACGCTGTGTACCCCCTAAATGACCTATAATTATTTCCTGTGGTAGGGTACACTATTACCCTGTAATATAATACGTGGTCCAATTTAAAAATTATAGGTCAATATTAAGTTCCGATACCGTGCCGTTATTGAACATTGAAAAATGTCTTCGTATTTCCTTGTTTTAATGCACTATTTAAAATATTCATAGTGTACCCCCTAATTGACCTATAATTATTTCCTGTGGTAGGGTACACTATTACCCTGTAATACAATACCTGGTTCAATTTAAATATTATGGGCCAATATTAAGGTTTGATATTGCGCCTTGCGTTAGTTAACCATTGAAAGATGTCTTTGAATTTTTAAAGCATTTTAGAACGCTTATTTCTTCATTTTAAGCTTCTCAGAACACTTTATTTCGCATAGGCATACGTAGTAAACTTTAGGGTCACGCTGTGTACCCCCTAATTGACCTATAATTATTTCCTTTGGTGGGGTACACTATTACCCTGTAATATAATACCTGGTCCAATTTAAAAATTATAGGTCAATAATAAGGTCCGATACCGTGCCGTTAGTTAACATAGAAAAATATCTTTGAATTTTTAAAGCATTTTAGAACGCTTATTTCTTCATTTTAAGCTTCTCAGAGCACTCTATTTCGCATAGGCATACATAGTAAAATTTAGGGTCACGCTGTGTACCCCCTAAATGACCTATAATTATTTCCTGTGGTAGGGCACACTATTACCCTGTAATATAATACGTGGTCCAATTTAAAAATTATAGGTCAATATTAAGTTCCGATACCGTGCCGTTAGTTAACATTGAAAAATGTCTTCGTATTTCCTTGTTTTAATGCACTATTTAAAATATACATAGTGTACCCCCTAATTGACCTATAATTATTTCCTGTGGTAGGGTACACTATTACCCTGTAATACAATACCTGGTCCAATTGAAATATTATGGTTCCATATTAAGGTCTGATATCGCGCCTTGCGTTAGTTAATAATTGAAAGATGTCTTTGAATTTTTAAAGCATTTTAGAACGCTTATTTCTTCATTTTAAGCTTCTCAGAACACTCTATTTCGCATAGACATACATAGTAAATTTTAGGGTCACGCTGTGTGCCACCTAATTGACCTATAATTATTTCCTGTGGAAAGGTACACTATTACCCTGTAATATAATACGTGGTACAATTAATAAATTATAGGTCAATATTAAGGTCCGATACCGTGCCGTTAGTTAACATAGAAAAGTGTCTTCGTATTTCCTTGTTTTAATGCACTATTTAAAATATACATAGTGTACCCCCTAATTGACCTATAATTATTTCCTGTGGTAGGGTACACTATTACCCTGTAATATAATACCTGGTCCAATTTAAATATTATGGGTCAATATTAAGGTCTGATATTGCGCCTTGCGCTAGTTAACCATTGAAAGATGTCTTTGAATTTTTAAAGCATTTTAGAACGCTTATTTCTTCATTTTAAGCTTCTCAGAACACTCTATTTCGCATAAGCATACATAGTAAAATTTAGGGTCACGCTGTGTACCCCCTAAATGACCTATAATTATTTCCTGTGGTAGGGTACACTATTACCCTGTAATATAATACGTGGTCCAATTTAAAAATTATAGGTCAATATTAAGGACCGATACCGTGCCGTTAGTTAACATTGAAAAATGTCTTTGAATTTTTAAAGCATTTTAGAACGCTTATTTCCTCATTTTAAGCTTCTCAGAACACTTTATTTCGCATAGGCATACATAGTAAACTTTAGGGTCTCTCTGTGTACCCCCTAATTGACCTATAATTATTTCCTGTTGTAGGGTACACTATAACCCTGTAATATAATACGTGGTCCAATTTAAAAATTATAGGTCAATATTAAGGTCCGATACCGTGCCGTTAGTTAACATAGAAAAGTGTATTCGTATTTCCTTGTTTTAATGCACTATTTAAAATATACATAGTGTACCCCCTAATTGACCTATAATTATTTCATGTGGTAGGGTACACTATTACCCTGTAATATAATACCTATTCCAATTTAAATATTATGGGTCAATATTAAGGTCTGATATTGCGCCTTGCGTTAGTTAACCATTGAAAGATGTCTTTGAATTTTTAAAGCATTTTAGAACGCTTATTTCTTCATTTTAAGCATCTCAGAACACTCTATTTCGCATAGGCATACATAGTAAAATTTAGGGTCACGCTGTGTACCCCCTAAATGACCTATAATTATATCCTGTGGTAGGGTACACTATTACCCTGTAATATAATACGTGGTCCAATTTAAAAATTATAGGTCAATATTAAGGTCCGATACCGTGCCGTTAGTTAACATAAAAAAATGTCTTTGAATTTTTAAAGCATTTTAGAACGCTTATTTCCTCATTTTAAGCTTCTCAGAACACTTTATTTCGCATAGGCATACATAGTAAAGTTTAGGGTCACGCTGTGTACCCCCTAATTGACCTATAATTATTTCCTGTGGTAGGGTACACTATTACCCTGTAATACAATACCTGGTTCAATTTAAATATTATGGGTCAATATTAAGGTTTGATATTGCGCCTTGCGTTAGTTAACCATTGAAAGATGTCTTTGAATTTTTAAAGCATTTTAGAACGCTTATTTCTTCATTTTAAGCTTCTCAGAACACTTTATTTCGCATAGGCATACATAGTAAACTTTAGGGTCACGCTGTGTACCCCCTAATTGACCTATAATTATTTCCTGTGGTAAGGTACACTATTACCCTGTAATATATTAGGTGATCCAATTTAAAAAATATAGGTCAATATTAAGGTCCGATACCGTGCCGTTAGTTAGCATAGAAAAATGTCATTGAATTTTTAAAGCATTTTAGAACGCTTATTTCCTCATTTTAAGCTTCTCAGAGCACTCTATTTCGCATAGGCATACATAGTAAAATTTAGGGTCACGCTGTGTACCCCCTAAATGACCTATAATTATTTCCTGTGGTAGGGCACACTATTACCCTGTAATATAATACGTGGTCCAATTTAAAAATTATAGGTCAATATTAAGTTCCGATACCGTGCCGTTAGTTAACATTGAAAAATGTCTTCGTATTTCCTTGTTTTAATGCACTATTTAAAATATACATTGTGTACCCCCTAATTGACCTATAATTATTTCCTGTGGTAGGGTACACTATTACCCTGTAATACAATACCTGGTCCAATTGAAATATTATGGTTCCATATTAAGGTCTGATATCGCGCCTTGCGTTAGTTAATAATTGAAAGATGTCTTTGAATTTTTAAAGCATTTTAGAACGCTTATTTCTTCATTTTAAGCTTCTCAGAACACTCTATTTCGCATAGACATACATAGTAAATTTTAGGGTCACGCTGTGTGCCACCTAATTGACCTATAATTATTTCCTGTGGAAAGGTACACTATTACCCTGTAATATAATACGTGGTACAATTAATAAATTATAGGTCAATATTAAGGTCCGATACCGTGCCGTTAGTTAACATAGAAAAGTGTCTTCGTATTTCCTTGTTTTAATGCACTATTTAAAATATACATAGTGTACCCCCTAATTGACCTATAATTATTTCCTGTGGTAGGGTACACTATTACCCTGTAATATAATACCTGGTCCAATTTAAATATTATGGGTCAATATTAAGGTCTGATATTGCGCCTTGCGCTAGTTAACCATTGAAAGATGTCTTTGAATTTTTAAAGCATTTTAGAACGCTTATTTCTTCATTTTAAGCTTCTCAGAACACTCTATTTCGCATAAGCATACATAGTAAAATTTAGGGTCACGCTGTGTACCCCCTAAATGACCTATAATTATTTCCTGTGGTAGGGTACACTATTACCCTGTAATATAATACGTGGTCCAATTTAAAAATTATAGGTCAATATTAAGGACCGATACCGTGCCGTTAGTTAACATTGAAAAATGTCTTTGAATTTTTAAAGCATTTTAGAACGCTTATTTCCTCATTTTAAGCTTCTCAGAACACTTTATTTCGCATAGGCATACATAGTAAACTTTAGGGTCTCTCTGTGTACCCCCTAATTGACCTATAATTATTTCCTGTTGTAGGGTACACTATAACCCTGTAATATAATACGTGGTCCAATTTAAAAATTATAGGTCAATATTAAGGTCCGATACCGTGCCGTTAGTTAACATAGAAAAGTGTATTCGTATTTCCTTGTTTTAATGCACTATTTAAAATATACATAGTGTACCCCCTAATTGACCTATAATTATTTCATGTGGTAGGGTACACTATTACCCTGTAATATAATACCTATTCCAATTTAAATATTATGGGTCAATATTAAGGTCTGATATTGCGCCTTGCGTTAGTTAACCATTGAAAGATGTCTTTGAATTTTTAAAGCATTTTAGAACGCTTTTTTCTTCATTTTAAGCATCTCAGAACACTCTATTTCGCATAGGCATACATAGTAAAATTTAGGGTCACGCTGTGTACCCCCTAAATGACCTATAATTATATCCTGTGGTAGGGTACACTATTACCCTGTAATTTAATACGTGGTCCAATTTAAAAATTATAGGTCAATATTAAGGTCCGATACCGTGCCGTTAGTTAACATAAAAAAATGTCTTTGAATTTTTAAAGCATTTTAGAACGCTTATTTCCTCATTTTAAGCTTCTCAGAACACTTTATTTCGCATAGGCATACATAGTAAAGTTTAGGGTCACGCTGTGTACCCCCTAATTGACCTATAATTATTTCCTGTGGTAGGGTACACTATTACCCTGTAATACAATACCTGGTTCAATTTAAATATTATGGGTCAATATTAAGGTTTGATATTGCGCCTTGCGTTAGTTAACCATTGAAAGATGTCTTTGAATTTTTAAAGCATTTTAGAACGCTTATTTCTTCATTTTAAGCTTCTCAGAACACTTTATTTCGCATAGGCATACATAGTAAACTTTAGGGTCACGCTGTGTACCCCCTAATTGACCTATAATTATTTCCTGTGGTAAGGTACACTATTACCCTGTAATATATTAGGTGATCCAATTTAAAAAATATAGGTCAATATTAAGGTCCGATACCGTGCCGTTAGTTAGCATAGAAAAATGTCATTGAATTTTTAAAGCATTTTAGAACGCTTATTTCCTCATTTTAAGCTTCTCAGAGCACTCTATTTCGCATAGGCATACATAGTAAAATTTAGGGTCACGCTGTGTACCCCCTAAATGACCTATAATTATTTCCTGTGGTAGGGCACACTATTACCCTGTAATATAATACGTGGTCCAATTTAAAAATTATAGGTCAATATTAAGTTCCGATACCGTGCCGTTAGTTAACATTGAAAAATGTCTTCGTATTTCCTTGTTTTAATGCACTATTTAAAATATACATTGTGTACCCCCTAATTGACCTATAATTATTTCCTGTGGTAGGGTACACTATTACCCTGTAATACAATACCTGGTCCAATTGAAATATTATGGTTCCATATTAAGGTCTGATATCGCGCCTTGCGTTAGTTAATAATTGAAAGATGTCTTTGAATTTTTAAAGCATTTTAGAACGCTTATTTCTTCATTTTAAGCTTCTCAGAACACTCTATTTCGCATAGACATACATAGTAAATTTTAGGGTCACGCTGTGTGCCACCTAATTGACCTATAATTATTTCCTGTGGAAAGGTACACTATTACCCTGTAATATAATACGTGGTACAATTAATAAATTATAGGTCAATATTAAGGTCCGATACCGTGCCGTTAGTTAACATAGAAAAGTGTCTTCGTATTTCCTTGTTTTAATGCACTATTTAAAATATACATAGTGTACCCCCTAATTGACCTATAATTATTTCCTGTGGTAGGGTACACTATTACCCTGTAATATAATACCTGGTCCAATTTAAATATTATGGGTCAATATTAAGGTCTGATATTGCGCCTTGCGCTAGTTAACCATTGAAAGATGTCTTTGAATTTTTAAAGCATTTTAGAACGCTTATTTCTTCATTTTAAGCTTCTCAGAACACTCTATTTCGCATAAGCATACATAGTAAAATTTAGGGTCACGCTGTGTACCCCCTAAATGACCTATAATTATTTCCTGTGGTAGGGTACACTATTACCCTGTAATATAATACGTGGTCCAATTTAAAAATTATAGGTCAATATTAAGGACCGATACCGTGCCGTTAGTTAACATTGAAAAATGTCTTTGAATTTTTAAAGCATTTTAGAACGCTTATTTCCTCATTTTAAGCTTCTCAGAACACTTTATTTCGCATAGGCATACATAGTAAACTTTAGGGTCTCTCTGTGTACCCCCTAATTGACCTATAATTATTTCCTGTTGT
Organism: Parasteatoda tepidariorum; assembly: GCF_982258835.1. Taxonomy (NCBI): domain Eukaryota; kingdom Metazoa; phylum Arthropoda; class Arachnida; order Araneae; family Theridiidae; genus Parasteatoda; species Parasteatoda tepidariorum. The sequence continues at coordinate 728,577 of NW_028257373.1, read as the reverse complement.
AGGGTACACTATAACCCTGTAATATAATACGTGGTCCAATTTAAAAATTATAGGTCAATATTAAGGTCCGATACCGTGCCGTTAGTTAACATAGAAAAGTGTATTCGTATTTCCTTGTTTTAATGCACTATTTAAAATATACATAGTGTACCCCCTAATTGACCTATAATTATTTCATGTGGTAGGGTACACTATTACCCTGTAATATAATACCTATTCCAATTTAAATATTATGGGTCAATATTAAGGTCTGATATTGCGCCTTGCGTTAGTTAACCATTGAAAGATGTCTTTGAATTTTTAAAGCATTTTAGAACGCTTTTTTCTTCATTTTAAGCATCTCAGAACACTCTATTTCGCATAGGCATACATAGTAAAATTTAGGGTCACGCTGTGTACCCCCTAAATGACCTATAATTATATCCTGTGGTAGGGTACACTATTACCCTGTAATTTAATACGTGGTCCAATTTAAAAATTATAGGTCAATATTAAGGTCCGATACCGTGCCGTTAGTTAACATAAAAAAATGTCTTTGAATTTTTAAAGCATTTTAGAACGCTTATTTCCTCATTTTAAGCTTCTCAGAACACTTTATTTCGCATAGGCATACATAGTAAAGTTTAGGGTCACGCTGTGTACCCCCTAATTGACCTATAATTATTTCCTGTGGTAGGGTACACTATTACCCTGTAATACAATACCTGGTTCAATTTAAATATTATGGGTCAATATTAAGGTTTGATATTGCGCCTTGCGTTAGTTAACCATTGAAAGATGTCTTTGAATTTTTAAAGCATTTTAGAACGCTTATTTCTTCATTTTAAGCTTCTCAGAACACTTTATTTCGCATAGGCATACATAGTAAACTTTAGGGTCACGCTGTGTACCCCCTAATTGACCTATAATTATTTCCTGTGGTAAGGTACACTATTACCCTGTAATATATTAGGTGATCCAATTTAAAAAATATAGGTCAATATTAAGGTCCGATACCGTGCCGTTAGTTAGCATAGAAAAATGTCATTGAATTTTTAAAGCATTTTAGAACGCTTATTTCCTCATTTTAAGCTTCTCAGAACACTTTATTTCGCATAGGCATACATAGTAAACTTTAGGGTCACTCTTCGTACCCCCTAATTTACATATAATTATTTCCTGTGGTAGGGTACACTATAACCCTGTAATATAATACGTGGTCCAATTTAAAAATTATAGGTCAATATTAAGGTCCGATACCGTGCCGTTAGTTAACATAGAAAAGTGTGTTCGTATTTCCTTGTTTTAATGCACTATTTAAAATATACATAGTGTACCCCCTAATTGACCTATAATTATTTCCTGTGGTAGGGTACACTATTACCCTGTAATATAATACCTGGTCCAATTTAAATATTATGGGTCAACATTAAGGTCTGATATTGCGCCTTGCGTTAGTTAACCATTGAAAGATGTCTTTGAATTTTTAAAGCATTTTAGAACGCTTATTTCTTCATTTTAAGCATCTCAGAACACTCTATTTCGCATAGGCATACATAGTAAAATTTAGGGTCACGCTGTGTACCCCCTAAATGACCTATAATTATTTCCTTTGGTAGGGTACACTATTACCCTGTAATATAATACGTGGCCCAATTTAAAAATTATAGGTCAATAATAAGGTGCGATACCGTGCTGTTAGTTAACATAGAAAAATGTCTTTGAATTTTTAAAGCATTTTAGAACGCTTATTTCTTCATTTTAAGCTTCTCAGAACACTCTATTTCGCATAGGCATAAATAGTAAATTTTAGGGTCACGCTGTGTACCACCTAATTGACCTATAATTATTTCCTGTGGTAAGGTACACTATTACCCTGTAATATAATACGTGGTACAATTTAAAAATTATAGGTCAATATTAAGGTCCGATACCGTGCCGTTAGTTAACATAGAAAAGTGTCTTCGTATTTCCTTGTTTTAATGCACTATTTAAAATATACATAGTGTACCCCCTAATTGACCTATAATTATTTCCTGTGGTAGGGTACACTATTACCCTGTAATATAATACCTATTCCAATTTAAATATTATGGGTCAATATTAAGGTCTGATATTGCGCCTTGCGTTAGTTAACCATTGAAAGATGTCTTTGAATTTTTAAAGCATTTTAGAACGCTTATTTCTTCATTTTAAGCATCTCAGAACACTCTATTCCGCATAGGCATACATAGTAAAATTTAGGGTCACGCTGTGTACCCCCTAAATGACCTATAATTATATCCTGTGGTAGGGTACACTATTACCCTGTAATATAATACGTGGTCCAATTTAAAAATTATAGGTCAATATTAAGGTCCGATACCGCGCCGTTAGTTAACATAGAAAAATGTCTTTGAATTTTTAAAGTTTTTTAGAACGCTTATTTCCTCATTTTAAGCTTCTCAGAACACTTTATTTCGCATAGGCATACATAGTAAACTTTAGGGTCACGCTGTGTACCCCCTAATTGACCTATAATTATTTCCTTTGATGGGGTACACTATTACCCTGTAATATAATACCTGGTCCAATTTAAAAATTATAGGTCAATAATAAGGTCCGATACCGTGCCGTTAGTTAACATAGAAAAATATCTTTGAATTTTTAAAGCATTTTAGAACGCTTATTTCTTCATTTTAAGCTTCTCAGAGCACTCTATTTCGCATAGGCATACATAGTAAAATTTAGGGTCACGCTGTGTACCCCCTAAATGACCTATAATTATTTCCTGTGGTAGGGTACACTATTACCCTGTAATATAATACGTGGTCCAATTTAAAAATTATAGGTCAATATTAAGGACCGATACCGTGCCGTTAGTTAACATTGAAAAATGTCTTTGAATTTTTAAAGCATTTTAGAACGCTTATTTCCTCATTTTAAGCTTCTCAGAACACTTTATTTCGCATAGGCATACATAGTAAACTTTAGGGTCTCTCTGTGTACCCCCTAATTGACCTATAATTATTTCCTGTGATGGGTACACTATAACCCTGTAATATAATACGTGGTCCAATTTAAAAATTATAGGTCAATATTAAGGTCCGATACCGTGCCGTTAGTTAACATAGAAAAGTGTCTTCGTATTTCCTTGTTTTAATGCACTATTTAAAATATACATAGTGTACCCCCTAATTGACCTATAATTATTTCCTGTGGTAGGGTACACTATTACCCTGTAATATAATACCTGGTCCAATTTAAATATTATGGGTCAATATTAAGGTCTGATATTGCGCCTTGCGTTAGTTAACCATTGAAAGATGTCTTTGAATTTTTAAAGCATTTTAGAAAGCTTATTTCTTCATTTTAAGCTTCTCAGAACACTCTATTTCGCATAGGCATACATAGTAAATTTTAGGGTCACGCTGTGTACCACCTAATTGACCTATAATTATTTCCTGTGGTAAGGTACACTATTACCCTGTAATATAATACGTGGTACAATTTAAAAATTATAGGTCAATTTTAAGGTCCGATACCGTGCAGTTAGTTAACATAGAAAAGTGTCTTCGTATTTCCTTGTTTTAATGCACTATTTAAAATATACATAGTGTACCCCCTAATTGACCTATAATTATTTCCTGTGGTAGGGTACACTATTACCCTGTAATATAATACCTGGTCCAATTTAAATATTATGGGTCAATATTAAGGTCTGATATTGCGCCTTGCGCTAGTTAACCATTGAAAGATGTCTTTGAATTTTTAAAGCATTTTAGAACGCTTATTTCTTTATTTTAAGCTTCTCAGAACACTCTATTTCGCATAAGCATACATAGTAAAATTTAGGGTCACGCTGTGTACCCCCTAAATGACCTATAATTATTTCCTGTGGTAGGGTACACTATTACCCTGTAATATAATACGTGGTCCAATTTAAAAATTATAGGTCAATATTAAGGTCCGATACCGTGCCGTTAGTTAACATTGAAAAATGTCTTTGAATTTTTAAAGCATTTTAGAACGCTTATTTCCTCATTTTAAGCTTCTCAGAACACTTTATTTCGCATATACATACATAGTAAACTTTAGGGTCTCTCTGTGTACCCCCTAATTGACCTATAATTATTTCCTGTGGTAGGGTACACTATAACCCTGTAATATAATACGTGGTCCAATTTAAAAATTATAGGTCAATATTAAGTTCCGATACCGTGACGTTAGTTAACATAGAAAAGTGTCTTCGTATTTCCTTGTTTTAATGCACTATTTAAAATATACATAGTGTACCCCCTAATTGACCTATAATTATTTCCTGTGGTAGGGTACACTATTACCCTGTAATATAATACCTATTCCAATTTAAATATTATGGGTCAATATTAAGGTCTGATATTGCGCCTTGCGTTAGTTAACCATTGAAAGATGTCTTTGAATTTTTAAAGCATTTTAGAACGCTTATTTCCTCATTTTAAGCTTCTCAGAACACTTTATTTCGCATAGGCATACATAGTAAACTTTAGGGTCACGCTGTGTACCCCCTAATTGACCTATAATTATTTCCTGTGGTAGGGTACACTATTACCCTGTAATATAATACCTGGTCCAATTTAAATATTATGGGTGAATATTAAGGTCTGATATTGCGCCTTGCGTTAGTTAACCATTGAAAGATGTCTTTGAATTTTTAAAGCATTTTAGAACGCTTATTTCTTCATTTTAAGCATCTCAGAACACTCTATTTCGCATAGGCATACATAGTAAAGTTTAGGGTCACGCTGTGTACCCCCTAAATGACCTATAATTATTTCCTGTGGTAGGGTACACTATTTCCCTGTAATATAATACGTGGTCCAATTTAAAAATTATAGGTCAATAATAAGGTCCGATACCGTGCCGTTAGTTAACATAGAAAAATGTCTTTGAATTTTTAAAGCATTTTAGAACGCTTATTTCCTCATTTTAAGCTTCTCAGAACACTTTATTTCGCAACGGCATACATAGTAAACTTAAGGGTCACTCTGTGTACCCCCTAATTGACCTATAATTATTTCCTGTGGTAGGGTACACTATAACCCTGTAATATAATACGTGGTCCAATTTAAAAATTATAGGTCAATATTAAGGTCCGATACCGTGCCGTTAGTTAACATAGAAAAGTGTCTTCGTATTTTCTTGTTTTAATGCACTATTTAAAACATACATAGTGTACCCCTTAATTGACCTATAATTATTTCCTGTTGTAGGGTACACAATTACCCTGTAATATAATACCTGGTCCAATTGAAATATTATGGTTCCATATTAAGGTCTGATATCGCGCTTTGCGTTAGTTAACCATTGAAAGATGTCTTTGAATTTTTAAAGCATTTTAGAACGCTTATTTCTTCATTTTAAGCTTCTCAGAACACTCTATTTCGCATAGGCATACATAGTAAATTTTAGGGTCACGCTGTGTACCACCTAATTGACCTATAATTATTTCCTGTGGAAAGGTACACTATTACCCTGTAATATAATACGTGGTACAATTTAAAAATTATAGGTCAATATTAAGGTCCGATACCGTGCCGTTAGTTAACATAGAAAAGTGTCTTCGTATTTTCTTGTTTTAATGCACTATTTAAAACATACATAGTGTACCCCCTAATTGACCTATAATTATTTCCTGTTGTAGGGTACACAATTACCCTGTAATATAATACCTGGTCCAATTGAAATATTATGGTTCCATATTAAGGTCTGATATCGCGCTTTGCGTTAGTTAACCATTGAAAGATGTCTTTGAATTTTTAAAGCATTTTAGAACGCTTATTTCTTCATTTTAAGCTTCTCAGAACACTCTATTTCGCATAGGCATACATAGTAAATTTTAGGGTCACGCTGTGTACCACCTAATTGACCTATAATTATTTCCTGTGGAAAGGTACACTATTACCCTGTAATATAATACGTGGTACAATTTAAAAATTATAGGTCAATATTAAGGTCCGATACCGTGCCGTTAGTTAACATAGAAAAGTGTTTTCGTATTTCCTTGTTTTAATGCACTATTTAAAATATACATAGTGTACCCCCTAAATGACCTATAATTATTTCCTGTGGTAGGATACACTATTACCCTGTAATATAATAGGTGGTCCAATTTAAAAATTATAGGTCAATATTAAGGTCCGATACCGTGAAGTTAGTTAACATAGAAAAATGTCTTTGAATTTTTAAAGCATTTTAGAACGCTTATTTCCTCATTTTAAGCTTCTCAGAACACTTTATTTCGCATAAGCATACATAGTAAACTTTAGGGTCACTCTGTGTACCCCCTAATTGACCTATAATTATTTCCTGTGGTAGGGTACACTATAACCCTGTAATATAATACGTTTTCCAGTTTAAAAATTATAGGTCAATATTAAGGTCCGATACCGTGCCGTTAGTTAACATAGAAAAGTGTCTTCGTATTTCCTTGTTTTAATGCACTATTTAAAATATACATAGTGTACCCCCTAATTGACCTATAATTATTTCCTGTGGTAGGGTACACTATTACCCTGTAATATAATACCTGGTCCAATTTAAATTTTATTGGTCAATATTAAGGTCTGATATTGCGCCTTGCGTTAGTTAACCATTGAAAGATGTCTTTGAATTTTTAAAGCATTTTAGAACGCTTATTTCTTTATTTTAAGCTTCTCAGAACACTCTATTTCGCATAGGCATACATAGTAAAATTTAGGGTCACGCTGTGTACCCCCTAAATGACCTATAATTATTTCCTGTGATAGGGTACACTATTACCCTGTAATATAATACGTGGTCCAATTTAAAAATTATAGGTCAATATTAAGTTCCGATACCGTGCCGTTAGTTAACATTGAAAAATGTCTTCGTATTTCCTTGTTTTAATGCACTATTTAAAATATACATAGTGTACCCCCTAATTGACCTATAATTATTTCCTGTGGTAGGGTACACTATTACCCTGTAATATAATACCTGGTCCAATTTAAATATTATGGGTCAATATTAAGGTCTGATATTGCGCCTTGCGTTAGTTAACCATTGAAAGATGTCTTTGAATTTTTAAAGCATTTTAGAACGCTTATTTCTTCATTTTAAGCATCTCAGAACACTCTATTTCGCATAGGCATATATAGTAAACTTTAGGGTCACTCTGTGTACCCCCTAATTGACCTATAATTATTTCCTGTGGTAGGGTACACTATTACCCTGTAATATAATACGTTGTCCAATTTAAAAATTATAGGTCAATATTAAGGTCCGATACCGTGCCGTTAGTTAACATAGAAAAGTGTCTTCGTATTTCCTTGTTTTAATGCACTATTTAAAATATACATAGTGTACCCCCTAATTGACCTATAATTATATCCTGTGGTAGGGTACACTATTACCCTGTAATATAATACCTGGTCCAATTTAAATATTATGGGTCAATATTAAGGTCTGATATTGCGACTTGCGTTAGTTAACCATTGGAAGATGTCTTTGAATTTTTAAAGCATTTTAGAACGCTTATTTCTTCATTTTAAGCATCTCAGAACACTCTATTTCGCATAGGCATACATAGTAAAATTTAGGGTCACGCTGTGTACCCCCTAAATGACCTATAATTATTTCCTGTGGTAGGGTACACTATTACCCTGTAATATAATACGTGGTCCAATTTAAAAATTATAGGTCAATATTAAGGTCCGATACCGTGCCGTTAGTTAACATAGAAAAATGTCTTTGAATTTTTAAAGCATTTTAGAACTCTTATTTCCTCATTTTTAGCTTCTCAGAACACTTTATTTCGCATAGGCATACATAGTAAACTTTAGGGTCACTCTGTGTACCCCCTAATTGACCTATAATTATTTCCTGTGGTAGGGTACACTATAACCCTGTAATATAATACGTGGTCCAATTTAAAAATTATAGGTCAATATTAAGGTCCGATACCGTGCCGTTAGTTAACATAGAAAAGTGTCTTCGTATTTTCTTGTTTTAATGCACTATTTAAAACATACATAGTGTACCCCCTAATTGACCTATAATTATTTCCTGTTGTAGGGCACACTATTACCCTGTAATATAATACCTGGTCCAATTGAAATACTATGGTTCCATATTAAGGTCTGATATCGCGCCTTGCGTTAGTTAACCATTGAAAGATGTCTTTGAATTTTTAAAGCATTTTAGAACGCTTATTTCTTCATTTTAAGCTTCTCAGAACACTCTATTTCGCATAGGCATACATAGTAAATTTTAGGGTCACGCTGTGTACCACCTAATTGACCTATAATTATTTCCTGTGGTAAGGTACACTATTACCCTGTAATATAATACTTGGTACAATTTAAAAATTATAGGTCAATATTAAGGTCCGATACCGTGCCGTTAGTTAACATAGAAAAGTGTCTTCGTATTTCCTTGTTTTAATGCACTATTTAAAATATACATAGTGTACCCCCTAAATGACCTATAATTATTTCCTGTGGTAGGGTACACTATTACCCTGTAATATAATACCTGGTCCAATTTAAATATTATGGGTCAATATTAAGGTCTGATATTGCGCCTTGCGCTAGTTAACCATTGAAAGATGTCTTTGAATTTTTAAAGCATTTTAGAACGCTTATTTCTTTATTTTAAGCTTCTCAGAACACTCTATTTCGCATAAGCATACATAGTAAAATTTAGGGTCACGCTGTGTACCCCCTAAATGACCTATAATTATTTCCTGTGGTAGGGTACACTATTACCCTGTAATATAATACGTGGTCCAATTTAAAAATTATAGGTCAATATTAAGGTCCGATACCTTGCCGTTAGTTAACATTGAAAAATGTCTTTGAATTTTTAAAGCATTTTAGAACGCTTATTTCCTCATTTTAAGCTTCTCAGAACACTTTATTTCGCATATACATACATAGTAAACTTTAGGGTCTCTCTGTGTACCCCCTAATTGACCTATAATTATTTCCTGTGGTAGGGTACACTATAACCCTGTAATATAATACGTGGTCCAATTTAAAAATTATAGGTCAATATTAAGTTCCGATACCGTGACGTTAGTTAACATAGAAAAGTGTCTTCGTATTTCCTTGTTTTAATGCACTATTTAAAATATACATAGTGTACCCCCTAATTGACCTATAATTATTTCCTGTGGTAGGGTACACTATTACCCTGTAATATAATACCTATTCCAATTTAAATATTATGGGTCAATATTAAGGTCTGATATTGCGCCTTGCGTTAGTTAACCATTGAAAGATGTCTTTGAATTTTTAAAGCATTTTAGAACGCTTATTTCCTCATTTTAAGCTTCTCAGAACACTTTATTTCGCATAGGCATACATAGTAAACCTTAGGGTCACGCTGTGTACCCCCTAATTGACCTATAATTATTTCCTTTGGTGGGGTACACTATTACCCTGTAATATAATACCTGGTCCAATTTAAATATTATGGGTCAATATTAAGGTCTGATATTGCGCCTTGCGTTAGTTAACCATTGAAAGATGTCTTTGAATTTTTAAAGCATTTTAGAACGCTTATTTCTTCATTTTAAGCTTCTCAGAGCACTCTATTTCGCATAGGCATACATAGTAAAATTTAGGGTCACGCTGTGTACCCCCTAAATGACCTATAATTATTTCCTGTGGTAGGGTACACTATAACCCTGTAATATATTACGTGGTCCAATTTAAAAATTATAGGTCAATATTAAGGTCCGATACCGTGCCGTTAGTTAACATAGAAAAGTGTCTTCGTATTTCCTTGTTTTAATGCACTATTTAAAATATACATAGTGTACCCCCTAATTGACCTATAATTATTTCCTGTGGTAGGGTACACTATTACCCTGTAATATAATACCTGGTCCAATTTAAATATTATGGGTGAATATTAAGGTCTGATATTGCGCCTTGCGTTAGTTAACCATTGAAAGATGTCTTTGAATTTTTAAAGCATTTTAGAACGCTTATTTCTTCATTTTAAGCATCTCAGAACACTCTATTTCGCATAGGCATACATAGTAAAGTTTAGGGTCACGCTGTGTACCCCCTAAATGACCTATAATTATTTCCTGTGGTAGGGTACACTATTTCCCTGTAATATAATACGTGGTCCAATTTAAAAATTATAGGTCAATAATAAGGTCCGATACCGTGCCGTTAGTTAACATAGAAAAATGTCTTTGAATTTTTAAAGCATTTTAGAACGCTTATTTCCTCATTTTAAGCTTCTCAGAACACTTTATTTCGCAACGGCATACATAGTAAACTTAAGGGTCACTCTGTGTACCCCCTAATTGACCTATAATTATTTCCTGTGGTAGGGTACACTATAACCCTGTAATATAATACGTGGTCCAATTTAAAAATTATAGGTCAATATTAAGGTCCGATACCGTGCCGTTAGTTAACATAGAAAAGTGTCTTCGTATTTTCTTGTTTTAATGCACTATTTAAAACATACATAGTGTACCCCCTAATTGACCTATAATTATTTCCTGTTGTAGGGTACACAATTACCCTGTAATATAATACCTGGTCCAATTGAAATATTATGGTTCCATATTAAGGTCTGATATCGCGCTTTGCGTTAGTTAACCATTGAAAGATGTCTTTGAATTTTTAAAGCATTTTAGAACGCTTATTTCTTCATTTTAAGCTTCTCAGAACACTCTATTTCGCATAGGCATACATAGTAAATTTTAGGGTCACGCTGTGTACCACCTAATTGACCTATAATTATTTCCTGTGGAAAGGTACACTATTACCCTGTAATATAATACGTGGTACAATTTAAAAATTATAGGTCAATATTAAGGTCCGATACCGTGCCGTTAGTTAACATAGAAAAGTGTTTTCGTATTTCCTTGTTTTAATGCACTATTTAAAATATACATAGTGTACCCCCTAAATGACCTATAATTATTTCCTGTGGTAGGGTACACTATTACCCTGTAATATAATAGGTGGTCCAATTTAAAAATTATAGGTCAATATTAAGGTCCGATACCGTGAAGTTAGTTAACATAGAAAAATGTCTTTGAATTTTTAAAGCATTTTAGAACGCTTATTTCCTCATTTTAAGCTTCTCAGAACACTTTATTTCGCATAGGCATACATAGTAAACTTTAGGGTCACTCTGTGTACCCCCTAATTGACCTATAATTATTTCCTGTGGTAGGGTACACTATAACCCTGTAATATAATACGTGGTCCAGTTTAAAAATTATAGGTCAATATTAAGGTCCGATACCGTGCCGTTAGTTAACATAGAAAAGTGTCTTCGTATTTCCTTGTTTTAATGCACTATTTAAAATATACATAGTGTACCCCCTAATTGACCTATAATTATTTCCTGTGGTAGGGTACACTATTACCCTGTAATATAATACCTGGTCCAATTTAAATATTATGGGTCAATATTAAGGTCTGATATTGCGAATTGCGTTAGTTAACCATTGAAAGATGTTTTTGAATTTTTAAAGCATTTTAGAACGCTTATTTCTTCATTTTAAGCATCTCAGAACACTCTATTTCGCATAGGCATACATAGTAAAATTTAGGGTCACGCTGTGTACCCCCTAAATGACCTATAATTATTTCCTGTGGTAGGGTGCACTATTACCCTGTAATATAATACGTGGTCCAATTTAAAAATTATAGGTCAATATTAAGGTCCGATACCGTGCCGTTAGTTAACATAGAAAAATGTCTTTGAATTTTTAAAGCATTTTAGAACGCTTATTTCCTCATTTTAAGCTTCTCAGAACACTTTATTTTGCATAGGCATACATAGTAAACTTTAGGGTCACGCTGTGTACCCCCTAATTGACCTATAATTATTTCCTTTGGTAGGGTACACTATTACCCTGTAATATAATACCTGGTCCAATTTAAATTTTATGGGTCAATATTAAGGTCTGATATTGCGCCTTGCGTTAGTTAACCATTGAAAGATGTCTTTGAATTTTTAAAGCATTTTAGAACGCTTATTTCTTTATTTTAAGCTTCTCAGAACACTCTATTTCGCATAGGCATACATAGTAAAATTTAGGGTCACGCTGTGTACCCCCTAAATGACCTATAATTATTTCCTGTGGTAGGGTACACTATTACCCTGTAATATAATACGTGGTCCAATTTAAAAATTATAGGTCAATATTAAGTTCCGATACCGTGCCGTTAGTTAACATTGAAAAATGTCTTCGTATTTCCTTGTTTTAATGCACTATTTAAAATATACATAGTGTACCCCCTAATTGACCTATAATTATTTCCTGTGGTAGGGTACACTATTACCCTGTAATATAATACCTGGTCCAATTTAAATATTATGGGTCAATATTAAGGTCTGATATTGCGCCTTGCGTTAGTTAACCATTGAAAGATGTCTTTGAATTTTTAAAGCATTTTAGAACGCTTATTTCTTCATTTTAAGCATCTCAGAACACTCTATTTCGCATAGGCATATATAGTAAACTTTAGGGTCACTCTGTGTACCCCCTAATTGACCTATAATTATTTCCTGTGGTAGGGTACACTATTACCCTGTAATATAATACGTGGTCCAATTTAAAAATTATAGGTCAATATTAAGGTCCGATACCGTGCCGTTAGTTAACATAGAAAAGTGTCTTCGTATTTCCTTGTTTTAATGCACTATTTAAAATATACATAGTGTACCCCCTAATTGACCTATAATTATATCCTGTGGTAGGGTACACTATTACCCTGTAATATAATACCTGGTCCAATTTAAATATTATGGGTCAATATTAAGGTCTGATATTGCGACTTGCGTTAGTTAACCATTGGAAGATGTCTTTGAATTTTTAAAGCATTTTAGAACGCTTATTTCTTCATTTTAAGCATCTCAGAACACTCTATTTCGCATAGGCATACATAGTAAAATTTAGGGTCACGCTGTGTACCCCCTAAATGACCTATAATTATTTCCTGTGGTAGGGTACACTATTACCCTGTAATATAATACGTGGTCCAATTTAAAAATTATAGGTCAATATTAAGGTCCGATACCGTGCCGTTAGTTAACATAGAAAAATGTCTTTGAATTTTTAAAGCATTTTAGAACTCTTATTTCCTCATTTTTAGCTTCTCAGAACACTTTATTTCGCATAGGCATACATAGTAAACTTTAGGGTCACTCTGTGTACCCCCTAATTGACCTATAATTATTTCCTGTGGTAGGGTACACTATAACCCTGTAATATAATACGTGGTCCAATTTAAAAATTATAGGTCAATATTAAGGTCCGATATTGCGCCTTGCGTTAGTTAACCATTGAAAGATGTCTTTGAATTTTTAAAGCATTTTAGAACGCTTATTTCTTCATTTTAAGCTTCTCAGAACACTCTATTTCGCATAGGCATACATAGTAAAATTTAGGGTCACGCTGTGTACCCCCTAAATGACCTATAATTATTTCCTGTGGTAGGGTACACTATTACCCTGTAATATAATACGTGGTCCAATTTAAAAATTATAGGTCAATATTAAGTTCCGATACCGTGCCGTTAGTTAACATTGAAAAATGTCTTCGTATTTCCTTGTTTTAATGCACTATTTAAAATATACATAGTGTACCCCCTAATTGACCTATAATTATTTCCTGTGGTAGGGTACACTATTACCCTGTAATATAATACCTGGTCCAATTTAAATATTATGGGTCAATATTAAGGTCTGATATTGCGCCTTGCGTTAGTTAACCATTGAAAGATGTCTTTGAATTTTTAAAGCATTTTAGAACGCTTATTTCTTCATTTTAAGCATCTCAGAACACTCTATTTCGCATAGGCATATATAGTAAACTTTAGGGTCACTCTGTGTACCCCCTAATTGACCTATAATTATTTCCTGTGGTAGGGTACACTATTACCCTGTAATATAATACGTGGTCCAATTTAAAAATTATAGGTCAATATTAAGGTCCGATACCGTGCCGTTAGTTAACATAGAAAAGTGTCTTCGTATTTCCTTGTTTTAATGCACTATTTAAAATATACATAGTGTACCCCCTAATTGACCTATAATTATATCCTGTGGTAGGGTACACTATTACCCTGTAATATAATACCTGGTCCAATTTAAATATTATGGGTCAATATTAAGGTCTGATATTGCGACTTGCGTTAGTTAACCATTGGAAGATGTCTTTGAATTTTTAAAGCATTTTAGAACGCTTATTTCTTCATTTTAAGCATCTCAGAACACTCTATTTCGCATAGGCATATATAGTAAACTTTAGGGTCACTCTGTGTACCCCCTAATTGACCTATAATTATTTCCTGTGGTAGGGTACACTATTACCCTGTAATATAATACGTGGTCCAATTTAAAAATTATAGGTCAATATTAAGGTCCGATACCGTGCCGTTAGTTAACATAGAAAAGTGTCTTCGTATTTCCTTGTTTTAATGCACTATTTAAAATATACATAGTGTACCCCCTAATTGACCTATAATTATATCCTGTGGTAGGGTACACTATTACCCTGTAATATAATACCTGGTCCAATTTAAATATTATGGGTCAATATTAAGGTCTGATATTGCGACTTGCGTTAGTTAACCATTGGAAGATGTCTTTGAATTTTTAAAGCATTTTAGAACGCTTATTTCTTCATTTTAAGCATCTCAGAACACTCTATTTCGCATAGGCATACATAGTAAAATTTAGGGTCACGCTGTGTACCCCCTAAATGACCTATAATTATTTCCTGTGGTAGGGTACACTATTACCCTGTAATATAATACGTGGTCCAATTTAAAAATTATAGGTCAATATTAAGATCCGATACCGTGCCGTTAGTTAACATAGAAAAATGTCTTTGAATTTTTAAAGCATTTTAGAACTCTTATTTCCTCATTTTTAGCTTCTCAGAACACTTTATTTCGCATAGGCATACATAGTAAACTTTAGGGTCACTCTGTGTACCCCCTAATTGACCTATAATTATTTCCTGTGGTAGGGTACACTATAACCCTGTAATATAATACGTGGTCCAATTTAAAAATTATAGGTCAATATTAAGGTCCGATATTGCGCCTTGCGTTAGTTAACCATTGAAAGATGTCTTTGAATTTTTAAAGCATTTTAGAACGCTTATTTCTTCATTTTAAGCTTCTCAGAACACTCTATTTCGCATAGGCATACATAGTAAAATTTAGGGTCACGCTGTGTACCCCCTAAATGACCTATAATTATTTCCTGTGGTAGGGTACACTATTACCCTGTAATATAATACGTGGTCCAATTTAAAAATTATAGGTCAATATTAAGTTCCGATACCGTGCCGTTAGTTAACATTGAAAAATGTCTTCGTATTTCCTTGTTTTAATGCACTATTTAAAATATACATAGTGTACCCCCTAATTGACCTATAATTATTTCCTGTGGTAGGGTACACTATTACCCTGTAATATAATACCTGGTCCAATTTAAATATTATGGGTCAATATTAAGGTCTGATATTTCGCCTTGCGTTAGTTAACCATTGAAAGATGTCTTTGAATTTTTAAAGCATTTTAGAACGCTTATTTCTTCATTTTAAGCATCTCAGAACACTCTATTTCGCATAGGCATATATAGTAAACTTTAGGGTCACTCTGTGTACCCCCTAATTGACCTATAATTATTTCCTGTGGTAGGGTACACTATTACCCTGTAATATAATACGTTGTCCAATTTAAAAATTATAGGTCAATATTAAGGTCCGATACCGTGCCGTTAGTTAACATAGAAAAGTGTCTTCGTATTTCCTTGTTTTAATGCACTATTTAAAATATACATAGTGTACCCCCTAATTGACCTATAATTATATCCTGTGGTAGGGTACACTATTACCCTGTAATATAATACCTGGTCCAATTTAAATATTATGGGTCAATATTAAGGTCTGATATTGCGACTTGCGTTAGTTAACCATTGGAAGATGTCTTTGAATTTTTAAAGCATTTTAGAACGCTTATTTCTTCATTTTAAGCATCTCAGAACACTCTATTTCGCATAGGCATACATAGTAAAATTTAGGGTCACGCTGTGTACCCCCTAAATGACCTATAATTATTTCCTGTGGTAGGGTACACTATTTCCCTGTAATATAATACGTGGTCCAATTTAAAAATTATAGGTCAATATTAAGGTCCGATACCGTGCCGTTAGTTAACATAGAAAAATGTCTTTGAATTTTTAAAGCATTTTAGAACGCTTATTTCCTCATTTTTAGCTTCTCAGAACACTTTATTTCGCATAGGCATACATAGTAAACTTTAGGGTCACTCTGTGTACCCCCTAAATGACATATAATTATTTCCTGTGGTAGGGTACACTATAACCCTGTAATATAATACGTGGTCCAATTTAAAAATTATAGGTCAATATTAAGGTCCGATACCGTGCCGTTAGTTAACATAAAAAAGTGTCTTCGTATTTTCTTGTTTTAATGCACTATTTAAAACATACATAGTGTACCCCCTAATTGACCTATAATTATTTCCTGTTGTAGGGTACACTATTACCCTGTAATATAATACCTGGTCCAATTGAAATATTATGGTTCCATATTAAGGTCTGATATCGCGCCTTGCGTTAGTTAACCATTGAAAGATGTCTTTGAATTTTTAAAGCATTTTAGAACGCTTATTTCTTCATTTTAAGCTTCTCAGAACACTCTATTTCGCATAGGCATACATAGTAAATTTTAGGGTCACGCTGTGTACCACCTAATTGACCTATAATTATTTCCTGTGGTAAGGTACACTATTACCCTGTAATATAATACTTGGTACAATTTAAAAATTATAGGTCAATATTAATTTCCGATACCGTGCCGTTAGTTAACATAGAAAAGTGTCTTCGTATTTCCTTGTTTTAATGCACTATTTAAAATATACATAGTGTACCCCCTAAATGACCTATAATTATTTCCTGTGGTAGGGTACACTATTACCCTGTAATATAATAGGTGGTCCAATTTAAAAATTATAGGTCAATATTAAGGTCCGATACCGTGCCGTTAGTTAACATAGAAAAATGTCTTTGAATTTTTAAAGCATTTTAGAACGCTTATTTCCTCATTTTAAGCTTCTCAGAACACTTTATTTCGCATAGGCATACATAGTAAACTTTAGGGTCACTCTGTGTACCCCCTAATTGACCTATAATTATTTCCTGTTTTAGGGTACACTATAACCCTGTAATATAATACGTGGTCCAGTTTAAAAATTATAGGTCAATATTAAGGTCCGATACCGTGCCGTTAGTTAACATAGAAAAGTGTCTTCGTATTTCCTTGTTTTAATGCACTATTTAAAATATACATAGTGTACCCCCTAATTGACCTATAATTATTTCCTGTGGTAGGGTACACTATTACCCTGTAATATAATACCTGGTCCAATTTAAATATTATGGGTCAATATTAAGGTCTGATATTGCGCCTTGCGTTAGTTAACCATTGAAAGATGTTTTTGAATTTTTAAAGCATTTTAGAACGCTTATTTCTTCATTTTAAGCATCTCAGAACACTCTATTTCGCATAGGCATATATAGTAAACTTTAGGGTCACTCTGTGTACCCCCTAATTGACCTATAATTATTTCCTGTGGTAGGGTACACTATAACCCTGTAATATAATACGTGGTCCAATTTAAAAATTATAGGTCAATATTAAGGTCCGATACCGTGCCGTTAGTTAACATAGAAAAGTGTCTTCGTATTTCCTTGTTTTAATGCACTATTTAAAATATACATAGTGTACCCCCTAATTGACCTATAATTATTTCCTGTGGTAGGGTACACTATTACCCTGTAATATAATACCTGGTCCAATTTAAATTTTATGGGTCAATATTAAGGTCTGATATTGCGCCTTGCGTTAGTTAACCATTGGAAGATGTCTTTGAATTTTTAAAGCATTTTAGAACGCTTATTTCTTCTTTTTAAGCATCTCAGAACACTCTATTTCGCATAGGCATACATAGTAAAATTTAGGGTCACGCTGTGTACCCCCTAAATGACCTATAATTATTTCCTGCGGTAGGGTACACTATTACCCTGTAATATAATACGTGGTCCAATTTAAAAATTATAGGTCAATATTAATTTCCGATACCGTGCCGTTAGTTAACATAGAAAAATGTCTTTGAATTTTTAAAGCATTTTAGAACGCTTATTTCCTCATTTTAAGCTTCTCAGAACACTTTATTTCGCATAGGCATACATAGTAAACTTTAGGGTCACGCTGTGTACCCCCTAATTGACCTATAATTATTTCCTTTGGTAGGGTACACTATTACCCTGTAATATAATACCTGGTCCAATTTAAATTTTATGGGTCAATATTAAGGTCTGATATTGCGCCTTGCGTTAGTTAACCATTGAAAGATGTCTTTGAATTTTTAAAGCATTTTAGAACACTTATTTCTTCATTTTAAGCATCTCAGAACACTCTATTTCGCATAGGCATATATAGTAAACTTTAGGGTCACTCTGTGTACCCCCTAATTGACCTATAATTATTTCCTGTGGTAGGGTACACTATTACCCTGTAATATAATACGTGGTCCAATTTAAAAATTATAGGTCAATATTAAGGTCCGATACCGTGCCGTTAGTTAACATAGAAAAGTGTCTTCGTATTTCCTTGTTTTAATGCACTATTTAAAATATACATAGTGTACCCCCTAATTGACCTATAATTATATCCTGTGGTAGGGTACACTATTACCCTGTAATATAATACGTGGTCCAATTTAAAAATTATAGGTCAATATTAAGGTCCGATACCGTGCCGTTAGTTAACATAGAAAAATGTCTTTGAATTTTTAAAGCATTTTAGAACGCTTATTTCCTCATTTTAAGCTTCTCAGAACACTTTATTTCGCATAGGCATACATAGTAAACTTTAGGGTCACTCTGTGTACCCCCTAATTGACCTATAATTATTTCCTGTGGTAGGGTACACTATAACCCTGTAATATAATACGTGGTCCAGTTTAAAAATTATAGGTCAATATTAAGGTCCGATACCGTGCCGTTAGTTAACATAGAAAAGTGTCTTCGTATTTCCTTGTTTTAATGCACTATTTAAAATATACATAGTGTACCCCCTAATTGACCTATAATTATTTCCTGTGGTAGGGTACACTATTACCCTGTAATATAATACCTGGACCAATTTAAATATTATGGGTCAATATTAAGGTCTGATATTGCGAATTGCGTTAGTTAACCATTGAAAGATGTTTTTGAATTTTTAAAGCATTTTAGAACGCTTATTTCTTCATTTTAAGCATCTCAGAACACTCTATTTCGCATAGGCATACATAGTAAAATTTAGGGTCACGCTGTGTACCCCCTAAATGACCTATAATTATTTCCTGTGGTAGGGTGCACTATTACCCTGTAATATAATACGTGGTCCAATTTAAAAATTATAGGTCAATATTAAGGTCCGATACCGTGCCGTTAGTTAACATAGAAAAATGTCTTTGAATTTTTAAAGCATTTTAGAACGCTTATTTCCTCATTTTAAGCTTCTCAGAACACTTTATTTTGCATAGGCATACATAGTAAACTTTAGGGTCACGCTGTGTACCCCCTAATTGACCTATAATTATTTCCTTTGGTAGGGTACACTATTACCCTGTAATATAATACCTGGTCCAATTTAAATTTTATGGGTCAATATTAAGGTCTGATATTGCGCCTTGCGTTAGTTAACCATTGAAAGATGTCTTTGAATTTTTAAAGCATTTTAGAACGCTTATTTCTTTATTTTAAGCTTCTCAGAACACTCTATTTCGCATAGGCATACATAGTAAAATTTAGGGTCACGCTGTGTACCCCCTAAATGACCTATAATTATTTCCTGTGGTAGGGTGCACTATTACCCTGTAATATAATACGTGGTCCAATTTAAAAATTATAGGTCAATATTAAGTTCCGATACCGTGCCGTTAGTTAACATTGAAAAATGTCTTCGTATTTCCTTGTTTTAATGCACTATTTAAAATATACATAGTGTACCCCCTAATTGACCTATAATTATTTCCTGTGGTAGGGTACACTATTACCCTGTAATATAATACCTGGTCCAATTTAAATATTATGGGTCAATATTAAGGTCTGATATTGCGCCTTGCGTTAGTTAACCATTGAAAGATGTCTTTGAATTTTTAAAGCATTTTAGAACGCTTATTTCTTCATTTTAAGCATCTCAGAACACTCTATTTCGCATAGGCATATATAGTAAACTTTAGGGTCACTCTGGGTACCCCCTAATTGACCTATAATTATTTCCTGTGGTAGGGTACACTATTACCCTGTAATATAATACGTGGTCCAATTTAAAAATTATAGGTCAATATTAAGGTCCGATACCGTGCCGTTAGTTAACATAGAAAAGTGTCTTCGTATTTCCTTGTTTTAATGCACTATTTAAAATATACATAGTGTACCCCCTAATTGACCTATAATTATATCCTGTGGTAGGGTACACTATTACCCTGTAATATAATACCTGGTCCAATTTAAATATTATGGGTCAATATTAAGGTCTGATATTGCGACTTGCGTTAGTTAACCATTGGAAGATGTCTTTGAATTTTTAAAGCATTTTAGAACGCTTATTTCTTCATTTTAAGCATCTCAGAACACTCTATTTCGCATAGGCATATATAGTAAACTTTAGGGTCACTCTGTGTACCCCCTAATTGACCTATAATTATTTCCTGTGGTAGGGTACACTATTACCCTGTAATATAATACGTGGTCCAATTTAAAAATTATAGGTCAATATTAAGGTCCGATACCGTGCCGTTAGTTAACATAGAAAAGTGTCTTCGTATTTCCTTGTTTTAATGCACTATTTAAAATATACATAGTGTACCCCCTAATTGACCTATAATTATATCCTGTGGTAGGGTACACTATTACCCTGTAATATAATACCTGTTCCAATTTAAATATTATGGGTCAATATTAAGGTCTGATATTGCGACTTGCGTTAGTTAACCATTGGAAGATGTCTTTGAATTTTTAAAGCATTTTAGAACGCTTATTTCTTCATTTTAAGCATCTCAGAACACTCTATTTCGCATAGGCATACATAATAAAATTTAGGGTCACGCTGTGTACCCCCTAAATGACCTATAATTATTTCCTGTGGTAGGGTACACTATTACCCTGTAATATAATACGTGGTCCAATTTAAAAATTATAGGTCAATATTAAGGTCCGATACCGTGCCGTTAGTTAACATAGAAAAATGTCTTTGAATTTTTAAAGCATTTTAGAACTCTTATTTCCTCATTTTTAGCTTCTCAGAACACTTTATTTCGCATAGGCATACATAGTAAACTTTAGGGTCACTCTGTGTACCCCCTAATTGACCTATAATTATTTCCTGTGGTAGGGTACACTATAACCCTGTAATATAATACGTGGTCCAATTTAAAAATTATAGGTCAATATTAAGGTCCGATATTGCGCCTTGCGTTAGTTAACCATTGAAAGATGTCTTTGAATTTTTAAAGCATTTTAGAACGCTTATTTCTTCATTTTAATCTTCTCAGAACACTCTATTTCGCATAGGCATACATAGTAAAATTTAGGGTCACGCTGTGTACCCCCTAAATGACCTATAATTATTTCCTGTGGTAGGGTACACTATTACCCTGTAATATAATACGTGGTCCAATTTAAAAATTATAGGTCAATATTAAGTTCCGATACCGTGCCGTTAGTTAACATTGAAAAATGTCTTCGTATTTCCTTGTTTTAATGCACTATTTAAAATATACATAGTGTACCCCCTAATTGACCTATAATTATTTCCTGTGGTAGGGTACACTATTACCCTGTAATATAATACCTGGTCCAATTTAAATATTATGGGTCAATATTAAGGTCTGATATTTCGCCTTGCGTTAGTTAACCATTGAAAGATGTCTTTGAATTTTTAAAGCATTTTAGAACGCTTATTTCTTCATTTTAAGCATCTCAGAACACTCTATTTCGCATAGGCATATATAGTAAACTTTAGGGTCACTCTGTGTACCCCCTAATTGACCTATAATTATTTCCTGTGGTAGGGTACACTATTACCCTGTAATATAATACGTTGTCCAATTTAAAAATTATAGGTCAATATTAAGGTCCGATACCGTGCCGTTAGTTAACATAGAAAAGTGTCTTCGTATTTCCTTGTTTTAATGCACTATTTAAAATATACATAGTGTACCCCCTAATTGACCTATAATTATATCCTGTGGTAGGGTACACTATTACCCTGTAATATAATACCTGGTCCAATTTAAATATTATGGGTCAATATTAAGGTCTGATATTGCGACTTGCGTTAGTTAACCATTGGAAGATGTCTTTGAATTTTTAAAGCATTTTAGAACGCTTATTTCTTCATTTTAAGCATCTCAGAACACTCTATTTCGCATAGGCATACATAGTAAAATTTAGGGTCACGCTGTGTACCCCCTAAATGACCTATAATTATTTCCTGTGGTAGGGTACACTATTACCCTGTAATATAATACGTGGTCCAATTTAAAAATTATAGGTCAATATTAAGGTCCGATACCGTGCCGTTAGTTAACATAGAAAAATGTCTTTGAATTTTTAAAGCATTTTAGAACGCTTATTTCCTCATTTTTAGCTTCTCAGAACACTTTATTTCGCATAGGCATACATAGTAAACTTTAGGGTCACTCTGTGTACCCCCTAATTGACCTATAATTATTTCCTGTGGTAGGGTACACTATAACCCTGTAATATAATACGTGGTCCAATTTAAAAATTATAGGTCAATATTAAGGTCCGATACCGTGCCGTTAGTTAACATAGAAAAGTGTCTTCGTATTTTCTTGTTTTAATGCACTATTTAAAACATACATAGTGTACCCCCTAATTGACCTATAATTATTTCCTGTTGTAGGGTACACTATTACCCTGTAATATAATACCTGGTCCAATTGAAATATTATGGTTCCATATTAAGGTCTGATATCGCGCCTTGCGTTAGTTAACCATTGAAAGATGTCTTTGAATTTTTAAAGCATTTTAGAACGCTTATTTCTTCATTTTAAGCTTCTCAGAACACTCTATTTCGCATAGGCATACATAGTAAATTTTAGGGTCACGCTGTGTACCACCTAATTGACCTATAATTATTTCCTGTGGTAAGGTACACTATTACCCTGTAATATAATACTTGGTACAATTTAAAAATTATAGGTCAATATTAAGGTCCGATACCGTGCCGTTAGTTAACATAGAAAAGTGTCTTCGTATTTCCTTGTTTTAATGCACTATTTAAAATATACATAGTGTACCCCCTAAATGACCTATAATTATTTCCTGTGGTAGGGTACACTATTACCCTGTAATATAATAGGTGGTCCAATTTAAAAATTATAGGTCAATATTAAGGTCCGATACCGTGCCGTTAGTTAACATAGAAAAATGTCTTTGAATTTTTAAAGCATTTTAGAACGCTTATTTCCTCATTTTAAGCTTCTCAGAACACTTTATTTCGCATAGGCATACATAGTAAACTTTAGGGTCACTCTGTGTACCCCCTAATTGACCTATAATTATTTCCTGTTTTAGGGTACACTATAACCCTGTAATATAATACGTGGTCCAGTTTAAAAATTATAGGTCAATATTAAGGTCCGATACCGTGCCGTTAGTTAACATAGAAAAGTGTCTTCGTATTTCCTTGTTTTAATGCACTATTTAAAATATACATAGTGTACCCCCTAATTGACCTATAATTATTTCCTGTGGTAGGGTACACTATTACCCTGTAATATAATACCTGGTCCAATTTAAATATTATGGGTCAATATTAAGGTCTGATATTGCGCCTTGCGTTAGTTAACCATTGAAAGATGTTTTTGAATTTTTAAAGCATTTTAGAACGCTTATTTCTTCATTTTAAGCATCTCAGAACACTCTATTTCGCATAGGCATATATAGTAAACTTTAGGGTCACTCTGTGTACCCCCTAATTGACCTATAATTATTTCCTGTGGTAGGGTACACTATAACCCTGTAATATAATACGTGGTCCAATTTAAAAATTATAGGTCAATATTAAGGTCCGATACCGTGCCGTTAGTTAACATAGAAAAGTGTCTTCGTATTTCCTTGTTTTAATGCACTATTTAAAATATACATAGTGTACCCCCTAATTGACCTATAATTATTTCCTGTGGTAGGGTACACTATTACCCTGTAATATAATACCTGGTCCAATTTAAATTTTATGGGTCAATATTAAGGTCTGATATTGCGCCTTGCGTTAGTTAACCATTGGAAGATGTCTTTGAATTTTTAAAGCATTTTAGAACGCTTATTTCTTCTTTTTAAGCATCTCAGAACACTCTATTTCGCATAGGCATACATAGTAAAATTTAGGGTCACGCTGTGTACCCCCTAAATGACCTATAATTATTTCCTGCGGTAGGGTACACTATTACCCTGTAATATAATACGTGGTCCAATTTAAAAATTATAGGTCAATATTAAGGTCCGATACCGTGCCGTTAGTTAACATAGAAAAATGTCTTTGAATTTTTAAAGCATTTTAGAACGCTTATTTCCTCATTTTAAGCTTCTCAGAACACTTTATTTCGCATAGGCATACATAGTAAACTTTAGGGTCACGCTGTGTACCCCCTAATTGACCTATAATTATTTCCTTTGGTAGGGTACACTATTACCCTGTAATATAATACCTGGTCCAATTTAAATTTTATGGGTCAATATTAAGGTCTGATATTGCGCCTTGCGTTAGTTAACCATTGAAAGATGTCTTTGAATTTTTAAAGCATTTTAGAACACTTATTTCTTCATTTTAAGCATCTCAGAACACTCTATTTCGCATAGGCATATATAGTAAACTTTAGGGTCACTCTGTGTACCCCCTAATTGACCTATAATTATTTCCTGTGGTAGGGTACACTATTACCCTGTAATATAATACGTGGTCCAATTTAAAAATTATAGGTCAATATTAAGGTCCGATACCGTGCCGTTAGTTAACATAGAAAAGTGTCTTCGTATTTCCTTGTTTTAATGCACTTTTTAAAATATACATAGTGTACCCCCTAATTGACCTATAATTATAGCCTGTGGTAGGGTACACTATTACCCTGTAATATAATACGTGGTCCAATTCAAAAATTATAGGTCAATATTAAGGTCCGATACCGTGCCGTTAGTTAACATAGAAAAATGTCTTTGAATTTTTAAAGCATTTTAGAACGCTTATTTCCTCATTTTTAGCTTCTCAGAACACTTTATTTCGCATAGGCATACATAGTAAACTTTAGGGTCACTCTGTGTACCCCCTAATTGACCTATAATTATTTCCTGTGGTAGGGTACACTATAACCCTGTAATATAATACGTGGTCCAATTTAAAAATTATAGGTCAATATTAAGGTCCGATACCGTGCCGTTAGTTAACATAGAAAAGTGTCTTCGTATTTTCTTGTTTTAATGCACTATTTAAAACATACATAGTGTACCCCCTAATTGACCTATAATTATTTCCTGTTGTAGGGTACACTATTACCCTGTAATATAATACCTGGTCCAATTGAAATATTATGGTTCCATATTAAGGTCTGATATCGCGCCTTGCGTTAGTTAACCATTGAAAGATGTCTTTGAATTTTTAAAGCATTTTAGAACGCTTATTTCTTCATTTTAAGCTTCTCAGAACACTCTATTTCGCATAGGCATACATAGTAAATTTTAGGGTCACGCTGTGTACCACCTAATTGACCTATAATTATTTCCTGTGGTAAGGTACACTATTACCCTGTAATATAATACTTGGTACAATTTAAAAATTATAGGTCAATATTAAGGTCCGATACCGTGCCGTTAGTTAACATAGAAAAGTGTCTTCGTATTTCCTTGTTTTAATGCACTATTTAAAATATACATAGTGTACCCCCTAAATGACCTATAATTATTTCCTGTGGTAGGGTACACTATTACCCTGTAATATAATAGGTGGTCCAATTTAAAAATTATAGGTCAATATTAAGGTCCGATACCGTGCCGTTAGTTAACATAGAAAAATGTCTTTGAATTTTTAAAGCATTTTAGAACGCTTATTTCCTCATTTTAAGCTTCTCAGAACACTTTATTTCGCATAGGCATACATAGTAAACTTTAGGGTCACTCTGTGTACCCCCTAATTGACCTATAATTATTTCCTGTTTTAGGGTACACTATAACCCTGTAATATAAT
The DNA here is from genome assembly GCF_982258835.1 of Parasteatoda tepidariorum. Lineage (NCBI taxonomy): Eukaryota > Metazoa > Arthropoda > Arachnida > Araneae > Theridiidae > Parasteatoda > Parasteatoda tepidariorum. The sequence continues at coordinate 702,281 of NW_028257373.1, read as the reverse complement.
ACGTGGTCCAGTTTAAAAATTATAGGTCAATATTAAGGTCCGATACCGTGCCGTTAGTTAACATAGAAAAGTGTCTTCGTATTTCCTTGTTTTAATGCACTATTTAAAATATACATAGTGTACCCCCTAATTGACCTATAATTATTTCCTGTGGTAGGGTACACTATTACCCTGTAATATAATACCTGGTCCAATTTAAATATTATGGGTCAATATTAAGGTCTGATATTGCGCCTTGCGTTAGTTAACCATTGAAAGATGTTTTTGAATTTTTAAAGCATTTTAGAACGCTTATTTCTTCATTTTAAGCATCTCAGAACACTCTATTTCGCATAGGCATATATAGTAAACTTTAGGGTCACTCTGTGTACCCCCTAATTGACCTATAATTATTTCCTGTGGTAGGGTACACTATAACCCTGTAATATAATACGTGGTCCAATTTAAAAATTATAGGTCAATATTAAGGTCCGATACCGTGCCGTTAGTTAACATAGAAAAGTGTCTTCGTATTTCCTTGTTTTAATGCACTATTTAAAATATACATAGTGTACCCCCTAATTGACCTATAATTATTTCCTGTGGTAGGGTACACTATTACCCTGTAATATAATACCTGGTCCAATTTAAATTTTATGGGTCAATATTAAGGTCTGATATTGCGCCTTGCGTTAGTTAACCATTGGAAGATGTCTTTGAATTTTTAAAGCATTTTAGAACGCTTATTTCTTCTTTTTAAGCATCTCAGAACACTCTATTTCGCATAGGCATACATAGTAAAATTTAGGGTCACGCTGTGTACCCCCTAAATGACCTATAATTATTTCCTGCGGTAGGGTACACTATTACCCTGTAATATAATACGTGGTCCAATTTAAAAATTATAGGTCAATATTAAGGTCCGATACCGTGCCGTTAATTAACATAGAAAAATGTCTTTGAATTTTTAAAGCATTTTAGAACGCTTATTTCCTCATTTTAAGCTTCTCAGAACACTTTATTTCGCATAGGCATACATAGTAAACTTTAGGGTCACGCTGTGTACCCCCTAATTGACCTATAATTATTTCCTTCTGTAGGGTACACTATTACCCTGTAATATAATACCTGGTCCAATTTAAATTTTATGGGTCAATATTAAGGTCTGATATTGCGCCTTGCGTTAGTTAACCATTGAAAGATGTCTTTGAATTTTTAAAGCATTTTAGAACACTTATTTCTTCATTTTAAGCATCTCAGAACACTCTATTTCGCATAGGCATATATAGTAAACTTTAGGGTCACTCTGTGTACCCCCTAATTGACCTATAATTATTTCCTGTGGTAGGGTACACTATTACCCTGTAATATAATACGTGGTCCAATTTAAAAATTATAGGTCAATATTAAGGTCCGATACCGTGCCGTTAGTTAACATAGAAAAGTGTCTTCGTATTTCCTTGTTTTAATGCACTATTTAAAATATACATAGTGTACCCCCTAATTGACCTATAATTATATCCTGTGGTAGGGTACACTATTACCCTGTAATATAATACGTGGTCCAATTTAAAAATTATAGGTCAATATTAAGGTCCGATACCGTGCCGTTAGTTAACATAGAAAAATGTCTTTGAATTTTTAAAGCATTTTAGAACGCTTATTTCCTCATTTTTAGCTTCTCAGAACACTTTATTTCGCATAGGCATACATAGTAAACTTTAGGGTCACTCTGTGTACCCCCTAATTGACCTATAATTATATCCTGTGGTAGGGTACACTATTACCCTGTAATATAATACGTGGTCCAATTTAAAAATTATAGGTCAATATTAAGGTCCGATACCGTGCCGTTAGTTAACATAGAAAAGTGTCTTCGTATTTTCTTGTTTTAATGCACTATTTAAAACATACATAGTGTACCCCCTAATTGACCTATAATTATTTCCTGTTGTAGGGTACACTATTACCCTGTAATATAATACCTGGTCCAATTGAAATATTATGGTTCCATATTAAGGTCTGATATCGCGCCTTGCGTTAGTTAACCATTGAAAGATGTCTTTGAATTTTTAAAGCATTTTAGAACGCTTATTTCTTCATTTTAAGCTTCTCAGAACACTCTATTTCGCATAGGCATACATAGTAAATTTTAGGGTCACGCTGTGTACCACCTAATTGACCTATAATTATTTCCTGTGGTAAGGTACACTATTACCCTGTAATATAATACTTGGTACAATTTAAAAATTATAGGTCAGTATTAAGGTCCGATACCGTGCCGTTAGTTAACATAGAAAAGTGTCTTCGTATTTCCTTGTTTTAATGCACTATTTAAAATATACATAGTGTACCCCCTAAATGACCTATAATTATTTCCTGTGGTAGGGTACACTATTACCCTGTAATATAATAGGTGGTCCAATTTAAAAATTATAGGTCAATATTAAGGTCCGATACCGTGCCGTTAGTTAACATAGAAAAATGTCTTTGAATTTTTAAAGCATTTTAGAACGCTTATTTCCTCATTTTAAGCTTCTCAGAACACTTTATTTCGCATAGGCATACATAGTAAACTTTAGGGTCACTCTGTGTACCCCCTAATTGACCTATAATTATTTCCTGTTTTAGGGTACACTATAACCCTGTAATATAATACGTGGTCCAGTTTAAAAATTATAGGTCAATATTAAGGTCCGATACCGTGCCGTTAGTTAACATAGAAAAGTGTCTTCGTATTTCCTTGTTTTAATGCACTATTTAAAATATACATAGTGTACCCCCTAATTGACCTATAATTATTTCCTGTGGTAGGGTACACTATTACCCTGTAATATAATACCTGGTCCAATTTAAATATTATGGGTCAATATTAAGGTCTGATATTGCGCCTTGCGTTAGTTAACCATTGAAAGATGTTTTTGAATTTTTAAAGCATTTTAGAACGCTTATTTCTTCATTTTAAGCATCTCAGAACACTCTATTTCGCACAGGCATATATAGTAAACTTTAGGGTCACTCTGTGTACCCCCTAATTGACCTATAATTATTTCCTGTGGTAGGGTACACTATAACCCTGTAATATAATACGTGGTCCAATTTAAAAATTATAGGTCAATATTAAGGTCCGATACCGTGCCGTTAGTTAACATAGAAAAGTGTCTTCGTATTTCCTTGTTTTAATGCACTATTTAAAATATACATAGTGTACCCCCTAATTGACCTATAATTATTTCCTGTGGTAGGGTACACTATTACCCTGTAATATAATACCTGGTCCAATTTAAATTTTATGGGTCAATATTAAGGTCTGATATTGCGCCTTGCGTTAGTTAACCATTGGAAGATGTCTTTGAATTTTTAAAGCATTTTAGAACGCTTATTTCTTCTTTTTAAGCATCTCAGAACACTCTATTTCGCATAGGCATACATAGTAAAATTTAGGGTCACGCTGTGTACCCCCTAAATGACCTATAATTATTTCCTGCGGTAGGGTACACTATTACCCTGTAATATAATACGTGGTCCAATTTAAAAATTATAGGTCAATATTAAGGTCCGATACCGTGCCGTTAGTTAACATAGAAAAATGTCTTTGAATCTTTAAAGCATTTTAGAACGCTTATTTCCTCATTTTTAGCTTCTCAGAACACTTTATTTCGCATAGGCATACATAGTAAACTTTAGGGTCACTCTGTGTACCCCCTAATTAACCTATAATTATTTCCTGTGGTAGGGTACACTATAACCCTGTAATATAATACGTGGTCCAATTTAAAAATTATAGGTCAATATTAAGGTCCGATATTGCGCCTTGCGTTAGTTAACCATTGAAAGATGTCTTTGAATTTTTAAAGCATTTTAGAACGCTTATTTCTTCATTTTAAGCTTCTCAGAACACTCTATTTCGCATAGGCATACATAGTAAAATTTAGGGTCACGCTGTGTACCCCCTAAATGACCTATAAGTATTTCCTGTGGTAGGGTACACTATTACCCTGTAATATAATACGTGGTCCAATTTAAAAATTATAGGTCAATATTAAGGTCCGATACCGTGCCGTTAGTTAACATTGAAAAATGTCTTCGTATTTCCTTGTTTTAATGCACTATTTAAAATATACATAGTGTACCCCCTAATTGACCTATAATTATTTCCTGTGGTAGGGTACACTATTACCCTGTAATATAATACCTGGTCCAATTTAAATATTATGGGTCAATATTAAGGTCTGATATTGCGCCTTGCGTTAGTTAACCATTGAAAGATGTCTTTGAATTTTTAAAGCATTTTAGAACGCTTATTTCTTCATTTTAAGCATCTGAGAACACTCTATTTCGCATAGGCATATATAGTAAACTTTAGGGTCACTCTGTGTACCCCCTAATTGACCTATAATTATTTCCTGTGGTAGGGTACACTATTACCCTGTAATATATTACGTGGTCCAATTTAAAAATTATAGGTCAATATTAAGGTCCGATACCGTGCCGTTAGTTAACATAGAAAAGTGTCTTCGTATTTCCTTGTTTTAATGCACTATTTAAAATATACATAGTGTACCCCCTAATTGACCTATAATTATATCCTGTGGTAGGGTACACTATTACCCTGTAATATAATACCTGGTCCAATTTAAATATTATGGGTCAATATTAAGGTCTGATATTGCGACTTGCGTTAGTTAACCATTGGAAGATGTCTTTGAATTTTTAAAGCATTTTAGAACGCTTATTTCTTCATTTTAAGCTTCTCAGAACACTCTATTTCGCATAGGCATACATAGTAAATTTTAGGGTCACGCTGTGTACCACCTAATTGACCTATAATTATTTCCTGTGGTAAGGTACACTATTACCCTGTAATATAATACTTGGTACAATTTAAAAATTATAGGTCAGTATTAAGGTCCGATACCGTGCCGTTAGTTAACATAGAAAAGTGTCTTCGTATTTCCTTGTTTTAATGCACTATTTAAAATATACATAGTGTACCCCCTAAATGACCTATAATTATTTCCTGTGGTAGGGTACACTATTACCCTGTAATATAATAGGTGGTCCAATTTAAAAATTATAGGTCAATATTAAGGTCCGATACCGTGCCGTTAGTTAACATAGAAAAATGTCTTTGAATTTTTAAAGCATTTTAGAACGCTTATTTCCTCATTTTAAGCTTCTCAGAACACTTTATTTCGCATAGGCATACATAGTAAACTTTAGGGTCACTCTGTGTACCCCCTAATTGACCTATAATTATTTCCTGTTTTAGGGTACACTATAACCCTGTAATATAATACGTGGTCCAGTTTAAAAATTATAGGTCAATATTAAGGTCCGATACCGTGCCGTTAGTTAACATAGAAAAGTGTCTTCGTATTTCCTTGTTTTAATGCACTATTTAAAATATACATAGTGTACCCCCTAATTGACCTATAATTATTTCCTGTGGTAGGGTACACTATTACCCTGTAATATAATACCTGGTCCAATTTAAATATTATGGGTCAATATTAAGGTCTGATATTGCGCCTTGCGTTAGTTAACCATTGAAAGATGTTTTTGAATTTTTAAAGCATTTTAGAACGCTTATTTCTTCATTTTAAGCATCTCAGAACACTCTATTTCGCACAGGCATATATAGTAAACTTTAGGGTCACTCTGTGTACCCCCTAATTGACCTATAATTATTTCCTGTGGTAGGGTACACTATAACCCTGTAATATAATACGTGGTCCAATTTAAAAATTATAGGTCAATATTAAGGTCCGATACCGTGCCGTTAGTTAACATAGAAAAGTGTCTTCGTATTTCCTTGTTTTAATGCACTATTTAAAATATACATAGTGTACCCCCTAATTGACCTATAATTATTTCCTGTGGTAGGGTACACTATTACCCTGTAATATAATACCTGGTCCAATTTAAATTTTATGGGTCAATATTAAGGTCTGATATTGCGCCTTGCGTTAGTTAACCATTGGAAGATGTCTTTGAATTTTTAAAGCATTTTAGAACGCTTATTTCTTCTTTTTAAGCATCTCAGAACACTCTATTTCGCATAGGCATACATAGTAAAATTTAGGGTCACGCTGTGTACCCCCTAAATGACCTATAATTATTTCCTGCGGTAGGGTACACTATTACCCTGTAATATAATACGTGGTCCAATTTAAAAATTATAGGTCAATATTAAGGTCCGATACCGTGCCGTTAGTTAACATAGAAAAATGTCTTTGAATCTTTAAAGCATTTTAGAACGCTTATTTCCTCATTTTTAGCTTCTCAGAACACTTTATTTCGCATAGGCATACATAGTAAACTTTAGGGTCACTCTGTGTACCCCCTAATTAACCTATAATTATTTCCTGTGGTAGGGTACACTATAACCCTGTAATATAATACGTGGTCCAATTTAAAAATTATAGGTCAATATTAAGGTCCGATATTGCGCCTTGCGTTAGTTAACCATTGAAAGATGTCTTTGAATTTTTAAAGCATTTTAGAACGCTTATTTCTTCATTTTAAGCTTCTCAGAACACTCTATTTCGCATAGGCATACATAGTAAAATTTAGGGTCACGCTGTGTACCCCCTAAATGACCTATAAGTATTTCCTGTGGTAGGGTACACTATTACCCTGTAATATAATACGTGGTCCAATTTAAAAATTATAGGTCAATATTAAGGTCCGATACCGTGCCGTTAGTTAACATTGAAAAATGTCTTCGTATTTCCTTGTTTTAATGCACTATTTAAAATATACATAGTGTACCCCCTAATTGACCTATAATTATTTCCTGTGGTAGGGTACACTATTACCCTGTAATATAATACCTGGTCCAATTTAAATATTATGGGTCAATATTAAGGTCTGATATTGCGCCTTGCGTTAGTTAACCATTGAAAGATGTCTTTGAATTTTTAAAGCATTTTAGAACGCTTATTTCTTCATTTTAAGCATCTGAGAACACTCTATTTCGCATAGGCATATATAGTAAACTTTAGGGTCACTCTGTGTACCCCCTAATTGACCTATAATTATTTCCTGTGGTAGGGTACACTATTACCCTGTAATATATTACGTGGTCCAATTTAAAAATTATAGGTCAATATTAAGGTCCGATACCGTGCCGTTAGTTAACATAGAAAAGTGTCTTCGTATTTCCTTGTTTTAATGCACTATTTAAAATATACATAGTGTACCCCCTAATTGACCTATAATTATATCCTGTGGTAGGGTACACTATTACCCTGTAATATAATACCTGGTCCAATTTAAATATTATGGGTCAATATTAAGGTCTGATATTGCGACTTGCGTTAGTTAACCATTGGAAGATGTCTTTGAATTTTTAAAGCATTTTAGAACGCTTATTTCTTCATTTTAAGCTTCTCAGAACACTCTATTTCGCATAGGCATACATAGTAAATTTTAGGGTCACGCTGTGTACCACCTAATTGACCTATAATTATTTCCTGTGGTAAGGTACACTATTACCCTGTAATATAATACTTGGTACAATTTAAAAATTATAGGTCAGTATTAAGGTCCGATACCGTGCCGTTAGTTAACATAGAAAAGTGTCTTCGTATTTCCTTGTTTTAATGCACTATTTAAAATATACATAGTGTACCCCCTAAATGACCTATAATTATTTCCTGTGGTAGGGTACACTATTACCCTGTAATATAATAGGTGGTCCAATTTAAAAATTATAGGTCAATATTAAGGTCCGATACCGTGCCGTTAGTTAACATAGAAAAATGTCTTTGAATTTTTAAAGCATTTTAGAACGCTTATTTCCTCATTTTAAGCTTCTCAGAACACTTTATTTCGCATAGGCATACATAGTAAACTTTAGGGTCACTCTGTGTACCCCCTAATTGACCTATAATTATTTCCTGTTTTAGGGTACACTATAACCCTGTAATATAATACGTGGTCCAGTTTAAAAATTATAGGTCAATATTAAGGTCCGATACCGTGCCGTTAGTTAACATAGAAAAGTGTCTTCGTATTTCCTTGTTTTAATGCACTATTTAAAATATACATAGTGTACCCCCTAATTGACCTATAATTATTTCCTGTGGTAGGGTACACTATTACCCTGTAATATAATACCTGGTCCAATTTAAATATTATGGGTCAATATTAAGGTCTGATATTGCGCCTTGCGTTAGTTAACCATTGAAAGATGTTTTTGAATTTTTAAAGCATTTTAGAACGCTTATTTCTTCATTTTAAGCATCTCAGAACACTCTATTTCGCACAGGCATATATAGTAAACTTTAGGGTCACTCTGTGTACCCCCTAATTGACCTATAATTATTTCCTGTGGTAGGGTACACTATAACCCTGTAATATAATACGTGGTCCAATTTAAAAATTATAGGTCAATATTAAGGTCCGATACCGTGCCGTTAGTTAACATAGAAAAGTGTCTTCGTATTTCCTTGTTTTAATGCACTATTTAAAATATACATAGTGTACCCCCTAATTGACCTATAATTATTTCCTGTGGTAGGGTACACTATTACCCTGTAATATAATACCTGGTCCAATTTAAATTTTATGGGTCAATATTAAGGTCTGATATTGCGCCTTGCGTTAGTTAACCATTGGAAGATGTCTTTGAATTTTTAAAGCATTTTAGAACGCTTATTTCTTCTTTTTAAGCATCTCAGAACACTCTATTTCGCATAGGCATACATAGTAAAATTTAGGGTCACGCTGTGTACCCCCTAAATGACCTATAATTATTTCCTGCGGTAGGGTACACTATTACCCTGTAATATAATACGTGGTCCAATTTAAAAATTATAGGTCAATATTAAGGTCCGATACCGTGCCGTTAGTTAACATAGAAAAATGTCTTTGAATCTTTAAAGCATTTTAGAACGCTTATTTCCTCATTTTTAGCTTCTCAGAACACTTTATTTCGCATAGGCATACATAGTAAACTTTAGGGTCACTCTGTGTACCCCCTAATTAACCTATAATTATTTCCTGTGGTAGGGTACACTATAACCCTGTAATATAATACGTGGTCCAATTTAAAAATTATAGGTCAATATTAAGGTCCGATATTGCGCCTTGCGTTAGTTAACCATTGAAAGATGTCTTTGAATTTTTAAAGCATTTTAGAACGCTTATTTCTTCATTTTAAGCTTCTCAGAACACTCTATTTCGCATAGGCATACATAGTAAAATTTAGGGTCACGCTGTGTACCCCCTAAATGACCTATAAGTATTTCCTGTGGTAGGGTACACTATTACCCTGTAATATAATACGTGGTCCAATTTAAAAATTATAGGTCAATATTAAGGTCCGATACCGTGCCGTTAGTTAACATTGAAAAATGTCTTCGTATTTCCTTGTTTTAATGCACTATTTAAAATATACATAGTGTACCCCCTAATTGACCTATAATTATTTCCTGTGGTAGGGTACACTATTACCCTGTAATATAATACCTGGTCCAATTTAAATATTATGGGTCAATATTAAGGTCTGATATTGCGCCTTGCGTTAGTTAACCATTGAAAGATGTCTTTGAATTTTTAAAGCATTTTAGAACGCTTATTTCTTCATTTTAAGCATCTGAGAACACTCTATTTCGCATAGGCATATATAGTAAACTTTAGGGTCACTCTGTGTACCCCCTAATTGACCTATAATTATTTCCTGTGGTAGGGTACACTATTACCCTGTAATATATTACGTGGTCCAATTTAAAAATTATAGGTCAATATTAAGGTCCGATACCGTGCCGTTAGTTAACATAGAAAAGTGTCTTCGTATTTCCTTGTTTTAATGCACTATTTAAAATATACATAGTGTACCCCCTAATTGACCTATAATTATATCCTGTGGTAGGGTACACTATTACCCTGTAATATAATACCTGGTCCAATTTAAATATTATGGGTCAATATTAAGGTCTGATATTGCGACTTGCGTTAGTTAACCATTGGAAGATGTCTTTGAATTTTTAAAGCATTTTAGAACGCTTATTTCTTCATTTTAAGCATCTCAGAACACTCTATTTCGCATAGGCATACATAGTAAAATTTAGGGTCACGCTGTGTACCCCCTAAATGACCTATAATTATTTCCTGTGGTAGGGTACACTATTACCCTGTAATATAATACGTGGTCCAATTTAAAAATTATAGGTCAATATTAAGGTCCGATACCGTGCCGTTAGTTAACATAGAAAAATGTCTTTGAATTTTTAAAGCATTTTAGAACGCTTATTTCCTCATTTTTAGCTTCTCAGAACACTTTATTTCGCATAGGCATACATAGTAAACTTTAGGGTCACTCTGTGTACCCCCTAATTGACCTATAATTATTTCCTGTGGTAGGGTACACTATAACCCTGTAATATAATACGTGGTCCAATTTAAAAATTATAGGTCAATATTAAGGTCCGATACCGTGCCGTTAGTTAACATAGAAAAGTGTCTTCGTATTTTCTTGTTTTAATGCACTATTTAAAACATACATAGTGTACCCCCTAATTGACCTATAATTATTTCCTGTTGTAGGGTACACTATTACCCTGTAATATAATACCTGGTCCAATTGAAATATTATGGTTCCATATTAAGGTCTGATATCGCGCCTTGCGTTAGTTAACCATTGAAAGATGTCTTTGAATTTTTAAAGCATTTTAGAACGCTTATTTCTTCATTTTAAGCTTCTCAGAACACTCTATTTCGCATAGGCATACATAGTAAAATTTAGGGTCACGCTGTGTACCCCCTAAATGACCTATAATTATTTCCTGTGGTAGGGTACACTATTACCCTGTAATATAATACGTGGTCCAATTTAAAAATTATAGGTCAATATTAAGTTCCGATACCGTGCCGTTAGTTATCATTGAAAAATGTCTTCGTATTTCCTTGTTTTAATGCACTATTTAAAATATACATCGTGTACCCCCTAATTGACCTATAATTATTTCCTGTGGTAGGGAACACTATTACCCTGTAATATAATACCTGGTCCAATTTAAATATTATGGGTCAATATTAAGGTCTGATATTGCGCCTTGCGTTAGTTAACCATTGAAAGATGTCTTTGAATTTTTAAAGCATTTTAGAACGCTTATTTCTTCATTTTAAGCATCTCAGAACACTCTATTTCGCATAGGCATATATAGTAAACTTTAGGGTCACTCTGTGTACCCCCTAATTGACCTATAATTATTTCCTGTGGTAGGGTACACTATAACCCTGTAATATAATACGTGGTCCAATTTAAAAATTATAGGTCAATATTAAGGTCCGATACCGTGCCGTTAGTTAACATAGAAAAGTGTCTTCGTATTTCCTTGTTTTAATGCACTATTTAAAATATACATAGTGTACCCCCTAATTGACCTATAATTATATCCTGTGGTAGGGTACACTATTACCCTGTAATATAATACGTGGTCCAATTTAAAAATTATAGGTCAATATTAAGGTCCGATACCGTGCCGTTAGTTAACATAGAAAAATGTCTTTGAATTTTTAAAGCATTTTAGAACGCTTATTTCCTCATTTTAAGCTTCTCAGAACACTTTATTTCGCATAGGCATACATAGTAAACTTTAGGGTCACGCTGTGTACCCCCTAATTCACCTATAATTATTTCCTTTGGTAGGGTACGCTATTACCCTGTAATATAATACCTGGTCCAATTTAAATTTTATGGGACAATATTAAGGTCTGATATTGCGCCTTGCGTTAGTTAACCATTGAAAGATGTCTTTGAATTTTTAAAGCATTTTAGAACACTTATTTCCTCATTTTAAGCTTCTCAGAACACTCTATTTCGCATAGGCATACATAGTAAACTTTAGGGTCACGCTGTGTACCCCCTAAATGACCTATAATTATTTCCTGTGGTAAGGTACACTATTACCCTGTAATATAATACGTGGTCCAATTTAAAAATTATAGGTCAATATTAAGGTCCGATACCGTGCCGTTAGTTAACATAGAAAAATGTCTTTGAATTTTTAAAGCATTTTAGAACGCTTATTTCCTCATTTTTAGCTTCTCAGAACACTTTATTTCGCATAGGCATACATAGTAAACTTTAGGGTCACTCTGTGTACCCCCTAATTGACCTATAATTATTTCCTGTGGTAGGGTACACTATAACCCTGTAATATAATACGTGGTCCAATTTAAAAATTATAGGTCAATATTAAGGTCCGATACCGTGCCGTTAGTTAACATAGAAAAGTGTCTTCGTATTTTCTTGTTTTAATGCACTATTTAAAACATACATAGTGTACCCCCTAATTGACCTATAATTATTTCCTGTTGTAGGGTACACTATTACCCTGTAATATAATACCTGGTCCAATTGAAATATTATGGTTCCATATTAAGGTCTGATATCGCGCCTTGCGTTAGTTAACCATTGAAAGATGTCTTTGAATTTTTAAAGCATTTTAGAACGCTTATTTCTTCATTTTAAGCTTCTCAGAACACTCTATTTCGCATAGGCATACATAGTAAAATTTAGGGTCACGCTGTGTACCCCCTAAATGACCTATAATTATTTCCTGTGGTAGGGTACACTATTACCCTGTAATATAATACGTGGTCCAATTTAAAAATTATAGGTCAATATTAAGTTCCGATACCGTGCCGTTAGTTATCATTGAAAAATGTCTTCGTATTTCCTTGTTTTAATGCACTATTTAAAATATACATCGTGTACCCCCTAATTGACCTATAATTATTTCCTGTGGTAGGGAACACTATTACCCTGTAATATAATACCTGGTCCAATTTAAATATTATGGGTCAATATTAAGGTCTGATATTGCGCCTTGCGTTAGTTAACCATTGAAAGATGTCTTTGAATTTTTAAAGCATTTTAGAACGCTTATTTCTTCATTTTAAGCATCTCAGAACACTCTATTTCGCATAGGCATATATAGTAAACTTTAGGGTCACTCTGTGTACCCCCTAATTGACCTATAATTATTTCCTGTGGTAGGGTACACTATAACCCTGTAATATAATACGTGGTCCAATTTAAAAATTATAGGTCAATATTAAGGTCCGATACCGTGCCGTTAGTTAACATAGAAAAGTGTCTTCGTATTTCCTTGTTTTAATGCACTATTTAAAATATACATAGTGTACCCCCTAATTGACCTATAATTATATCCTGTGGTAGGGTACACTATTACCCTGTAATATAATATGTGGTCCAATTTAAAAATTATAGGTCAATATTAAGGTCCGATACCGTGCCGTTAGTTAACATAGAAAAATGTCTTTGAATTTTTAAAGCATTTTAGAACGCTTATTTCCTCATTTTAAGCTTCTCAGAACACTTTATTTCGCATAGGCATACATAGTAAACTTTAGGGTCACGCTGTGTACCCCCTAATTCACCTATAATTATTTCCTTTGGTAGGGTACGCTATTACCCTGTAATATAATACCTGGTCCAATTTAAATTTTATGGGTCAATATTAAGGTCTGATATTGCGCCTTGCGTTAGTTAACCATTGAAAGATGTCTTTGAATTTTTAAAGCATTTTAGAACACTTATTTCCTCATTTTAAGCTTCTCAGAACACTCTATTTCGCATAGGCATACATAGTAAACTTTAGGGTCACGCTGTGTACCACCTACTTGACCTATAATTATTTCCTGTGGTAAGGTACACTATTACCCTGTAATATAATACATGGTACAATTTAAAAATTATAGGTCAATATTAAGGTCCGATACCGTGCCGTTAGTTAACATAGAAAAGTGTCTTCGTATTTCCTTGTTTTAATGCACTATTTAAAATATACATAGTGTACCCCCTAAATGACCTATAATTATTTCCTGTGGTAGGGTACATTATTACCCTGTAATATAATAGGTGGTCCAATTTAAAAATTATAGGTCAATATTAAGGTCCGATACCGTGCCGTTAGTTAACATAGAAAAATGTCTTTGAATTTTTAAAGCATTTTAGAACGCTTATTTCCTCATTTTAAGCTTCTCAGAACACTTTATTTCGCATAGGCATACATAGTAAACTTTAGGGTCACTCTATGTACCCCCTAATTGACCTATAATTATTTCCTGTGGTAGGGTACACAATTACCCTGGAATATAATGCGTGGTTCAATTTAAAAATTATAGGTCAATATTAAGTTCCGATACCGTGCCGTTAGTTAACATTGAAAAATGTCTTCGTATTTCCTTGTTTTAATGCACTATTTAAAATATACATAGTGTACCCCCTAATTGACCTATAATTATTTCCTGTGGTAGGGTACACTATTACCCTGTAATACAATACCTGGTCCAATTTAAATATTATGGGTCAATATTAAGGTTTGATATTGCGCCTTGCGTTAGTTAACCATTGAAAGATGTCTTTGAATTTTTAAAGCATTTTAGAACGCTTATTTCTTCATTTTAAGCTTCTCAGAACACTTTATTTTGCATAGGCATACATAGTAAACTTTAGGGTCACGCTGTGTACCCCCTAATTGACCTATAATTATTTCCTGTGGTAGGGTACACTATTACCCTGTAATATAATAGGTGGTCCAATTTAAAAATTATAGGTCAATATTAAGGTCCGATAACGTGCCGTTAGTTAACATAGAAAAATGTCTTTGAATTTTTAAAGCATTTTAGAACGCTTATTTCCTCATTTTAAGCTTCTCAGAACACTTTATTTCGCATAGGCATACATAGTAAATTTTAGGGTCACTCTGCGTACCCCCTAATTGACCTATAATTATTTCCTGTGGTAGGGTACACTATAACCCTGTAATATAATACGTGGTCCAATTTAAAAATTATAGGTCAATATTAAGGTCCGATACCGTGCCGTTAGTTAACATAGAAAAGTGTCTTCGTATTTCCTTGTTTTAATGCACTATTTAAAATATACATAGTGTACCCCCTAATTGACCTATAATTATTTCCTGTGGTAGGGTACAATATTACCCTGTAATATAATACGTGGTCCTATTTAAAAATTATAGGTCAATATTAAGGTCCGATACCGTGCCGTTAGTTAACATAGAAAAATGTCTTTGAATTTTTAAAGCATTTTAGAACGCTTATTTCCTCATTTTAAGCTTCTCAGAACACTTTATTTCGCATAGGCATACATAGTAAACTTTAGGGTCACTCTATGTACCCCCTAATTGACCTATAATTATTTCCTGTGGTAGGGTACACTATAACCCTGTAATATAATACGTGGTCCAATTTAAAAATTATAGGTCAATATTAAGGTCCGATCCCGTGCCGTTAGTTAACATAGAAAAGTGTCTTCGTATTTCCTTGTTTTAATGCACTATTTAAAATATACATAGTGTACCCCCTAATTGACCTATAATTATTTCCTGTGGTAGGGTACACTATTACCCTGTAATATAATACTTGGTCCAATTTAAATATTATGGGTCAATATTAAGGTCTGATATTGCGCTTTGCGTTAGTTAACCATTGAAAGATGTCTTTGAATTTTTAAAGCATTTTAGAACGCTTATTTCTTCATTTTAAGCATCTCAGAACACTCTATTTCGCATAGGCATACATAGTAAAATTTAGGGTCACGCTGTGTACCCCCTAAATGACCTATAATTATTTCCTGTGGTAGGGTACACTATTACCCTGTAATATAATACGTGGTCAAATTTAAAAATTATAGGTCAATATTAAGGTCCGATACCGTGCCGTTAGTTAACATAGAAACATGTCTTTGAATTTTTAAAGCATTTTAGAACGCTTATTTCCTCATTTTAAGCTTCTCAGAACACTTTATTTCATATAGGCATACATAGTAAACTTTAGGGTCACGCTGTGTACCCCCTAATTGACCTATAATTATTTCCTTTGGTAGGGTACACTATTACCCTGTAATATAATACCTGGTCCAATTAAAATATTATGGGTCAATATTAAGGTCTGATATTGCGTCTTGCGTTAGTTAACCATTGAAATATGTCTTTGAATTTTTAAAGCATTTTAGAACGCTTATTTCTTCATTTTAAGCTTCTCAGAACACTCTATTTCGCATAGGCATACATAGTAAAATTTAGGGTCACGCTGTGTACCCCCTAAATGACCTATAATTATTTCCTGTGGTAGGGTACACAATTACCCTGGAATATAATGCGTGGTTCAATTTAAAAATTATAGGTCAATATTAAGTTCCGATACCGTGCCGTTAGTTAACATTGAAAAATGTCTTCGTATTTCCTTGTTTTAATGCACTATTTAAAATATACATAGTGTACCCCCTAATTGACCTATAATTATTTCCTGTGGTAGGGTACACTATTACCCTGTAATACAATACCTGGTCCAATTTAAATATTATGGGTCAATATTAAGGTTTGATATTGCGCCTTGCGTTAGTTAACCATTGAAAGATGTCTTTGAATTTTTAAAGCATTTTAGAACGCTTATTTCTTCATTTTAAGCTTCTCAGAACACTTTATTTTGCATAGGCATACATAGTAAACTTTAGGGTCACGCTGTGTACCCCCTAATTGACCTATAATTATTTCCTGTGGTAGGGTACACTATTACCCTGTAATATAATAGGTGGTCCAATTTAAAAATTATAGGTCAATATTAAGGTCCGATACCGTGCCGTTAGTTAACATAGAAAAATGTCTTTGAATTTTTAAAGCATTTTAGAACGCTTATTTCCTCATTTTAAGCTTCTCAGAACACTTTATTTCGCATAGGCATACATAGTAAATTTTAGGGTCACTCTGCGTACCCCCTAATTGACCTATAATTATTTCCTGTGGTAGGGTACACTATAACCCTGTAATATAATACGTGGTCCAATTTAAAAATTATAGGTCAATATTAAGGTCCGATACCGTGCCGTTAGTTAACATAGAAAAGTGTCTTCGTATTTCCTTGTTTTAATGCACTATTTAAAATATACATAGTGTACCCCCTAATTGACCTATAATTATTTCCTGTGGTAGGGTACACTATTACCCTGTAATATAATACCTGGTCCAATTTAAATATTATGGGTCAATATTAAGGTCTGATATTGCGCCTTGCGTTAGTTAACCATTGAAAGATGTCTTTGAATTTTTAAAGCACTTTAGAACGCTTATTTCTTCATTTTAAGCATCTCAGAACACTCTATTTCGCAAAGGCATACATAGTAAAATTTAGGGTCACGCTGTGTACCCCCTAAATGACCTATAATTATTTCCTGTGGTAGGGTACAATATTACCCTGTAATATAATACGTGGTCCTATTTAAAAATTATAGGTCAATATTAAGGTCCTATACCGTGCCGTTAGTTAACATAGAAAAATGTCTTTGAATTTTTAAAGCATTTTAGAACGCTTATTTCCTCATTTTAAGCTTCTCAGAACACTTTATTTCGCATAGGCATACATAGTAAACTTTAGGGTCACTCTGTGTACCCCCTAATTGACCTATAATTATTTCCTGTGGTAGGGTACACTATAACCCTGTAATATAATACGTGGTCCAATTTAAAAATTATAGGTCAATATTAAGGTTCGATACCGTGCCGTTAGTTAACATAGAAAAGTGTCTTCGTATTTCCTTGTTTTAATGCACTATTTAAAATATACATAGTGTACCCCCTAATTGACCTATAATTATTTCCTGTGGAAGGGTACACTATTACCCTGTAATATAATACCTGGTCCAATTTAAATATTATGGGTCAATATTAAGGTCTGATATTGCGCCTTGCGTTAGTTAACCATTGAAAGATGTCTTTGAATTTTTAAAGCATTTTAGAACGCTTATTTCTTCATTTTAAGCTTCTCAGAACACTCTATTTCGCATAGGCATACATAGTAAAATTTAGGGTCACGCTGTGTACCCCCTAAATGACCTATAATTATTTCCTGTGGTAGGGTACACAATTACCCTGGAATATAATGCGTGGTTCAATTTAAAAATTATAGGTCAATATTAAGTTCCGATACCGTGCCGTTAGTTAACATTGAAAAATGTCTTCGTATTTCCTTGTTTTAATGCACTATTTAAAATATACATAGTGTACCCCCTAATTGACCTATAATTATTTCCTGTGGTAGGGTACACTATTACCCTGTAATACAATACCTGGTCCAATTTAAATATTATGGGTCAATATTAAGGTTTGATATTGCGCCTTGCGTTAGTTAACCATTGAAAGATGTCTTTGAATTTTTAAAGCATTTTAGAACGCTTATTTCTTCATTTTAAGCTTCTCAGAACACTTTATTTTGCATAGGCATACATAGTAAACTTTAGGGTCACGCTGTGTACCCCCTAATTGACCTATAATTATTTCCTGTGGTAGGGTACACTATTACCCTGTAATATAATAGGTGGTCCAATTTAAAAATTATAGGTCAATATTAAGGTCCGATACCGTGCCGTTAGTTAACATAGAAAAATGTCTTTGAATTTTTAAAGCATTTTAGAACGCTTATTTCCTCATTTTAAGCTTCTCAGAACACTTTATTTCGCATAGGCATACATAGTAAATTTTAGGGTCACTCTGCGTACCCCCTAATTGACCTATAATTATTTCCTGTGGTAGGGTACACTATAACCCTGTAATATAATACGTGGTCCAATTTAAAAATTATAGGTCAATATTAAGGTCCGATACCGTGCCGTTAGTTAACATAGAAAAGTGTCTTCGTATTTCCTTGTTTTAATGCACTATTTAAAATATACATAGTGTACCCCCTAATTGACCTATAATTATTTCCTGTGGTAGGGTACACTATTACCCTGTAATATAATACCTGGTCCAATTTAAATATTATGGGTCAATATTAAGGTCTGATATTGCGCCTTGCGTTAGTTAACCATTGAAAGATGTCTTTGAATTTTTAAAGCACTTTAGAACGCTTATTTCTTCATTTTAAGCATCTCAGAACACTCTATTTCGCAAAGGCATACATAGTAAAATTTAGGGTCACGCTGTGTACCCCCTAAATGACCTATAATTATTTCCTGTGGTAGGGTACAATATTACCCTGTAATATAATACGTGGTCCTATTTAAAAATTATAGGTCAATATTAAGGTCCTATACCGTGCCGTTAGTTAACATAGAAAAATGTCTTTGAATTTTTAAAGCATTTTAGAACGCTTATTTCCTCATTTTAAGCTTCTCAGAACACTTTATTTCGCATAGGCATACATAGTAAACTTTAGGGTCACTCTGCGTACCCCCTAATTGACCTATAATTATTTCCTGTGGTAGGGTACACTATAACCCTGTAATATAATACGTGGTCCAATTTAAAAATTATAGATCAATATTAAGGTCCGATACCGTGCCGTTAGTTAACATAGAAAAGTGTCTTCCTATTTCCTTGTTTTAATGCACTATTTAAAATATACATAGTGTACCCCCTAATTGACCTATAATTATTTCCTGTGGTAGGGTACACTATTACCCTGTAATATAATACCTGGTCCAATTTAAATATTATGGGTCAATATTAAGGTCTGATATTGCGCCTTGCGTTAGTTAACCTTTGAAAGATGTCTTTGAATTTTTAAAGCATTTTAGAACGCTTATTTCTTCATTTTAAGCTTCTCAGAACACTTTATTTTGCATAGGCATACATAGTAAACTTTAGGGTCACGCTGTGTACCCCCTAATTGACCTATAATTATTTCCTGTGGTAGGGTACACTATTACCCTGTAATATAATAGGTGGTCCAATTTAAAAATTATAGGTCAATATTAAGGTCCGATACCGTGCCGTTAGTTAACATAGAAAAATGTCTTTGAATTTTTAAAGCATTTTAGAACGCTTATTTCCTCATTTTAAGCTTCTCAGAACACTTTATTTCGCATAGGCATACATAGTAAATTTTAGGGTCACTCTGCGTACCCCCTAATTGACCTATAATTATTTCCTGTGGTAGGGTACACTATAACCCTGTAATATAATACGTGGTCCAATTTAAAAATTATAGGTCAATATTAAGGTCCGATACCGTGCCGTTAGTTAACATAGAAAAGTGTCTTCGTATTTCCTTGTTTTAATGCACTATTTAAAATATACATAGTGTACCCCCTAATTGACCTATAATTATTTCCTGTGGTAGGGTACACTATTACCCTGTAATATAATACCTGGTCCAATTTAAATATTATGGGTCAATATTAAGGTCTGATATTGCGCCTTGCGTTAGTTAACCATTGAAAGATGTCTTTGAATTTTTAAAGCACTTTAGAACGCTTATTTCTTCATTTTAAGCATCTCAGAACACTCTATTTCGCAAAGGCATACATAGTAAAATTTAGGGTCACGCTGTGTACCCCCTAAATGACCTATAATTATTTCCTGTGGTAGGGTACAATATTACCCTGTAATATAATACGTGGTCCTATTTAAAAATTATAGGTCAATATTAAGGTCCTATACCGTGCCGTTAGTTAACATAGAAAAATGTCTTTGAATTTTTAAAGCATTTTAGAACGCTTATTTCCTCATTTTAAGCTTCTCAGAACACTTTATTTCGCATAGGCATACATAGTAAACTTTAGGGTCACTCTGCGTACCCCCTAATTGACCTATAATTATTTCCTGTGGTAGGGTACACTATAACCCTGTAATATAATACGTGGTCCAATTTAAAAATTATAGATCAATATTAAGGTCCGATACCGTGCCGTTAGTTAACATAGAAAAGTGTCTTCCTATTTCCTTGTTTTAATGCACTATTTAAAATATACATAGTGTACCCCCTAATTGACCTATAATTATTTCCTGTGGTAGGGTACACTATTACCCTGTAATATAATACCTGGTCCAATTTAAATATTATGGGTCAATATTAAGGTCTGATATTGCGCCTTGCGTTAGTTAACCTTTGAAAGATGTCTTTGAATTTTTAAAGCATTTTAGAACGCTTATTTCTTCATTTTTAGCATCTCAGAACACTCTATTTCGCATAGGCATACATAGTAAAATTTAGGGTCACGCTGTGTACCCCCTAAATGACCTATAATTATTTCCTGTGGTAGGGTACACTATTACCCTGTAATATAATACGTGGTCCTATTTAAAAATTATAGGTCAATATTAAGGTCCTATACCGTGCCGTTAGTTAACATAGAAAAATGTCTTTGAATTTTTAAAGCATTTTAGAACGCTTATTTCCTCATTTTAAGCTTCTCAGAACACTTTATTTCGCATAGGCATACATAGTAAACTTTAGGGTCACTCTGTGTACCCCCTAATTGACCTATAATTATTTCCTGTGGTAGGGTACACTATAACCCTGTAATATAATACGTGGTCCAATTTAAAAATTATAGGTCAATATTAAGGTCCGATACCGTGCCGTTAGTTAACATAGAAAAGTGTCTTCGTATTTCCTTGTTTTAATGCACTATTTAAAATATACATAGTGTACCCCCTAATTGACCTATAATTATATCCTGTGGTAGGGTACACTATTACCCTGTAATATAATACGTGGTCCAATTTAAAAATTATAGGTCAATATTAAGGTCCGATACCGTGCCGTTAGTTAACATAGAAAAGTGTCTTCGTATTTCCTTGTTTTAATGCACTATTTAAAATATACATAGTGTACCCCCTAATTGACCTATAATTATTTCCTGTGGTAGGGTACACTATTACCCTGTAATATAATACCTGGTCCAATTTAAATATTATGGGTCAATATTAAGGTCTGATATTGCGCCTTGCGTTAGTTAACCATTGAAAGATGTCTTTGAATTTTTAAAGCACTTTAGAACGCTTATTTCTTCATTTTAAGCATCTCAGAACACTCTATTTCGCAAAGGCATACATAGTAAAATTTAGGGTCACGCTGTGTACCCCCTAAATGACCTATAATTATTTCCTGTGGTAGGGTACAATATTACCCTGTAATATAATACGTGGTCCTATTTAAAAATTATAGGTCAATATTAAGGTCCTATACCGTGCCGTTAGTTAACATAGAAAAATGTCTTTGAATTTTTAAAGCATTTTAGAACGCTTATTTCCTCATTTTAAGCTTCTCAGAACACTTTATTTCGCATAGGCATACATAGTAAACTTTAGGGTCACTCTGCGTACCCCCTAATTGACCTATAATTATTTCCTGTGGTAGGGTACACTATAACCCTGTAATATAATACGTGGTCCAATTTAAAAATTATAGATCAATATTAAGGTCCGATACCGTGCCGTTAGTTAACATAGAAAAGTGTCTTCCTATTTCCTTGTTTTAATGCACTATTTAAAATATACATAGTGTACCCCCTAATTGACCTATAATTATTTCCTGTGGTAGGGTACACTATTACCCTGTAATATAATACCTGGTCCAATTTAAATATTATGGGTCAATATTAAGGTCTGATATTGCGCCTTGCGTTAGTTAACCATTGAAAGATGTCTTTGAATTTTTAAAGCATTTTAGAACGCTTATTTCTTCATTTTAAGCATCTCAGAACACTCTATTTAGCATAGGCATACATAGTAAAATTTAGGGTCACGCTGTGTACCCCCTAAATGACCTATAATTATTTCCTGTGGTAGGGTACACTATTACCCTGTAATATAATACGTGGTCCTATTTAAAAATTATAGGTCAATATTAAGGTCCTATACCGTGCCGTTAGTTAACATAGAAAAATGTCTTTGAATTTTTAAAGCATTTTAGAATGCTTATTTCCTCATTTTAAGCTTCTCAGAACACTTTATTTCGCATAGGCATACATAGTAAACTTTAGGGTCACTCTGTGTACCCCCTAATTGACCTATAATTATTTCCTGTGGTAGGGTACACTATAACCCTGTAATATAATACGTGGTCCAATTTAAAAATTATAGGTCAATATTAAGGTCCGATACCGTGCCGTTAGTTAACATAGAAAAGTGTCTTCGTATTTCCTTGTTTTAATGCACTATTTAAAATATACATAGTGTACCCCCTAATTGACCTATAATTATATCCTGTGGTAGGGTACACTATTACCCTGTAATATAATACGTGGTCCAATTTAAAAATTATAGGTCAATATTAAGGTCCGATACCGTGCCGTTAGTTAACATAGAAAAGTGTCTTCGTATTTCCTTGTTTTAATGCACTATTTAAAATATACATAGTGTACCCCCTAATTGACCTATAATTATTTCCTGTGGTAGGGTACACTATTACCCTGTAATATAATACCTGGTCCAATTTAAATATTATGGGTCAATATTAAGGTCTGATATTGCGCCTTGCGTTAGTTAACCATTGAAAGATGTCTTTGAATTTTTAAAGCACTTTAGAACGCTTATTTCTTCATTTTAAGCATCTCAGAACACTCTATTTCGCAAAGGCATACATAGTAAAATTTAGGGTCACGCTGTGTACCCCCTAAATGACCTATAATTATTTCCTGTGGTAGGGTACAATATTACCCTGTAATATAATACGTGGTCCTATTTAAAAATTATAGGTCAATATTAAGGTCCTATACCGTGCCGTTAGTTAACATAGAAAAATGTCTTTGAATTTTTAAAGCATTTTAGAACGCTTATTTCCTCATTTTAAGCTTCTCAGAACACTTTATTTCGCATAGGCATACATAGTAAACTTTAGGGTCACTCTGTGTACCCCCTAATTGACCTATAATTATTTCCTGTGGTAGGGTACACTATAACCCTGTAATATAATACGTGGTCCAATTTAAAAATTATAGATCAATATTAAGGTCCGATACCGTGCCGTTAGTTAACATAGAAAAGTGTCTTCCTATTTCCTTGTTTTAATGCACTATTTAAAATATACATAGTGTACCCCCTAATTGACCTATAATTATTTCCTGTGGTAGGGTACACTATTACCCTGTAATATAATACCTGGTCCAATTTAAATATTATGGGTCAATATTAAGGTCTGATATTGCGCCTTGCGTTAGTTAACCTTTGAAAGATGTCTTTGAATTTTTAAAGCATTTTAGAACGCTTATTTCTTCATTTTTAGCATCTCAGAACACTCTATTTCGCATAGGCATACATAGTAAAATTTAGGGTCACGCTGTGTACCCCCTAAATGACCTATAATTATTTCCTGTGGTAGGGTACACTATTACCCTGTAATATAATACGTGGTCCTATTTAAAAATTATAGGTCAATATTAAGGTCCTATACCGTGCCGTTAGTTAACATAGAAAAATGTCTTTGAATTTTTAAAGCATTTTAGAACGCTTATTTCCTCATTTTAAGCTTCTCAGAACACTTTATTTCGCATAGGCATACATAGTAAACTTTAGGGTCACTCTGTGTACCCCCTAATTGACCTATAATTATTTCCTGTGGTAGGGTACACTATAACCCTGTAATATAATACGTGGTCCAATTTAAAAATTATAGGTCAATATTAAGGTCCGATACCGTGCCGTTAGTTAACATAGAAAAGTGTCTTCGTATTTCCTTGTTTTAATGCACTATTTAAAATATACATAGTGTACCCCCTAATTGACCTATAATTATATCCTGTGGTAGGGTACACTATTACCCTGTAATATAATACGTGGTCCAATTTAAAAATTATAGGTCAATATTAAGGTCCGATACCGTGCCGTTAGTTAACATAGAAAAGTGTCTTCGTATTTCCTTGTTTTAATGCACTATTTAAAATATACATAGTGTACCCCCTAATTGACCTATAATTATTTCCTGTGGTAGGGTACACTATTACCCTGTAATATAATACCTGGTCCAATTTAAATATTATGGGTCAATATTAAGGTCTGATATTGCGCCTTGCGTTAGTTAACCATTGAAAGATGTCTTTGAATTTTTAAAGCACTTTAGAACGCTTATTTCTTCATTTTAAGCATCTCAGAACACTCTATTTCGCAAAGGCATACATAGTAAAATTTAGGGTCACGCTGTGTACCCCCTAAATGACCTATAATTATTTCCTGTGGTAGGGTACAATATTACCCTGTAATATAATACGTGGTCCTATTTAAAAATTATAGGTCAATATTAAGGTCCTATACCGTGCCGTTAGTTAACATAGAAAAATGTCTTTGAATTTTTAAAGCATTTTAGAACGCTTATTTCCTCATTTTAAGCTTCTCAGAACACTTTATTTCGCATAGGCATACATAGTAAACTTTAGGGTCACTCTGCGTACCCCCTAATTGACCTATAATTATTTCCTGTGGTAGGGTACACTATAACCCTGTAATATAATACGTGGTCCAATTTAAAAATTATAGATCAATATTAAGGTCCGATACCGTGCCGTTAGTTAACATAGAAAAGTGTCTTCCTATTTCCTTGTTTTAATGCACTATTTAAAATATACATAGTGTACCCCCTAATTGACCTATAATTATTTCCTGTGGTAGGGTACACTATTACCCTGTAATATAATACCTGGTCCAATTTAAATATTATGGGTCAATATTAAGGTCTGATATTGCGCCTTGCGTTAGTTAACCATTGAAAGATGTCTTTGAATTTTTAAAGCATTTTAGAACGCTTATTTCTTCATTTTAAGCATCTCAGAACACTCTATTTCGCATAGGCATACATAGTAAAATTTAGGGTCACGCTGTGTACCCCCTAAATGACCTATAATTATTTCCTGTGGTAGGGTACACTATTACCCTGTAATATAATACGTGGTCCTATTTAAAAATTATAGGTCAATATTAAGGTCCTATACCGTGCCGTTAGTTAACATAGAAAAATGTCTTTGAATTTTTAAAGCATTTTAGAATGCTTATTTCCTCATTTTAAGCTTCTCAGAACACTTTATTTCGCATAGGCATACATAGTAAACTTTAGGGTCACTCTGTGTACCCCCTAATTGACCTATAATTATTTCCTGTGGTAGGGTACACTATAACCCTGTAATATAATACGTGGTCCAATTTAAAAATTATAGGTCAATATTAAGGTCCGATACCGTGCCGTTAGTTAACATAGAAAAGTGTCTTCGTATTTCCTTGTTTTAATGCACTATTTAAAATATACATAGTGTACCCCCTAATTGACCTATAATTATATCCTGTGGTAGGGTACACTATTACCCTGTAATATAATACGTGGTCCAATTTAAAAATTATAGGTCAATATTAAGGTCCGATACCGTGCCGTTAGTTAACATAGAAAAGTGTCTTCGTATTTCCTTGTTTTAATGCACTATTTAAAATATACATAGTGTACCCCCTAATTGACCTATAATTATTTCCTGTGGTAGGGTACACTATTACCCTGTAATATAATACCTGGTCCAATTTAAATATTATGGGTCAATATTAAGGTCTGATATTGCGCCTTGCGTTAGTTAACCATTGAAAGATGTCTTTGAATTTTTAAAGCACTTTAGAACGCTTATTTCTTCATTTTAAGCATCTCAGAACACTCTATTTCGCAAAGGCATACATAGTAAAATTTAGGGTCACGCTGTGTACCCCCTAAATGACCTATAATTATTTCCTGTGGTAGGGTACAATATTACCCTGTAATATAATACGTGGTCCTATTTAAAAATTATAGGTCAATATTAAGGTCCTATACCGTGCCGTTAGTTAACATAGAAAAATGTCTTTGAATTTTTAAAGCATTTTAGAACGCTTATTTCCTCATTTTAAGCTTCTCAGAACACTTTATTTCGCATAGGCATACATAGTAAACTTTAGGGTCACTCTGTGTACCCCCTAATTGACCTATAATTATTTCCTGTGGTAGGGTACACTATAACCCTGTAATATAATACGTGGTCCAATTTAAAAATTATAGGTCAATATTAAGGTTCGATACCGTGCCGTTAGTTAACATAGAAAAGTGTCTTCGTATTTCCTTGTTTTAATGCACTATTTAAAATATACATAGTGTACCCCCTAATTGACCTATAATTATTTCCTGTGGAAGGGTACACTATTACCCTGTAATATAATACCTGGTCCAATTTAAATATTATGGGTCAATATTAAGGTCTGATATTGCGCCTTGCGTTAGTTAACCATTGAAAGATGTCTTTGAATTTTTAAAGCATTTTAGAACGCTTATTTCTTCATTTTAAGCTTCTCAGAACACTCTATTTCGCATAGGCATACATAGTAAAATTTAGGGTCACGCTGTGTACCCCCTAAATGACCTATAATTATTTACTGTGGTAGGGTACACAATTACCCTGGAATATAATGCGTGGTTCAATTTAAAAATTATAGGTCAATATTAAGTTCCGATACCGTGCCGTTAGTTAACATTGAAAAATGTCTTTGAATTTTTAAAGCATTTTAGAACGCTTATTTCCTCATTTTAAGCTTCTCAGAACACTTTATTTCGCATAGGCATACATAGTAAATTTTAGGGTCACTCTGCGTACCCCCTAATTGACCTATAATTATTTCCTGTGGATGGGTACACTATAACCCTGTAATATAATACGTGGTCCAATTTAAAAATTATAGATCAATATTAAGGTCCGATACCGTGCCGTTAGTTAACATAGAAAAGTGTCTTCGTATTTCCTTGTTTTAATGCACTATTTAAAATATACATAGTGTACCCCCTAATTGACCTATAATTATTTCCTGTGGTAGGGTACACTATTACCCTGTAATATAATACCTGGTCCAATTTAAATATTATGGGTCAATATTAAGGTCTGATATTGCGCCTTGCGTTAGTTAACCATTGAAAGATGTCTTTGAATTTTTAAAGCATTTTAGAACGCTTATTTCTTCATTTTAAGCTTCTCAGAACACTTTATTTCGCATAGGCATACATAGTAAATTTTAGGGTCACTCTGCGTACCCCCTAATTGACCTATAATTATTTCCTGTGGTAGGGTACACTATAACCCTGTAATATAATACGTGGTCCAATTTAAAAATTATAGATCAATATTAAGGTCCGATACCGTGCCGTTAGTTAACATAGAAAAGTGTCTTCCTATTTCCTTGTTTTAATGCACTATTTAAAATATACATAGTGTACCCCCTAATTGACCTATAATTATTTCCTGTGGTAGGGTACACTATTACCCTGTAATATAATACCTGGTCCAATTTAAATATTATGGGTCAATATTAAGGTCTGATATTGCGCCTTGCGTTAGTTAACCATTGAAAGATGTCTTTGAATTTTTAAAGCATTTTAGAACGCTTATTTCTTCATTTTAAGCATCTCAGAACACTCTATTTCGCATAGGCATACATAGTAAAATTTAGGGTCACGCTGTGTACCCCCTAAATGACCTATAATTATTTCCTGTGGTAGGGTACACTATTACCCTGTAATATAATACGTGGTCCTATTTAAAAATTATAGGTCAATATTAAGGTCCTATACCGTGCCGTTAGTTAACATAGAAAAATGTCTTTGAATTTTTAAAGCATTTTAGAACGCTTATTTCCTCATTTTAAGCTTCTCAGAACACTTTATTTCGCATAGGCATACATAGTAAACTTTAGGGTCACTCTGTGTACCCCCTAATTGACCTATAATTATTTCCTGTGGTAGGGTACACTATAACCCTGTAATATAATACGTGGTCCAATTTAAAAATTATAGGTCAATATTAAGGTCCGATACCGTGCCGTTAGTTAACATAGAAAAGTGTCTTCGTATTTCCTTGTTTTAATGCACTATTTAAAATATACATAGTGTACCCCCTAATTTACCTATAATTATATCCTGAGGTAGGGTACACTATTACCCTGTAATATAATACGTGGTCCAATTTAAAAATTATAGGTCAATATTAAGGTCCGATACCGTGCCGTTAGTTAACATAGAAAAATGTCTTTGAATTTTTAAAGCATTTTAGAACGCTTATTTCCTCTTTTTAAGCTTCTCAGAACACTTTATTTCGCATAGGCATACATAGTAAACTTTAGGGTCACGCTGTGTACCCCCTAATTGACCTATAATTATTTCCTTTGGTAGGGTACGCTATTACCCTGTAATATAATACCTGGTCCAATTTAAATTTTATGGGTCAATATTAAGGTCTGATATTGCGCCTTGCGTTAGTTAACCATTGAAAGATGTCTTTGAATTTTTAAAGCATTTTAGAACACTTATTTCCTCATTTTAAGCTTCTCAGAACACTCTATTTCGCATAGGCATACATAGTAAACTTTAGGGTCACGCTGTGTACCACCTAATTGACCTATAATTATTTCCTGTGGTAAGGTACACTATTACCCTGTAATATAATACGTGGTACAATTTAAAAATTATAGGTCAATATTAAGGTCCGATACCGTGCCGTTAGTTAACATAGAAAAGTGTCTTCGTATTTCCTTGTTTTAATGCACTATTTAAAATATACATAGTGTACCCCCTAAATGACCTATAATTATTTCCTGTGGTAGGGTACATTATTACCCTGTAATATAATAGGTGGTCCAATTTAAAAATTATAGGTCAATATTAAGGTCCGATACCGTGCCGTTAGTTAACATAGAAAAATGTCTTTGAATTTTTAAAGCATTTGAGAACGCTTATTTCCTCATTTTAAGCTTCTCAGAACACTTTATTTCGCATAGGCATACATAGTAAACTTTAGGGTCACTCTATGTACCCCCTAATTGACCTATAATTATTTCCTGTGGTAGGGTACACTATAACCCTGTAATATAATACGTGGTCCAATTTAAAATTTATAGGTCAATATTAAGGTCCGATACCGTGCCGTTAGTTAACATAGAAAAATGTCTTCGAATTTCCTTGTTTTAATGCACTATTTAAAATATACATAGTGTACCCCCCAATTGATCTATAATTATTTCCTGTGGTAGGGTACACTATTACCCTGTAATATAATACCTGGTCCGATTTAAATATTATGGGTCAATATTAAGGTCTGATATCGCGCCTTGCGTTGGTTAACCATTGAAAGATGTCTTTGAATTTTTAAAGCATTTTAGAACGCTTATTTCCTCATTTTAAGCTTCTCAGAACACTTTATTTCGCATAGGCATACATAGTAAACTTTAGGGTCACTCTGTGTACCCCCTAAGAGACCTATAATTATTTCCCGTGGTAGGGAACAATATTTCCCTGTAATATAATACGTGGTCCAATTTAAAAATTATAGGTCAATATTAAGGTCCGATACCGTACCGTTAGTTAACATAGAAAAATGTCTTTGAATTTTTAAAGCATTTTAGAACGCTTATTTCCTCATTTTAAGCTTTTCTGAACACTTTATTTCCCATAGGCATACATAGTAAACTTTAGGGTCACGCTGTGTACCCCCTAATTGACCTATAGTTATTTCCTGTATTAGGGTACACTATAACCCTGTAATATAATACGTGGTCCAATTTAAAAATTATAGGTCAATATTAAGGTCTGATATTGCGCCTTGCATTAGTTAACCATTGAAAGATGTCTTTGAATTTTTAAAGCATTTTAGAACGCTTATTTCTTCATTTTAAGCTTCTCAGAACACTTTATATCGCATAGGCATACATAGTAAACTTTAGGGTCACGCTGTGTACCCCCTAAGTGACCTATAATTATTTCCCGTGGTAGGGAACAATATTACCCTGTAATATAATACGTGGTCCAATTTAAAAATTATAGGTCAATATTAAGTTCCGATACCGTGCCGTTAGTTAACATAGAAAAATGTCTTTGAATTTTTAAAGCATTTTAGAACGCTTATTTCCTCATTTTAATCTTCTCAGAACACTTTATTTCGCATAGGCATACATAGTAAACTTTAGGGTCACACTGTGTACCCCCTAATTGACCTATAATTATTTCCTGTGGTAGGGTACACTATAACCCTGTAATATAATACGTGGTCCAATTTAAAAATTATAGGTCAATATTAAGGTCCGATACCGTGCCTTTAGTTAACATAGAAAAATGTCTTCGAATTTCCTTGTTTTAATGCACTATTTAAAATATACATAGTGTACCCCCCAATTGATCTATAATTATTTCCTGTGGTAGGGTACACTATTACCCTGTAATATAATACCTGGTCCGATTTAAATATTATGGGTCAATATTAAGGTCTGATATCGCGCCTTGCGTTGGTTAACCATTGAAAGATGTCTTTGAATTTTTAAAGCATTTTAGAACGCTTATTTCCTCATTTTAAGCTTCTCAGAACACTTTATTTCGCATAGGCATACATAGTAAACTTTAGGGTCACTCTGTGTACCCCCTAAGAGACCTATAATTATTTCCCGTGGTAGGGAACAATATTTCCCTGTAATATAATACGTGGTCCAATTTAAAAATTATAGGTCAATATTAAGGTCCGATACCGTACCGTTAGTTAACATAGAAAAATGTCTTTGAATTTTTAAAGCATTTTAGAACGTTTATTTCCTCATTTTAAGCTTTTCTGAACACTTTATTTCCCATAGGCATACCTAGTAAACTTTAGGGTCACGCTGTGTACCCCCTAATTGACCTATAATTATTTCCTGTGGTAGGGTACACTATAACCCTGTAATATAATACGCGGTCCAATTTAAAAATTATAGGTCAATATTAAGGTCTGATATTGCGCCTTGCATTAGTTAACCATTGAAAGATGTCTTTGAATTTTTAAAGCATTTTAGAACGCTTATTTCTTCATTTTAAGCTTCTCAGAACACTTTATATCGCATAGGCATACATAGTAAACTTTAGGGTCACGCTGTGTACCCCCTAAGTGACCTATAATTATTTCCCGTGGTAGGGAACAATATTACCCTGTAATATATTACGTGGTCCAATTTAAAAATTATAGGTCAATATTAAGGTCCGATACCGTACCGTTAGTTAACATAGAAAAATGTCTTTGAATTTTTAAAGCATTTTAGAACGCTTATTTCCTCATTTTAAGCTTCTCAGAACACTTTATTTTGCATAGGAATACATAGTAAACTTTAGGGTCACGCTGTGTACCCCCTAATTGACCTATAATTATTTCCCGTGGTAAGGAACAATATTACCCTGTAATATATTACGTGGTCCAATTTAAAAATTATAGGTCAATATTAAGGTCCGATACCGTACCGTTAGTTAACATAGAAAAATGTCTTTGAATTTTTAAAGCATTTTAGAACGTTTATTTCCTCATTTTAAGCTTCTCAGAACACTTTATTTCGCATAAGCATACATAGTAAACTTTAGGGTTACGCTGTGTACCCCCTAAGTGACCTATAATTATTTCCCGTTGTAGGGAACAATATTACCCAGTAATATAATACGTGGGAAAATTTAAAAATTATAGGTAAATATTAAGGTCCGATACCGTGCCGTTAGTTAACATAGAAAAGTGTCGTCGAATTTCCTTGTTTTAATGCACTATTTAAAATATACATAGTGTACCCCCCAATTGACCTATAATTATTTCCTGTGGTAGGGTTCACTATTACCCTGTAATATAATACCTGGTCCAATTTAAATATTATGGGTCAATATTAAGGTCTGATATCGCGCCTTGCGTTGGTTAACCATTGAAAGATGTCTTTGAATTTTTAAAGCATTTTAGAACGCTTATTTCTTCATTTTAAGCTTCTCAGAATACTCTATTTCGCATAGGCATACATAGTAAACTTTAGGGTCACGCTGTGTACCCCCTAATTGACATATAATTTTTTCCTGTCGTAGGGTACACTATAACCCTGTAATATAATACCTGGTCCAATTTAAATATTATGCGTCAATATTAAGGTCTGATATCGCGCCTTGCGTTGGTTAACCATTGAAAGATGTCTTTGAATTTTTAAAGCATTTTAGAACCCTTATTTCTTCATTTTAAGCTTCTCAGAACACTCTATTTCGCATAGGCATACATAGTAAACTTTAGGGTCACGCTGTGTACCCCCTAATTGACATATAATTATTTCCTGTCGTAGGGTACACTATAACCCTGTAATATAATACGTGGTCCAATTTAAAAATTATAGGTCAATATTAAGTTCCGATACCATGCCGTTAGTTAACATAGAAAAGTGTCTTCGAATTTCCTCGTTTTAATGCACTATTTAAAATATACATAGTGTACCCCCTAATTGACCTATAATTATTTCCTGTTGTAGGGTACACTATTACCCTGTAATATAATACCTGGTCCAATTTAAATATTATGGTTCCATATTAAGGTCTGATATCGCGCCTTGCGTTAGTTAACCATTGAAAGATGTCTTTGAATTTTTAAAGCATTTTAGAACGCTTTTTTCCTCATTTTAAGCTTCTCAGAACACTTTATTTCGCATAGGCATACATAGTAAACTTTAGGGTCACGCTGTGTACCCCCTAAAAGACCTATAATTATTTCCCGTGGTAGGGAACAATATTACCCTGTAATATATTACGTGGTCCAATTTAAAAATTATAGGTCAATATTAAGGTCCGATACCGTACCGTTAGTTAACATAGAAAAATGTCTTTGAATTTTTAAAGCATTTTAGAACGCTTATTTCCTCATTTTAAGCTTCTCAGAACTATTTATTTCGCATAGGCATACATAGTAAACTTTAGGGTCACGCTGTGTACCCCCTAAATGACCTATAATTATTTCCCGTGGTAGGGAACAATATTACCCTGTAATATAATACCTGGTCCAATTTAAATATTATGGGTCAATATTAAGGTCTGATATCGCGCCTTGCGTTGGTTAACCATTGAAAGATGTCTTTGAATTTTTAAAGCATTTTAGAACCCTTATTTCTTCATTTTAAGCTTCTCAGAACATTCTATTTCGCATAGGCATACATAGTAAACTTTAGGGACACGCTGTGTACCCCCTAATTGAAATATAATTATTTCCTGTGGTAGGGTACACTATAACCCTGTAATATAATACGTGGTCCAATTTAAAAATTATAGGTCAATATTAAGGTCCGATACCGTGCCGTTAGTTAACATAGAAAAGAGTCTTCGAATTTCCTTGTTTTAATGCACTATTTAAAATATACATAGTGTACCCCCTAATTGACCTATAATTATTTCCTGTTGTAGGGTACACTATTACCCTGTAATATAATACCTGGTCCAATTTAAATATTATGGTTCCATATTAAGGTCTGATATCGCGCCTTGCGTTAGTTAACCATTGAAAGATGTCTTTGAATTTTTAAAGCATTTTAGAACGCTTATTTCTTCATTTTAAGCTTCTCAGAACACTATATTTCGCATAGGCATACATAGTAAACTTTAGGGTCACGCTGTGTACCCCCTAAGAGACCTATAATTATTTCCCGTGGTAGGGAACAATATTACCCTGTAATATATTACGTGGTCCAATTTAAAAATTATAGGTCAATATTAAGGTCCGATACCGTACCGTTAGTTAACATAGAAAAATGTCTTTGAATTTTTAAAGCATTTTAGAACGCTTATTTCCTCATTTTAAGCTTCTCAGAACACTTTATTCCGCATAGGCATACATAGTAAACTTTAGGGTCACGCTGTGTACCCCCTAAATGACCTATAATTATTTCCCGTGGTAGGGAACAATATTACCCTGTAATATAATACGTGGTCCAATTTAAAAATTATAGGTCAATATTAAGGTCCGATACCGTACCGTTAGTTAACATAGAAAAATGTCTTTGAATTTTTAAAGCATTTTAGAACGCTTATTTCCTTATTTTAAGCTTCTCAGAACACTTTATTTCGCATAGGCATTCATAGTAAACTTTAGGGTCACGCTGTGTACCCCCTAATTGACCTTTAATTATTTCCTGTGGTAGGGTACACTATAACCCTGTAATATAATACGTGGTCCAATTTAAAAATTATAGGTCAATATTAAGGTCTGATATTGCGCCTTGCGTTAGTTAACCATTGAAAGATGTCTTTGAATTTTTAAAGCATTCTAGAACGCTTATTTCTTCATTTTAAGCTTCTCAGAACACTCTATTTCGCATAGGCATACATAGTAAACTTTAGGGTCACGCTGTGTACCCCCTAATTGAAATATAATTATTTCCTGTGGTAGGGTACACTATAACCCTGTAATATAATACGTGGTCCAATTTAAAAATTATAGGTCAATATTAAGGTCCGATACCGTGCCGTTAGTTAACATAGAAAAGAGTCTTCGAATTTCCTTGTTTTAATGCACTATTTAAAATATACATAGTGTACCCCCTAATTGACCTATAATTATTTCCTGTTGTAGGGTACACTATTACCCTGTAATATAATACCTGGTCCAATTTAAATATTATGGTTCCATATTAAGGTCTGATATCGCGCCTTGCGTTAGTTAACCATTGAAAGATGTCTTTGAATTTTTAAAGCATTTTAGAACGCTTATTTCTTCATTTTAAGCTTCTCAGAACACTATATTTCGCATAGGCATACATAGTAAACTTTAGGGTCACGCTGTGTACCCCCTAAGAGACCTATAATTATTTCCCGTGGTAGGGAACAATATTACCCTGTAATATATTACGTGGTCCAATTTAAAAATTATAGGTCAATATTAAGGTCCGATACCGTACCGTTAGTTAACATAGAAAAATGTCTTTGAATTTTTAAAGCATTTTAGAACGCTTATTTCCTTATTAAGCTTCTCAGAACACTTTATTCCGCATAGGCATACATAGTAAACTTTAGGGTCACGCTGTGTACCCCCTAAATGACCTATAATTATTTCCCGTGGAAGGGAACAATATTACCCTGTAATATAATACGTGGTCCAATTTAAAAATTATAGGTCAATATTAAGGTCCGATACCGTACCGTTAGTTAACATAGAAAAATGTCTTTGAATTTTTAAAGCATTTTAGAACGCTTATTTCCTTATTTTAAGCTTCTCAGAACACTTTATTTCGCATAGGCATTCATAGTAAACTTTAGGGTCACGCTGTGTACCCCCTAATTGACCTTTAATTATTTCCTGTGGTAGAGTTCACTATCACCCTGAAATATAATACGTGGTCCAATTTAAAAATTTTAGGTCAATATTAAGGTCCGATACCGTGCCGTTAGTTAACATAGAAAAGTGTCTTCGAATTTCCTTGTTTTAATGCACTATTTAAAATATACATAGTGTAACCCCTAATTGACCTATAATTATTTCCTGTGGTAGGGTACACTATTACCCTGTAATATAATACCTGGTCCAATTTAAATATTATGGGTCAATATTAAGGTCTGATATTGCGCCTTGCGTTAGTTAACCATTTAAAGATGTCTTTGAATTTTTAAAGCATTTTAGAACGCTTATTTTTTCATTTTAAGCTTCTCAGAACACTTTATTTCGCATAGGCATACATAGTAAACTTTAGGGTCACGCTGTGTTCCCCCTAATTGACATATAATTATTTCCTGTGGTAGGGTACACTATAACCCTGTAATATAATACGTGGTCCAATTTAAAAATTATAGGTCAATATTAAGGTCCGATACCGTGACGTTAGTTAACACAGAAAAGTGTCTTCGAATTTCCTTGTTTTTATGCACTATTTAAAATATACATAGTGGGCTCCCTTATTGACCTATAATTATTTCCTGTGGTAGGGTACACTATTACCCTGTAATATAATACCTGGGCCACTTTAAATATTATGGGTCAATATTAAGGTCTGATATTGCGCCTTGCGTTAGTTAACCATTGAAAGATGTCTTTGAATTTTTAAAGCATTTTAGAACGCTTATTTCTTCATTTTAAGCTTCTCAGAACACTTTATTTCGCATAGGCATACATAGTAAACTTTAGGGTCACGCTGTGTACCCCCTAAGTGACCTATAATTATTTCCCGTGGTAGGGAACAATATTACCCTGTAATATATCACGTGGTCCAATTTAAAAATTATAGATCAATATTAAGGTCCGATACCGTACCGTTAGTTAACATAGAAAAATGTCTTTGAATTTTAAAAGCTTTTTAGAACGCTTAATTCCTCATTTTAAGCTTCTCAGAACACTTTATTTTGCATAGGAATACATAGTAAACTTTAGGGTCCCGCTGTGTACCCCCTATTTGACCTATAATTATTTCCTGCGGTAGGGTACACTATTACCCTGTAATATAATACCTGGTCCAATTTAAATATTATGGGTCAATATTAAGGTCTGATATCGCGCCTTGCGTTGGTAAAACATTGAAAGATGTCTTTGAATTTTTAAAGCATTTTAGAACGCTTATTTCTTCATTTTAAGCTTCTCAAAACATTTTATTTCGCATAGGCATACATAGTAAAATTTAGGGTGACGCTGTGTACCCCCTAAATGACCTATAATTATTTCCTGTGGTAGGGTACACTATTACCCTGTAATATAATACGTGGTCCAATTTAAAAATTATAGGTCAATATTAAGGACCGATACCGTGCCGATAGTTAACATAGAAAAATGTCTTCGAATTTCATTGTTTTAATGCACTATTTAAAATATACATAGTGTACCCCCCAATTGACCTATAATTATTTCCTGTGGTAGGGTACGCTATTACTCTGTAATATAATACCTGGTCCAATTTAAATATTATGGTTCCATATTAAGGTCTGATATCGCGCCTTGCGTTAGTTAACCATTGAAAGATGTCTTTAATTTTTAAAGCATTTTAGAACGCTTATTTCATTATTTTAATCTTCTCAGAACACTCTATTTCGCATAGGCATACATAGTAAACTTTAGGGTCACTCTGTGTACCCCCTAATTGACCTATAATTATTTCCTGTGGTAGGGTACACTATTACCCTGTAATATAATACGTGGTCCAATTTAAAACTTATAGGTCAATATTAAGGTCCGATACCGTGTCGTTAGTTAACATAGAAAAATGTCTTTGAATTTTTAAAGCATTTTAGAACGCTTATTTCCTCATTTTAAGCTTCTCAGAACACTTTATTTCGCATAGGCATACATAGTAAACTTTAGGGTCACTCTGTGTTCCCCCTAATTGACCTATAATTATTTCCCGTGGTAGGGAACAATATTACCCTGTAATATAATACGTGGTCCAATTTAAAAATTATAGGTCAATATTAAGGTCCGATACCGTGCCGTTAGTTAACATAGAAAAATGTCTTTGAATTTTTAAAGCATTTTAGAACGCTTATTTCCTCATTTTAAGCTTCTCAGAACACTTTATTTCGCATAGGCATACATAGTAACCTTTAGGGTCACGCTGTGTACCCCCTAATTGACCTATAATTATTTCCTGTGGTAGAGTACACTATAACCCTGAAATATAATACGTGGTCAAATTTAAAAATTATAGGTCAATATTAAGGTCCGATACCGTGCCGTTAGTTAACATAGAAAAGTGTCGTCGAATTTCCTTGTTTTAATGCACTATTTAAAATATACATAGTGTACCCCCCAATTGACCTATAATTATTTCCTGTGGTAGGGTTCACTATTACCCTGTAATATAATACCTGGTCCAATTTAAATATTATGGGTCAATATTAAGGTCTGATATCGCGCCTTGCGATGGTTAACCATTGAAAGATGTCTTTGAATTTTTAAAGCATTTTAGAACGCTTATTTCTTCATTTTAAGCTTCTCAGAATACTCTATTTCGCATAGGCATACATAGTAAACTTTAGGGTCACGCTGTGTACCCCCTAATTGACATATAATTTTTTCCTGTCGTAGGGTACACTATAACCCTGTAATATAATACCTGGTCCAATTTAAATATTATGGGTCAATATTAAGGTCTGATATCGCGCCTTGCGTTGGTTAACCATTGAAAGATGTCTTTGAATTTTTAAAGCATTTTAGAACCCTTATTTCTTCATTTTAAGCTTCTCAGAACACTCTATTTCGCATAGGCATACATAGTAAACTTTAGGGTCACGCTGTGTACCCCCTAATTGACATATAATTATTTCCTGTCGTAGGGTACACTATAACCCTGTAATATAATACGTGGTCCAATTTAAAAATTATAGGTCAATATTAAGTTCCGATACCATGCCGTTAGTTAACATAGAAAAGTGTCTTCGAATTTCCTCGTTTTAATGCACTATTTAAAATATACATAGTGTACCCCCTAATTGACCTATAATTATTTCCTGTTGTAGGGTACACTATTACCCTGTAATATAATACCTGGTCCAATTTAAATATTATGGTTCCATATTAAGGTCTGATATCGCGCCTTGCGTTAGTTAACCATTGAAAGATGTCTTTGAATTTTTAAAGCATTTTAGAACGCTTTTTTCCTCATTTTAAGCTTCTCAGAACACTTTATTTCGCATAGGCATACATAGTAAACTTTAGGGTCACGCTGTGTACCCCCTAAAAGACCTATAATTATTTCCCGTGGTAGGGAACAATATTACCCTGTAATATATTACGTGGTCCAATTTAAAAATTATAGGTCAATATTAAGGTCCGATACCGTACCGTTAGTTAACATAGAAAAATGTCTTTGAATTTTTAAAGCATTTTAGAACGCTTATTTCCTCATTTTAAGCTTCTCAGAACTATTTATTTCGCATAGGCATACATAGTAAACTTTAGGGTCACGCTGTGTACCCCCTAAATGACCTATAATTATTTCCCGTGGTAGGGAACAATATTACCCTGTAATATAATACCTGGTCCAATTTAAATATTATGGGTCAATATTAAGGTCTGATATCGCGCCTTGCGTTGGTTAACCATTGAAAGATGTCTTTGAATTTTTAAAGCATTTTAGAACCCTTATTTCTTCATTTTAAGCTTCTCAGAACATTCTATTTCGCATAGGCATACATAGTAAACTTTAGGGACACGCTGTGTACCCCCTAATTGAAATATAATTATTTCCTGTGGTAGGGTACACTATAACCCTGTAATATAATACGTGGTCCAATTTAAAAATTATAGGTCAATATTAAGGTCCGATACCGTGCCGTTAGTTAACATAGAAAAGAGTCTTCGAATTTCCTTGTTTTAATGCACTATTTAAAATATACATAGTGTACCCCCTAATTGACCTATAATTATTTCCTGTTGTAGGGTACACTATTACCCTGTAATATAATACCTGGTCCAATTTAAATATTATGGTTCCATATTAAGGTCTGATATCGCGCCTTGCGTTAGTTAACCATTGAAAGATGTCTTTGAATTTTTAAAGCATTTTAGAACGCTTATTTCTTCATTTTAAGCCTCTCAGAACACTATATTTCGCATAGGCATACATAGTAAACTTTAGGGTCACGCTGTGTACCCCCTAAGAGACCTATAATTATTTCCCGTGGTAGGGAACAATATTACCTTGTAATATATTACGTGGTCCAATTTAAAAATTATAGGTCAATATTAAGGTCCGATACCGTACCGTTAGTTAACATAGAAAAATGTCTTTGAATTTTTAAAGCATTTTAGAACGCTTATTTCCTCATTTTAAGCTTCTCAGAACACTTTATTCCGCATAGGCATACATAGTAAACTTTAGGGTCACGCTGTGTACCCCCTAAATGACCTATAATTATTTCCCGTGGTAGGGAACAATATTACCCTGTAATATAATACGTGGTCCAATTTAAAAATTATAGGTCAATATTAAGGTCCGATACCGTACCGTTAGTTAACATAGAAAAATGTCTTTGAATTTTTAAAGCATTTTAGAACGCTTATTTCCTTATTTTAAGCTTCTCAGAACACTTTATTTCGCATAGGCATTCATAGTAAACTTTAGGGTCACGCTGTGTACCCCCTAATTGACCTTTAATTATTTCCTGTGGTAGGGTACACTATAACCCTGTAATATAATACGTGGTCCAATTTAAAAATTATAGGTCAATATTAAGGTCTGATATTGCGCCTTGCGTTAGTTAACCATTGAAAGATGTCTTTGAATTTTTAAAGCATTCTAGAACGCTTATTTCTTCATTTTAAGCTTCTCAGAACACTCTATTTCGCATAGGCATACATAGTAAACTTTAGGGTCACGCTGTGTACCCCCTAATTGAAATATAATTATTTCCTGTGGTAGGGTACACTATAACCCTGTAATATAATACGTGGTCCAATTTAAAAATTATAGGTCAATATTAAGGTCCGATACCGTGCCGTTAGTTAACATAGAAAAGAGTCTTCGAATTTCCTTGTTTTAATGCACTATTTAAAATATACATAGTGTACCCCCTAATTGACCTATAATTATTTCCTGTTGTAGGGTACACTATTACCCTGTAATATAATACCTGGTCCAATTTAAATATTATGGTTCCATATTAAGGTCTGATATCGCGCCTTGCGTTAGTTAACCATTGAAAGATGTCTTTGAATTTTTAAAGCATTTTAGAACGCTTATTTCTTCATTTTAAGCTTCTCAGAACACTATATTTCGCATAGGCATACATAGTAAATTTTAGGGTCACGCTGTGTACCCCCTAAGAGACCTATAATTATTTCCCGTGGTAGGGAACAATATTACCCTGTAATATATTACGTGGTCCAATTTAAAAATTATAGGTCAATATTAAGGTCCGATACCGTACCGTTAGTTAACATAGAAAAATGTCTTTGAATTTTTAAAGCATTTTAGAACGCTTATTTCCTTATTAAGCTTCTCAGAACACTTTATTCCGCATAGGCATACATAGTAAACTTTAGGGTCACGCTGTGTACCCCCTAAATGACCTATAATTATTTCCCGTGCTAGGGAACAATATTACCCTGTAATATAATACGTGGTCCAATTTAAAAATTATAGGTCAATATTAAGGTCCGATACCGTACCGTTAGTTAACATAGAAAAATGTCTTTGAATTTTTAAAGCATTTTAGAACGCTTATTTCCTTATTTTAAGCTTCTCAGAACACTTTATTTCGCATAGGCATTCATAGTAAATTTTAGGGTCACGCTGTGTACCCCCTAATTGACCTTTAATTATTTCCTGTGGTAGAGTTCACTATCACCCTGAAATATAATACGTGGTCCAATTTAAAAATTTTAGGTCAATATTAAGGTCCGATACCGTGCCGTTAGTTAACATAGAAAAGTGTCTTCGAATTTCCTTGTTTTAATGCACTATTTAAAATATACATAGTGTAACCCCTAATTGACCTATAATTATTTCCTGTGGTAGGGTACACTATTACCCTGTAATATAATACCTGGTCCAATTTAAATATTATGGGTCAATATTAAGGTCTGATATTGCGCCTTGCGTTAGTTAACCATTTAAAGATGTCTTTGAATTTTTAAAGCATTTTAGAACGCTTATTTTTTCATTTTAAGCTTCTCAGAACACTTTATTTCGCATAGGCATACATAGTAAACTTTAGGGTCATGCTGTGTTCCCCCTAATTGACATATAATTATTTCCTGTGGTAGGGTACACTATAACCCTGTAATATAATACGTGGTCCAATTTAAAAATTATAGGTCAATATTAAGGTCCGATACCGTGACGTTAGTTAACACAGAAAAGTGTCTTCGAATTTCCTTGTTTTTATGCACTATTTAAAATATACATAGTGGGCTCCCTTATTGACCTATAATTATTTCCTGTGGTAGGGTACACTATTACCCTGTAATATAATACCTGGGCCACTTTAAATATTATGGGTCAATATTAAGGTCTGATATTGCGCCTTGCGTTAGTTAACCATTGAAAGATGTCTTTGAATTTTTAAAGCATTTTAGAACGCTTATTTCTTCATTTTAAGCTTCTCAGAACACTTTATTTCGCATAGGCATACATAGTAAACTTTAGGGTCACGCTGTGTACCCCCTAAGTGACCTATAATTATTTCCCGTGGTAGGGAACAATATTACCCTGTAATATATTACGTGGTCCAATTTAAAAATTATAGATCAATATTAAGGTCCGATACCGTACCGTTAGTTAACATAGAAAAATGTCTTTGAATTTTAAAAGC
This sequence comes from Parasteatoda tepidariorum, assembly GCF_982258835.1. Lineage (NCBI taxonomy): Eukaryota > Metazoa > Arthropoda > Arachnida > Araneae > Theridiidae > Parasteatoda > Parasteatoda tepidariorum. The sequence goes on along the minus strand of NW_028257373.1, from coordinate 659,507 downwards.
TTTTTAGAACGCTTAATTCCTCATTTTAAGCTTCTCAGAACACTTTATTTTGCATAGGAATACATAGTAAACTTTAGGGTCCCGCTGTGTACCCCCTATTTGACCTATAATTATTTCCTGCGGTAGGGTACACTATTACCCTGTAATATAATACCTGGTCCAATTTAAATATTATGGGTCAATATTAAGGTCTGATATCGCGCCTTGCGTTGGTAAAACATTGAAAGATGTCTTTGAATTTTTAAAGCATTTTAGAACGCTTATTTCTTCATTTTAAGCTTCTCAAAACATTTTATTTCGCATAGGCATACATAGTAAAATTTAGGGTGACGCTGTGTACCCCCTAAATGACCTATAATTATTTCCTGTGGTAGGGTACACTATTACCCTGTAATATAATACGTGGTCCAATTTAAAAATTATAGGTCAATATTAAGGACCGATACCGTGCCGATAGTTAACATAGAAAAATGTCTTCGAATTTCATTGTTTTAATGCACTATTTAAAATATACATAGTGTACCCCCCAATTGACCTATAATTATTTCCTGTCGTAGGGTACACTATTACTCTGTAATATAATACCTGGTCCAATTTAAATATTATGGTTCCATATTAAGGTCTGATATCGCGCCTTGCGTTAGTTAACCATTGAAAGATGTCTTTAATTTTTAAAGCATTTTAGAACGCTTATTTCATTATTTTAATCTTCTCAGAACACTCTATTTCGCATAGGCATACATAGTAAACTTTAGGGTCACTCTGTGTACCCCCTAATTGACCTATAATTATTTCCTGTTTTAGGGTACACTATTACCCTGTAATATAATACGTGGTCCAATTTAAAACTTATAGGTCAATATTAAGGTCCGATACCGTGTCGTTAGTTAACATAGAAAAATGTCTTTGAATTTTTAAAGCATTTTAGAACGCTTATTTCCTCATTTTAAGCTTCTCAGAACACTTTATTTCGCATAGGCATACATAGTAAACTTTAGGGTCACTCTGTGTTCCCCCTAATTGACCTATAATTATTTCCCGTGGTAGGGAACAATATTACCCTGTAATATAATACGTGGTCCAATTTAAAAATTATAGGTCAATATTAAGGTCCGATACCGTGCCGTTAGTTAACATAGAAAAATGTCTTTGAATTTTTAAAGCATTTTAGAACGCTTATTTCCTCATTTTAAGCTTCTCAGAACACTTTATTTCGCATAGGCATACATAGTAACCTTTAGGGTCACGCTGTGTACCCCCTAATTGACCTATAATTATTTCCTGTGGTAGAGTACACTATAGCCCTGAAATATAATACGTGGTCAAATTTAAAAATTATAGGTCAATATTAAGGTCCGATACCGTGCCGTTAGTTAACATAGAAAAGTGTCTTCGAATTTCCTTGTTTTAATGCACTATTTAAAATATACATAGTGTAACCCCTAATTGACCTATAATTATTTCCTGTGGTAGGGTACACTATTACCCTGTAATATAATACCTGGTCTAATTTAAATATTATGGGTCAATATTAAGGTCTGATATTGCGCCTTGCGTTAGTTAACCATTTAAAGATGTCTTTGAATTTTTAAAGCATTTTAGAACGCTTATTTCTTCATTTTAAGCTTCTCAGAACACTTTATTTCGCATAGGCATACATAGTAAACTTTAGGGTCACGCTGTGTTCCTCCTAATTGACATATAATTATTTCCTGTGGTAGGGTACACTATAACCCTGTAATATAATACGTGGTCCAATTTAAAAATTATAGGTCAATATTAAGGTCCGATACCGTGACGTTAGTTAACACAGAAAAGTGTCTTCGAATTTCCTTGTTTTTATGCACTATTTAAAATATACATAGTGGGCTCCCTTATTGACCTATAATTATTTCCTGTGGTATGGTACACTATTACCCTGTAATATAATACCTGGGCCAATTTAAATATTATGGGTCAATATTAAGGTCTGATATTGCGCCTTGCGTTAGTTAACCATTGAAAGATGTCTTTGAATTTTTAAAGCATTTTAGAACGCTTATTTCTTCATTTTAAGCTTCTCAGAACACTTTATTTCGCATAGGCATACATAGTAAACTTTAGGGTCACGCTGTGTACCCCCTAAGTGACCTATAATTATTTCCTGTCGTAGGGTACACTATTACCCTGTAATATAATACGTGGTCCAATTTAAAAATTATAGGTCAATATTAAGGTCCGATACCGTGGCGATAGTTAACATAGAAAAATGTCTTCGAATTTCATTGTTTTAATGCATTATTTAAAATATACATAGTGTACCCCCCAATTGACCTATAATTATTTCCTGTGGTAGGGTACACTATTACTCTGTAATATAATACCTGGTCCAATTTAAATATTATGGTTCTATATTATGGTCTGATATCGCGCCTTGCGTTAGTTAACCATTGAAAGATGTCTTTAATTTTTAAAGCATTTTAGAAAGCTTATTTCTTCATTTTAATCTTCTCAGAACACTCTATTTCGCATAGGCATACATAGTAAACTTTAGGGTCACTCTGTGTACCCCCTAATTGACCTATAATTATTTCCTGTGGTAGGGTACACTATTACCCTGTAATATAATACGTGGTCCAATATAAAACTTATAGGTCAATATTAAGGTCCGATACCGTGTCGTTAGTTAACATAAAAAAATGTCTTTGAATTTTTAAAGCATTTTAGAACGCTTATTTCCTCATTTTAAGCTTCTCAGAACACTTTATTTCGCATAGGCATACATAGTAAACTTTAGGGTCACTCTGTGTTCCCCCTAATTGACCTATAATTATTTCCTGTTTTAGGGTACACTATAACCCTGTAATATAATACGTGGTCCAATTTAAAAATTATAGGTCAATATTAAGGTCCGATACCGTGCCGTTAGTTAACATAGAAAAGTGTTTTCGTATTTCCTTGTTTTAATGCACTATTTAAAATATACATAGTGTACCCCCAAATTGACCTATAATTATTTCCTGTGGTAGGGTACACTATTACCCTGTAATATAATACCTGGTCCAATTTAAATATTATGGGTTAATATTAAGGTCTGATATTGCGCCTTGCGTTAGTTAACCAATGAAAGATGTCTTTGAATTTTTAACGCATTTTAGAACGCTTATTTCTTCATTTTAATCTTCTCAGAACACTTTATTTCGCATAGGCATACATAGTAAACTTTAGGGTCACGCTGTGTACCCCCTAATTGACATATAATATTTCCTGTGGTAGGGTACACTATAACCCTGCAATATAATACGTGGTCCAATTTAAAAATTATAGGTCAATATTAAGGTCCGATACCATGCCGTTAGTTAACACAGAAAAGTGTCTTCGAATTTCCTTGTTTTTATGCACTATTTAAAATATACATAGTGGGCTCCCTTTTTGACCTATAATTATTTCCCGTGGTAGGGAACAATATTACCCTGTAATATATTACGTGGTCCAATTTAAAAATTATAGGTCAATATTAAGGTCCGATAACGTACCGTTAGTTAACATAGAAAAATGTCTTTGAATTTTTAAAGCATTTTAGAACGCTTATTTCCTCATTTTAAGCTTCTCAGAAAACTTTATTTTTCATAGGAATACATAGTAAACTTTAGGGTCACGCTGTGTACCCCTTATTTGACCTATAATTATTTCCTGCGGTAGGGTACACTATTACCCTGTAATATAATATCTGGTCCAATTTAAATATTATGGGTCAATATTAAGGTCTGATATCGCGCCTTGCGTTGGTTAACCATTGAAAGATGTCTTTGAATTTTTAAAGCATTTTAGAACGCTTATTTCTTCATTTTAAGCTTCTCAAAACATTTTATTTCGCATAGGCATACATAGTAAAATTTAGGGTGACGCTGTGTACCCCCTAAATGACCTATAATTATTTCCTGTGGTAGGGTACACTATTACCCTGTAATATAATACGTGGTCCAATTTAAAACTTATAGGTCAATATTAAGGTCCATTGCCGTGCCGTTAGTTAACATAGAAAAATGTCTTTGAATTTTTAAAGCATTTTAGAACGCTTATTTCCTCATTTTAAGCTTCTCAGAACACTTTATTTCGCATAGGCATACATAGTAAACTTTAGGGTCACTCTGTGTTCCCCCTAATTGACCTATAATTATTTCATGTGGTAGGATACACTATAACCCTGTAATATAATACGTGGTCCAATTTAAAAATTATAGGTCAATATTAAGGTCCGATACCGTGCCGTTAGTTAACATAGAAAAGTGTCTTCGTATTTCATTGTTTTAATGCATTATTTAAAATATACATAGTGTACCCCCCAATTGACCTATAATTATTTCCTGTGGTAGGGTACACTATTACTCTGTAATATAATACCTGGTCCAATTTAAATATTATGGTTCTATATTATGGTCTGATATCGCGCCTTGCGTTAGTTAACCATTGAAAGATGTCTTTAATTTTTAAAGCATTTTAGAAAGCTTATTTCTTCATTTTAATCTTCTCAGAACACTCTATTTCGCATAGGCATACATAGTAAACTTTAGGGTCACTCTGTGTACCCCCTAATTGACCTATAATTATTTCCTGTGGTAGGGTACACTATTACCCTGTAATATAATACGTGGTCCAATATAAAACTTATAGGTCAATATTAAGGTCCGATACCGTGTCGTTAGTTAACATAAAAAAATGTCTTTGAATTTTTAAAGCATTTTAGAACGCTTATTTCCTCATTTTAAGCTTCTCAGAACACTTTATTTCGCATAGGCATACATAGTAAACTTTAGGGTCACTCTGTGTTCCCCCTAATTGACCTATAATTATTTCCTGTTTTAGGGTACACTATAACCCTGTAATATAATACGTGGTCCAATTTAAAAATTATAGGTCAATATTAAGGTCCGATACCGTGCCGTTAGTTAACATAGAAAAGTGTTTTCGTATTTCCTTGTTTTAATGCACTATTTAAAATATACATAGTGTACCCCCAAATTGACCTATAATTATTTCCTGTGGTAGGGTACACTATTACCCTGTAATATAATACCTGGTCCAATTTAAATATTATGGGTTAATATTAAGGTCTGATATTGCGCCTTGCGTTAGTTAACCAATGAAAGATGTCTTTGAATTTTTAACGCATTTTAGAACGCTTATTTCTTCATTTTAATCTTCTCAGAACACTTTATTTCGCATAGGCATACATAGTAAACTTTAGGGTCACGCTGTGTACCCCCTAATTGACATATAATATTTCCTGTGGTAGGGTACACTATAACCCTGCAATATAATACGTGGTCCAATTTAAAAATTATAGGTCAATATTAAGGTCCGATACCATGCCGTTAGTTAACACAGAAAAGTGTCTTCGAATTTCCTTGTTTTTATGCACTATTTAAAATATACATAGTGGGCTCCCTTTTTGACCTATAATTATTTCCCGTGGTAGGGAACAATATTACCCTGTAATATATTACGTGGTCCAATTTAAAAATTATAGGTCAATATTAAGGTCCGATAACGTACCGTTAGTTAACATAGAAAAATGTCTTTGAATTTTTAAAGCATTTTAGAACGCTTATTTCCTCATTTTAAGCTTCTCAGAAAACTTTATTTTTCATAGGAATACATAGTAAACTTTAGGGTCACGCTGTGTACCCCTTATTTGACCTATAATTATTTCCTGCGGTAGGGTACACTATTACCCTGTAATATAATATCTGGTCCAATTTAAATATTATGGGTCAATATTAAGGTCTGATATCGCGCCTTGCGTTGGTTAACCATTGAAAGATGTCTTTGAATTTTTAAAGCATTTTAGAACGCTTATTTCTTCATTTTAAGCTTCTCAAAACATTTTATTTCGCATAGGCATACATAGTAAAATTTAGGGTGACGCTGTGTACCCCCTAAATGACCTATAATTATTTCCTGTGGTAGGGTACACTATTACCCTGTAATATAATACGTGGTCCAATTTAAAACTTATAGGTCAATATTAAGGTCCATTGCCGTGCCGTTAGTTAACATAGAAAAATGTCTTTGAATTTTTAAAGCATTTTAGAACGCTTATTTCCTCATTTTAAGCTTCTCAGAACACTTTATTTCGCATAGGCATACATAGTAAACTTTAGGGTCACTCTGTGTTCCCCCTAATTGACCTATAATTATTTCATGTGGTAGGATACACTATAACCCTGTAATATAATACGTGGTCCAATTTAAAAATTATAGGTCAATATTAAGGTCCGATACCGTGCCGTTAGTTAACATAGAAAAGTGTCTTCGTATTTCCTTGTTTTAATGCACTATTTAAAATATACATAGTGTACCCCCTAATTGAAATATAATTATTTCCTGTGGTAGGGTACACTATTACCCTGTAATATAATACCTGGTCCAATTTAAATATTATGGGTCAATATTAAGGTCTGATATTGCGCCTTGCCTTAGTTAACCATTGAAAGATGTCTTTGAATTTTTAAAGCATTTTAGAACGCTTATTTCTTCATTTTAAGCTTCTCAGAACACTTTGTTTCGCATACGCATACATAGTAAACTTTAGGGTCACGCTGTGTACCCCCTAATTGACCTATAATTATTTTACGTGGTAGGGTACACTATAACTCTGTAATATAATACGTGGTTCAATTGAAAAATTTTAAGTCAATATTAAGGTCCGATACCGTGCCGTTAGTTAACATAGAAAAGAGTCTTCGAATTTCCTTGTTTTAATGCACTATTTAAAATATACACAGTGTACCCCCTAATTGACCTATAATTATTTCCTGTAGTAGGGTACACTATTACCCTGTAATATAATACCTGGTCCAATTTAAATATTATGGTTCCATATTAAGGTCTGATATCGCACCTTGCGTTAGTTAACCATTGAAAGATGTCTTTGAATTTTTAAAGCATTTTAGAACGCTTATTTCTTCCTTTCAAGCTTCTCAGAACACTCTATTTCGCATAGGCATACATAGTAAACTTTAGGGTCACGCTGTGTACCCCCTAATTGACCTATAATAATTTCCAGTGGTAGGGTACACTATTACCCTGTAATATAATACGTGGTCCAATTTAAAAATTATAGGTCAATATTAAGGTCCGATAACGTGCCGTTAGTTAACATAGAAAAGTGTCTTCGTATTTCCTTGTTTTAATGCACTATTTAAAATATACATAGTGTACCCCCTAATTGACCTATAATTATTTCCTGTGGTAGGGTACACTATTACCCTGTAATATAATACCTGGTCCAATTTAAATATTATGGGTCAATATTAAGGTCTGATATTGCGCCTTGCGTTAGTTAACCATTGAATGATGTCTTTGAATTTTTAAAGCATTTTAGAACGCTTATTTCTTCATTTTAAGCTTCTCAGAACACTTTATTTCGCATAGGCATACATAGTAAACTTTAGGGTCACGCTGTGTAAAGCACTGACGTGTAATAGTAGGGCAGTGAAGAGTTCGATATTTTGTTCCACCGCAACGGGGTAAAAAAGCCACGCACGTGTCGCAGTAGGGCCGTGGAGTGTACGCCATCTTTCGCCACTGATTAGAGCGGAAGCCGAACTGTGGAGTAAAGGCACTGGCGTGACGTAGTCGGGCAGTGTAGAGTACGCCATTTTGGGCCACTTCAACGCGGAACTTTAGCAGCGCACGTGCCGCTGAAGGGCCATGGAGTGTCCGACATCTTTTTCCATTAGTTAGAGTGGAAGCCGAACTGAGGAGAAAAGGCACAGGCGTGCAGTAGTAGGGCAGTGTAGTATCTTGTCATTTTGGCCACCACTACGCAGCACTACAGCCGCGGACGTGCCGCAGTAGGGCTATAGACTGTCCGCCATCTTTAGCCACTGATTTAAGCGGAAGCCCTACTGAGGATTAAAGGAACAGGCGTGTCGTAGTAGGGCAGTGTAGAGTCCGATATTTTGGGGCAACGCAGCGCGACACTACAGCCGCGCGCTTGCCGCAGTAGGGCCATGGAGGGTCCGCCATATTTGGCCTCTGATTTAAGCGGAAGCGCAACTGAGAACTTAAGTCTTTGGTAGAGTCTAGTAGGGCAGTGTAGTGTCCACCATTTCGGGCCACCGCAACGCGGCACAACAGCCTATTACGTGCCGCAGTAGGGCCGTGGAGTGTCCTCTATTTTTGGCCACTGATTAGAGCGGAAGCCGAACTGAGGAGTAAAGGCACTGGCGTGTCGTAGTCGGACAGTGTTGCGTCCGACATGTTGGGCCACTGCAACGCGGCACTACAGCCGTGCAAGTGCCGCATTAGGGCCGGGGAGTGTTCGCCATCTTTGGTCCCGGATAAGAGCGGAAGCCCTGCTCAGGAGTAAAGGCACTGGCGTGTCGTAGTAGGGCAGTGTAGAGTCCTATATTTTGTTCCACCGCAACGGGGCAATAAAGCCACGCACGTGTCGCAGTAGGGCCGTGGAGTGTCCGCCATCTTTGGCCACTGATTAGAGCGGAAGCCGAACTGTGGAGTAAAGGCACTGGCGTGTCGTAGTCGGGCAGTGTGGAGTCCGATATTTTGGGGCAAAGCAACGCGACACTACAGCCGCGGACGTGACGCAGTAAGGCTATAGACTGTCCGCCATCTTTGACCATTAATTAGAGCGGAAGCAGAACAGAGGAGTAAAGGCGGGGCCGCCATATTTGGGAGCTGATTAAAGCGGAAGCGCAATTGAGAACTTAAGTCTTTGGTAGAGTCTAGAAGGGCAGTGCAGTGTCCGCCCTTTTGGGCCCCCGCAACGCGGCACTACAGCCACGCACGTGCAGCAGTAGGGCCGTGGAGTGTCCGCCATTTTTGACCATTGATTCGAGCGGAAGCCGAACTGAGGAGTAAAGGCACTGGCGTGTCGTAGTCAGACAGTGTTGCGTCCGACATGTTGGGGCACTGCAACGCGGCACTTCAGCAGCGCACGTGCCGCTGAAGGGCCATGGAGTGTCCGACATCTTTTTCCACTATTTAGAGCGGAAGCCGAACTGAGGAGAAAAGGCACTGGCGTGTAGTAGTAGGGCAGTGCAGTGTTCGCCCTTTTGGGCCATCGCAACACGGCACTACAGCCGTGCACGCGCCGAAGTAGGGCTATGGACTGTCCGCCATTTTTGGCCACTAATTAGAGTGGAAGCCGAACTGAAGAGTAAAGGCACAGGCGTGTAGTAGTAGGACAGTGTATAGTCCGATATTTTGGGCCACCGCAACGCGGCACTACAGCCGTGCACGTGCCGAAATAGGGCCGGGGAGTGTTCGCCATCTTTGGCCACGGATTAGAGCGGAAGCTCAACTGAGGAGAAAAGGCACAGGCGTTTCGTTGTAGGGCAGTGTAGAGTCCATTATTTTGGGGCACCGCAACGCGACACTACAGTCGCGGACGAGCTGCTGCAGGGCTATGGAGTGTCCGCCATCTTTGGCCACTGATTAGAGCGGAAGCTCATCTGAGGAGTAAAGCCACAGGCGTGTCGTTGTAGGGCAGTGTAGAGTCCGCCATTTAGGGGCACCGCAACGTGGCACTACAGCCGCAGACGTGCCGCAGTAGGGCTATAGACTGTCCGCCATCTTTAGCCACTGATTTAAGCGGAAGCCCTACTGAGGAGTAAAGGAACAGGCGTGTCGTAGTAGGGCAGTGTAGAGTCCGATATTTTGGGGCAACGCAACGCGACACTACAGCCGCGCGCTTGCCGCAGTAGGGCCATGGAGGGTCCGCCATATTTGGCCTCTGATTTAAGCGGAAGCGCAACTGAGAACTTAAGTCTTTGGTAGAGTCTAGTAGGGCAGTGTAGTGTCCGCCATTTCGGGCCACCGCAACGCGGCACAACAGCCTATTACGTGCCGCAGTAGGGCCGTGGAGTGCCCTCCATTTTTGTCCACTGATTAGAGCGGAAGCCGAACTGAGGAGTAAAGGCACTGGCGTGTCGTAGTCGGACAGTGTTGCGTCCGACATGTTGGGCCACTGCAACGCGGCACTTCAGCCGTGCAAGTGCCGCATTAGGGCCGGGGAGTGTTCGCCATCTTTGGTCCCGGATAAGAGCGGAAGCCCTGATGAGGAGTAAAGGCACTGGCGTGTCGTAGTAGGGCAGTGTAGAGTCCGCCATTTTGGGGCAACGCAACGCGACACTACAGCCTCGGACGTGCCGCAGTAGGGCTATAAACTGTCCGCCATCTTTGGCCATTAATTAGAGCGGAAGCCGAACTGAGGAGTGAAGGCACTAACGTGTAGTAGTAGGGCAGTGAAGAGTCCTATATTTTGTTCCACCGGAACGGGGCAATAAAGCCACGCACGTGTCGCAGTAGGGCCGTGGAGTGTTCGCCATCTTTTGTCACTGATTAGAGCGTAAGCCGAACTGTGGAGTAAAAGCACTGGCGTGTCGTAGTCGGGCAGAGTGGAGTACGCCATTTTGGGCCTCTACAACGCGGCACTTTAGCAGCGCACGTGCCGCTGAAGGGCCATGGAGTGTCCGACATCTTTTTCCATTAGTTAGAGTGGAAGCAGAACTGAGGAGAAAAGGCACTGGCGTGTAGTAGTAGGGCAGTGTAGTATCCAGTCATTTTGGCCACCACTACGCAGCACTACAGCCGCGGACGTGCCGCAGTAGGGCTATAGACTGTCCGCCATCTTTAGCCACTGATTTAAGCGGAAGCCCTACTGAGGAGTAAAGGAACAGGCTTGTCGTAGTAGGGCAGTGTAGAGTCCGATATTTTGGTGCAACGCAACGCGACACTACAGCTGCGCGCTTGCCGCAATAGGGCCATGGATGGTCCGCCATATTTGGCCTCTGATTTAAGCGGAAGCGCAACAGAGAACTTAAGTCTTTGGTAGAGTCTAGTAGGGCAGTGTGGTGTCCGCCATTTCGGGCCACCGCAACGCGGCACAACAGCCTATTACGTGCCGCAGTAGGGCCATGGAGTGTCCGCCATTTTTGGCCACTGATTAGAGCGGAAGCCGAACTGAGGAGTAAAGGCACTGGTGTGTCGTAGTCGGACAGTGTTGCGTCCGACATGTTGGGCCACTGCAACGCGGCACTTCAGCAGCGCACGTGCCGCCGAAGGGCCATGGAGTGTCCGACAACTCTTTCCACTATTTAGAGCGGAAGCAGAACTGAGAAGAAAAGGCACTGGCGTGTAGTAGTAGGGCAGTGTAGAGTCCGATATTTTGGGCCATCGCAACACGGCACTACTGCCGTGCACTTGCCGCATTAGGGCCGGGGAGTGTTCATCATCTTTGGACACGGATTAGAGCGGAAGCCCAACTGAGGAGTAAAGCCACAGGCGTGTCGTAGTCGGGCAGTGTTGCGTCCGACATGTTGGGCAGCAGCAACGCGGCACTACAGCTTACACGTGCCGCTGAAGGGCCATGGAGTGTCCGCCATCTTTTTCCATTAGTTAGATTGGAAGCCGAACTGAGGAGAAAAGGCACTGGCGTGTAGTAGTAGGGCAGTGTAGTATCCTGCCATTTTGGCCACCACTGCTCAGCACTACAGCCGCGGACGTGCCGCAGTAGGGCTATAGACTGTCCGCCATCTTTAGCCACTGATTTAAGCGGATGCCCAACTGAGGAGTAAAGGAACAGCCGTGTCGCAGTAGGGCAGTGTAGAGTCCGCTATTTTGGGGCACCGCAACACAGCACAACAGCCGCGGACGTGCCGCAGTAGGACTATGGAGTGTCCACCATCTTTGGCCACTGATTAGAGCGGAAGCTCATCTGAGGAGTAAAGCCACTGGCGTGTCGTAGTCGGGCAGAGTTGCGTCCGACATGTTGGGCCGCAGCAACGCGGCACTACAGCCGTGCAAGTGCCGCATTAGGGCCGTGGAGTGTCCGCCATCTTTGGCCACTGATTAGAGTGGAAGCCGAACTGTGGAGTAAAGGCACTGGCGTGTCGTAGTTGGGCAGTGTAGAGTACGCCATTTTGGACCACTGCAACGCGACACTTTAGCAGCGCACGTGCCGCTGAAGGGCCATGGAGTGCCCGACATCTTTTTCCATTAGTTAGAGTGGAAGCAGAACTGAGGAGAAAATGCACTGGCGTGTAGTAGTAGGGCAGTGTAGTATCCTGTCATTTTGGCCACAGCTACGCAGCACTACAGCCGCGGACGTGCCGCAGTAGGGCTATAGACTGTCCGCCATCTTTAGCCACTGATTTAATCGGAAGCCCTACTGAGGAGTAAAGGAAATGGCGTGTCGTAGTAGGGCAGTGTAGAGTCCGATATTTTGGGGCAACGCAACGCGACACAACAGCCTATTACGTGCCGCAGTAGGGCCGTGGAGTTTCCGCCATTTTTGGCCACTGATTAGAGCGGAAGCCGAACTGAGGAGTAAAGGCACTGGCGTGTCGTAGTCGGACAGTGTTGCGTCCGACATGTTGGGCCACTGCAACGCGGCACTTCAGCAGCGCACGTCCGCCGAAGAGCCATGGAGTGTCCGACATCTTTTTCCACTATTTAGAGCGGAAGCAGATCTGAGGAGAAAAGGCACTGGCGTGTAGTAGTAGGGCAGTGTAGAGTCCGATATTTTGGGATATCGCAACACGGCACTACTGCCGTGCACGTGCCGCATTATGGCCGGGGAGTGTTCGCCATCTTTGGACACGGATTAGAGCGGAAGCCCAACTGAGGAGTAAAGCCACAGGCGTGTCGTAGTCGGGCAGTGTTGCGTCCGACATGTTAGGCCGCGCTACGTGGCGCTACAGCTTACACGTGCCGCTGAAGGGCCATGGAGTGTCCGCCATCTTTTTCCATTAGTTAGATTGGAAGCCGAACTGAGGAGAAAAGGCACTGGCGTGTAGTAGTAGGGCAGTGTAGTATCCTGCCATTTTGGCCACCACTGCTCAGCACTACAGCTGCGGACGTGCCGCAGTAGGGCTATAGACTGTCCGCCATCTTTAGCCACTGATTTAAGCGGAAGCCCAACTGAGGAATAAAGGAACAGGTGTGTCGCAGTAGGGCAGTGTAGAGTCCGCTATTTTGGGGCACCGCAACACGGCACTTCAGCCGCGGACGTGCCGCAGTAGGGCTATGGAATGTCCGCCATCTTTGGTAATGGATAAGAGCGGAAGCTCAACTGAGGAGTAAAGGCACAGGCGTGTCGTAGTAGGGCAGTGTAGAGTCCGCCATTTTAGAGAACCGCAACGCGACACTACAGCCGCGGACGTGACGCAGTAGAGCTATAGACTGTCCGCCATCTTTGGCCATTAATTAGAGCGGAAGCCGAACTGAGGAGTAAAGGCACTGCCGTGTAGTAGTAGGGCAGTGTAGAGTCCGATATTTTGGGGCAACGGGACGCGGCAATAAAGCCGCGCACGTGCCGAAGAAGGGCAACGGAGGGTCCGCCATATTTGGCCACAGATTAAAGCGGAAGCGCAACTGAGAACATGTCTTTGGTAGAGTCTAGCAGGACAGTGTTGTGTCCGCCATTTAGGGCCACCGCAACGCGGCCCTACAGCCACGCACGTGCCACAGTTGGGCCGTGGAGTATCCGCCATCTTTGGCCACGGATTGTAGTGGAAGCTTAACTGAGGAGTAAATGCACTCGCGTGTCACAGTAAGGCAGTGTAGAGTCCGCCATTTTTGGGCACTGCAACGCGACACTACAGTCGCGGACGTGCCGCAGTAGGGCTATAGACTGTCCGCCATCTTTAGCCACTGATTAGAGCATAAGCCGAACTGAGGAGTAAAGGCACGGGCGTATCGTAGTCGGGCAGTGTAGCGTCCGACTTGTTGGGCCACTGCAACGCGGCACTACAGCCGTGCACGTGCCGCAGTAGCTCCGGGGAGCGTTCGCCATCTTTGGAAACTGATTTGAGCTGAATCCCAACTGAGCAGTAAAGGCACTGGCATGTCGTAGTAAAATAGTGTAGAGTCCGACATTTTGGGCCACTGCAACGTGGCACTACAGCCACGCACGTGCCGCAGAAGGGCCGTGGAGTGTCCGCCATCTTTATCCACTGATTAGAGCGGAATCCCAACTGAGGAGTAAAGGCACTGGCGTGCCGTAGTAAGCCAGTGTAGAGTCCGACATTTTGGGCCACTGCAACGTGGCACTACAGCCAAACACGTGCCGCAGTAGGGCAATAGACCGTCCACCATCGTTAGACACTGATTAGAGCAGAAGCCGAACTGAGGAGTAAAGGCACATCCGTGTCGTAGTTGGGCAGTGTAGCGTCCGACATGTTGGGCCACCGCAACGCGGCAATAAAGCCACGCACGTGCCGCAGAAGGGCCATGGAGGGTCCGCCATATTTGGCTATAGATTAAAGCGGAAGCGCAACTGAGAACTTAAGTTTATGGTACAGTCTAGTAGGGTAGTGTTGTGTCCACCATTTTGGGCCACCGCAACGCAGCACTACAGCCACGCGCGCGCCGAAGTAGTGCCGGGGAGTGTTCGCCATCTTTGGTCCCGGATAAGAGCGGAAGCCCTGCTGAGGAGTAAAGGCAATGGCGTGTCGTAGTAGGGCAGTGAAGTGTCCGCCATTTTGGGGCACCGCAACGCGGCACTACAGCCGCGGACGTGCCGCAGAAGGTCTATAGACTATTCGCCATCTTTGGCCACTGATTTGAGCGGAAGTCGATTTAAGGAGTAAAGGCACTAACGTGTCGTCTTAGGGCAGTGTAGAGTCCGATATTTTGGGGCAACACTACGTGGCACTTCAGCAGCGCACGTGCCGCTGAAGGGCCATGGAGTGTCCGCCATCTTTGGCCACTGATTAGAGCGGAAGCCGAACTGTGGAGTAAAGGCACTGGCGTGTCGTAGTCGGGCAGTGTGGAGTACGCCATTTTGGGCCACTGCAACGCGGCACTTTAGCAGCGCACGTGCCGCTGAAGGGCCATGGAGTGTCCGACATCTTTTTCCATTAGTTAGAGTGGAAGCAGAACTGAGGAGAAAAGGCACTGGCGTGTAGTAGTATGGCAGTGTAGTATCCTGTCATTTTGGCCACCACTACGCAGCACTACAGCCGCGCGCTTGCCGCATTCGGGTCAAGAAGGTGCCGCCATATTTGGGAGCTGATTAAAGCGGAAGCCCAACTGAGGAATAAAGGAACAGGTGTGTCGCAGTAGGGCAGTGTAGAGTCCGCTATTTTGGGGCACCGCAACACGGCACTTCAGCCGCGGACGTGCCGCAGTAGGGCTATGGAATGTCCGCCATCTTTGGCCACGGATTGTAGTGGAAGCTTAACTGAGGAGTAAAGGCACTCGCGTGTCACAGTAAGGCAGTGTAGAGTCCGCCATTTTTGGGCACTGCAACGCGACACTACAGTCGCGGACGTGCCGCAGTAGGGCTATAGACTGTTCGCCATCTTTGGCCATTAATTAGAGCGGAAGCCGAACTGAGGAGTAAAGGCACTGACGTGTAGTAGTAGGGCAGAGTGGAGTACGCCATTTTGGGCCACTACAACGCGGCACTTTAGCAGCGCACTTGCCGCTGAAGGGCCATGGAGTGTCCGACATCTTTTTCCATTAGTTAGAGTGGAAGCAGAACTGAGGAGAAAAGGCACTGGCGTGTAGTAGTAGGGCAGTGTAGTATCCAGTCATTTTGGCCTACACTACGCAGCACTACAGACGCGGACGTGCCGCAGTAGGGCTATAGACTGTCCGCCATCTTTAGCCACTGATTTAAGCGGAAGCCCTACTGAGGAGTAAAGGAACAGGCGTGTCGTAGTAGGGCAGTGTAGAGTCCGATATTTTGGGCCATCGCAACACGGCACTACTGCCGTGCACGTGCCGCATTAGGGCCGGGGAGTGTTCATCATCTTTGGACACGGATTAGAGCGGAAGCCCACTTGAGGAGTAAAGCCACAGGCGTGTCGTAGTCGGGCAGTGTTGCGTCCGACATGTTGGGCCGCAGCAACGCGGCACTACAGCTTACACGTGCCGCTGAAGGGCCATGGAATTTCCGCCATCTTTTTCCATTAGTTAGATTGGAAGCCGAACTGAGGAGAAAAGGCACTGGCGTGTAGTAGTAGGGCAGTGTAGTATCCTGCCATTTTGGCCACCACTGCTCAGCACTACAGCCGCGGACGTGCCGCAGTAGGGCTATAGACTGTCCGCCATCTTTAGCCACTGATTTAAGCGGATGCCCAACTGAGGAGTAAAGGAACAGGCGTGTCGCAGTAGGGCAGTGTAGAGTCCGCTATTTTGGGGCACCGCAACATGGCACTACAGCCGCGGACGTGCCGCAGTAGGACTATGGAGTGTCCACCATCTTTGGCCACTGATTAGAGCGGAAGCTCATCTGAGGAGTAAAGCCACTGGCGTGTCGTAGTCGGGCAGTGTTGCGTTCGACATGTTGGGCCGCAGCAACGCGGCACTACAGCCGTGCAAGTGCCGCATTAGGGCCGGGGAGTGTTCGCCATCTTTGGTCCCGGATAAGAGCGGAAGCCCTGCTGAGGAGTAAGGGCACTGGCGTGTCGTAGTAGGGCAGTGTAGAGTCTGCCATTTTGGGGCAACGCAACGGGGCAATAAAGCCACGCACGTGTCGCAGTAGGGCTGTGGAGTGTCCGCCATCTTTGGCCACTGATTAGAGCGGAAGCCGAACTGAGGAGTAAAGGCACTGGCGTGTCGTTGTCGGGCAGTGTGGAGTACGCCATTTTGGGCCACTGCAACGCGGCACTTTAGCAGCGCACGTGCCGCTGAAGGGCCATGGAGTGTCCGACATCTTTTTCCATTAGTTAGAGTGGAAGCAGAACTGAGGAGAAAAGGCACTGGCGTGTAGTAGTATGGCAGTGTAGTATCCTGTCATTTTGGCCACCACTACGCAGCACTACAGCCGCGCGCTTGCCGCATTCGGGTCAAGAAGGTGCCGCCATATTTGGGAGCTGATTAAAGCGGAAGCCCAACTGAGCAGTAAAGGCACTGGCATGTCGTAGTAAGGTAGTGTAGAGTCCGACATTTTGGGCCACTGCAACGTGGCACTACAGCCACGCACGTGCAGCAGAAGGGCCGTGGAGTGTCCGCCATCTTTATCCACTGATTAGAGCGGAATCCCAACTGAGGAGTAAAGGCACTGGCGTGCCGTAGTAAGCCAGTGTAGAGTCCGACATTTTGGGCCACTGCAACGTGGCACTACAGCCACACACGTGCCGCAGTAGGGCAATAGACCGTCCGCCATCGTTAGACACTGATTAGAGCAGAAGCCGAACTGAGGAGTAAAGGCACAGGCGTGTCGTAGTCGGGCAGTGTAGCGTCCGACATGTTGGGCCACCGCAACGCGGCAATAAAGCCACGCACGTGCCGCAGAAGGGCCATGGAGGGTCCGCCATTTTTGGCTATAGATTAAAGCGGAAGCGCAACTGAGAACTTAAGTTTATGGTACAGTCTAGTAGGGTAGTGTTGTGTCCACCATTTTGGGCCACCGCAACGCAGCACTAGAGCCACGCGCGCGCTGAAGTAGAGCCGGGGAGTGTTCGCCATCTTTGGTCCCGGATAAGAGCGGAAGCCCTGCTGAGGAGTAAAGGCAATGGCGTGTCGTAGTAGGGCAGTGAAGTGTCCGCCATTTTGGGGCACCGCAACGCTGCACTACAGCCACGGACGTGCCGCAGAAGGTCTATAGACTATTCGCCATCTTTGGCCACTGATTTGAGCGGAAGTCGATTTAAGGAGTAAAGGCACTAACGTGTCGTCTTAGGGCAGTGTAGAGTCCGATATTTTGGGGCAACACTACGTGGCACTTCAGTAGCGCACGTGCCGCTGAAGGGCCATGGAGTGTCCGCCATCTTTGGCCACTGATTAGAGCGGAAGCCGAACTGTGGAGTAAAGGCACTGGCGTGTCGTAGTCGGGCAGTGTGGAGTACGCCATTTTGGGCCACTGCAACGCGGCACTTTAGCAGCGCACGTGCCGCTGAAGGGCCATGGAGTGTCCGACATCTTTTTCCATTAGTTAGAGTGGAAGCAGAACTGAGGAGAAAAGGCACTGGCGTGTAGTAGTATGGCAGTGTAGTATCCTGTCATTTTGGCCACCACTACGCAGCACTACAGCCGCGCGCTTGCCGCATTCGGGTCAAGAAGGTGCCGCCATATTTGGGAGCTGATTAAAGCGGAAGCGCAACTGAGAACTTAAGTTTTTGGTAGAGTCTAGTAGGGCAGTGTAGTGTCCGCCATTTCGGGCCACCGCAACGCGGCACAACAGCCTATTACGTGCCGCAGTAGGGCCGTGGAGTGTCCGCCATTTTTGGCCACTGATTAGAGCGGAAGCCGAACTGAGGAGTAAAGGCACTGGCGTGTCGTAGTCGGACAGTGTTGCGTCCGACATGTTGGGCCACTGCAACGCGGCACTTCAGCAGCGCACGTCCGCCGAAGGGCCATGGAGTGTCCGACTTCGTTTTCCACTATTTAGAGCGGAAGCAGATCTGAGGAGAAAAGGCACTGGCGTGTAGTAGTAGGGCAGTGTAGAGTCCGACATTTTGGGGCACTGCATCGCGGCACTACAGCCGCGGACGTGCTGCAGTAGGGCCATGGAGGGTCCGCTATATTTAACCACTGATTTAAGAGAAAGCCGAACTGAGGAGTAAAGGAACAGGCGTGTCGTAGTAGGGCAGTGAAGTGTCCGCCATTTTGGGCCACCGCAACACGGCACTACAGCCGTGATGTGCCGCATTAGGGCCGGGGAGTGTTCGCCATCTTTGGCCAGGGATTAGAGCGGAAGCCGAACTGAGGAGTAAAGGCACTGACGTGTAGTAGTAGGGCAGAGTAGAGTCCGATATTTTGGGGCAACACAACGTGGCACTTCAGCTTACACTTGCCGCAAAAGGGCCATGGAGTGTCCGCCATCTTTTTCCATTAGTTAGATTGGAAGCCGAACTGAGGAGAAAAGGCACTGGCGTGTAGTAGTAGGGCAGTGTAGTATCCTGCCATTTTAGCCACCACTGCTCAGCATTACAGCCGCGGACGTGCCGCAGTAGGGCTATAGACTGTCCGCCATCTTTAGCCACTGATTTAAGCGGAAGCCCAACTGAGGAGTAAAGGAACAGGCGTGTCGCAGTAGGGCAGTGTAGAGTCCGCTATTTTGGGGCACCGCAACACGGCACTACAGCCGCGGACGTGCCGCAGTAGGGCTATGGAATGTCCGCCATCTTTGGTAACGGATAAGAGCAGAAGCTCAACTGAGGAGTAAAGGCACAGGCGTGTCGTAGTAGGGCAGTGTAGAGTCCGCTATTTTGGGGCACCGCAACAAGGCACTACAGCCGCGGACGTGCCGCAGTAGGACTATGGAGTGTCCACCATCTTTGGCCACTGATTAGAGCGGAAGCTCATCTGAGGAGTAAAGCCACTGGCGTGTCGTAGTCGGGCAGTGTTGCGTCCGACATGTTGGGCCGCAGCAACGCGGCACTACAGCCGTGCAAGTGCCGCATTAGGGCCGGGGAGTGTTCGCCATCTTTGGTCCCGGATAAGAGCGGAAGCCCTGCTGAGGAGTAAGGGCACTGGCGTGTCGTAGTAGGGCAGTGTAGAGTCTGCCATTTTGGGGCAACGCAACGGGGCAATAAAGCCACGCACGTGTCGCAGTAGGGCCGTGGAGTGTCCGCCATCTTTGGCCACTGATTAGAGCGGAAGCCGAACTGAGGAGTGAAGGCACTGGCGTGTCGTAGTCGGGCAGTGTAGAGTACGCCATTTTGGACCACTGCAACGCGACACTTTAGCAGCGCACGTGCCGCTGAAGGGCCATGGAGTGCCCGACATCTTTTTCCATTAGTTAGAGTGGAAGCAGAACTGAGGAGAAAATGCACTGGCGTGTAGTAGTAGGGCAGTGTAGTATCCTGTCATTTTGGCCACAGCTACGCAGCACTACAGCCGCGGACGTGCCGCAGTAGGGCTATAGACTGTCCGCCATCTTTAGCCACTGATTTAAGCGGAAGCCCTACTGAGGAGTAAAGGAAATGGCGTGTCGTAGTAGGGCAGTGTAGAGTCCAATATTTTGGGCCACCGCAACGCGGCACAACAGCCTATTACGTGCCGCAGTAGGGCCGTGGAGTGTCCGCCATTTTTGGCCACTGATTAGAGCGGAAGCCGAACTGAGGAGTAAAGGCACTGGCGTGTCGTAGTCGGACAGTGTTGCGTCCGACATGTTGGGCCTCTGCAACGCGGCACTTCAGCAGCGCACGTCAGCCGAAGGGCCATGGAGTGTCCGACATCTTTTTCCACTATTTAGAGCGGAAGCAGATCTGAGGAGAAAAGGCACTGGCGTGTAGTAGTAGGGCAGTGTAGAGTCCGATATTTTGGGATATCGCAACACGGCACTACTGCCGTGCACGTGCCGCATTATGGCCGGGGAGTGTTCGCCATCTTTGGACACGGATTAGAGCGGAAGCCCAACTGAGGAGTAAAGCCACAGGCGTGTCGTAGTCGGGCAGTGTTGCGTCCGACATGTTAGGCCGCGCTACGCGGCGCTACAGCTTACACGTGCCGCTGAAGGGCCATGGAGTGTCCGCCATCTTTTTCCATTAGTTAGATTGGAAGCCGAACTGAGGAGAAAAGGAACAGGCGTGTCGCAGTAGGGCAGTGTAGAGTCCGCTATTTTGGGGCACCGCAACACGGCACTACAGCCGCGGACGTGCCGCAGTAGGGCATGGAATGTCCGCCATCTTTGGTAACGGATAAGAGCAGAAGCTCAACTGAGGAGTAAAGGCACAGGCGTGTCGTAGTAGGGCAGTGTAGAGTCCGCCATTTTAGGGCACCGCAACGCGACACTACTGCCGCGGACGTGACGCAGAAGGGCTATAGACTGTCCGCCATCTTTGGCCACTAATATGAGCGGAAGCCGAACTGAAGAGTAAAGGCGCTGGCGTGTAGTAGTAGGGCAGTGTATAGTCCGACATTTTGAGCCACCGCACCGCGGCACTACAGTCGCGGACGTGCTGCTGTAGGGCTATGGAGTGTCCGCCATATTAGGCCACTGATTTAAGCGGAAGCGCAACTGAGAACTTAAGTCTCTGGTAGAGTCTAGTAGGGCAGTGTAGAGTCTGACATTTTGGGGCACCGCAACGCGGCACTACAGCCGCGGACGTGCCGCAGAAGGTCTATAGACTATTCGCCATCTTTGGCCACTGATTTGAGCGGAAGTTGAATTAAGTTGTAAAGGCACTGACGTGTCGTCGTAGGGCAGTGTAGAGTCCGATATTTTTGGCCATCGCAACATGGCACTACTGCCGTGCACGTGCCGCATTAGGGCCGGGGAGTGTTCATCATCTTTGGACACGGATTAGAGCGGAAGCCCTACTGAGGAGTAAAGCCACAGGCGTGTCGTAGTAGGGCAGTGTAGAGTCCGCCATTTTAGGGCACCGCAACGCGACACTACTGCCGCGGACGTGCCGCAGTAGGGCTATAGACTGTCCGCCATCTTTGGAAAACGGATAAGAGCGGAAGCTCAACTGAGGAGTAAAGGCACAGGCGAGTCGTAGTAGTGCAGAGTAGAGTCCAATATTTTGGGCCACCGCAACGTGACACTACAGCCGTGCATGTGCCGCGGTAAGGCTATGTATTGTCCGCCAACTTTGGCCACAAATTAGAGCGGAAGCCGAACTGAAGAGTAAAGGCACAGGCGTGTGGTAGTAGGGCTGGGAAGAGTCCGACATGTTGGTCCACGGAAACGCGGCGCTACAGCCATGCACGTGTCGCTGAAGGGCCATGGAGTGTCTGCCATCTTTTTCCACTATTTAGAGCGGAAGCCGAACAGAGGAGTAAAGGCACTGGTGTGTCGTAGTAGGGCAGTGTAGAGTCCGACATTTTGGGCCACCGCAACGCGGCCCTACAGTCGCGCATCTGCCGCAATAGGGCCATGGAGTGTCCGCCTTCTTTGGTCACTAATTTGAGCGGAAGTCGAAATGAGGAGTGAAGGCACTGGCGTGTAGATATAGGGCAGTGTAGTTTCCTGCCATTTTGGCCACCGCAACGCGGCACTACTGCCGTGCACGTGCAGCAGAAATGCCATAGAGTGTCCGCCTTTTTTGGTCACAGATTAGAGCGGAAGCCGAACTGAGGAGTAAAGGCACAGGCGTGTCGTAGTAGGGCAGTGTAGAGTCCGACATTTTGGGCCACCGCAACGCGGCACTACAGCCGCGGACCTGCCGCACTAGGGCCATAGACTGTTCGCCATCTTTTTCCACGGAGTGGTGCGGAAGCCCAACTTAGGAGTAAAGGCACTGTCGTGTCGTAGTTGGGCAGTGCAGAATCCGACATTATGGACTACCGCAAAGCGGCACTACAGCCGCTCAGGTGCCGCAGAAATGCCATAGAGTGTCCGCCTTCTTTGGTCACAGATTAGAGCGGAAGCCGAACTGAGGAGTAAAGGCACAGGCGTGTGGTAGTAGGGCTGGGAAGAGTCCGACATGTTGGTCCACCGAAACACGGCGCTACAGCCGTGCACGTGCCGCTGAAGGGCCATGGAGTGTCTGCCATCTTTTTCCACTATTTAGAGCAAAAGCCGAACAGAGGAGTAAAGGCACTGGCGTGTAGTAGTTGGGCAGTGCAGTTTCCTGCCATTTTCGCCACTGCAACGCGGCGCTACAGCCGTGCACGTGCGGCATTAGGGGGCGGGAGTATTCGCCATCTTTGGCCACGGATTAGAGCGGAAGCCCAACTAAGGAGTAAAGACACTGGCGAGTCGTAGTAGTACAGTGTAATTTCCTGCCATTTTGGCCCCCGCAATGCGGCGCTACAGCCGTGCTCGTGCCGCTGAAGGGCCTTGGAGTGTCCGCCATCTTTTTCCACTATTTATAGCGGAAGCCGAACGAGGAGTAAAGGTACTGGTGTGTCGTAGTAGGGCAGTGTAGAGTCCGACATTTCGGGAAACCGCAACGCGGCACTACAGCATCGCATGTGCCGCAATAGGGCCATTCAGTGTCCGCCTTCTATGGTCACTAATTTGAACGGAAGTCGAACTGAGGAGTAAAGGCTAGGCGTGTAGAAATAGGGCAGTGTAGTTTCCAGCCATTTTGGCCACCGCAACGCGGCTTTAC
Organism: Parasteatoda tepidariorum; assembly: GCF_982258835.1. Lineage (NCBI taxonomy): Eukaryota > Metazoa > Arthropoda > Arachnida > Araneae > Theridiidae > Parasteatoda > Parasteatoda tepidariorum. The sequence goes on along the minus strand of NW_028257373.1, from coordinate 636,546 downwards.
AGCCGTGCACTTGCAGCATTAGAGCTATGGAGTGTCCGCCATCTTTGGCAAATGATAGGGCGGAAGCCGACCTGAGGAATAAAGGCACTCGCGTGTCGTAGTAGGGCAGTGTAGTTTCCACCATTTTGGCCACTGCAACCTGGCACTTCAGCTACGCACAAACCGCAATAGGACCGTGGAGTGTCCGCAATCTTTGGCAACGGATTAGAGCGAAAGCCCAGCTGAGGGGTTAAGGGACTGGCGTGTCGTAGTAGGACAGCGTAGAGTCCGACAATTTGGGCAACCACAACGCGGCACTACAGCCGCGAACGTGCCGCAGTAGAGTTATGGAGTGACCGCCATCTTTGGCCACTGATTAGAGCGGAAGCCGAACTGTGGAGTAAAGGCACTGGCCTGTTGTAGTGGGAAAGTGTAGAGTCCGACAAGTTGGGCCACCGCAACGCGGTACTACAACCGTGCACGTGCCGCTGATGGGCCATGGAAGTTCCACCATCTTTTTCTACAAATTAGAGTGGATGCCGAACTGAGGAGTAAATTCACTGGCGTGTCGAAGTAGGTCTGTGTAGAGTCCACCATTTTGGTTCACCGCATCCCGGCACTACAGCCGTGCACGTGCCGCTGAAGGGCCATGGAGTGTCCGCCATCTTTTTCCACTTTTAAGAGCGGAAGCCGACCTGAGGAGTAAAGGCACTCGCGTGTCGTAGTAGGGCAGTGTAGTTTCCACCATTTTGGCCACTGCAACGCGGCACTTCAGCTACGCACAAACCGCAATAGGACCGTGGAGTGTCCGCAATCTTTGGCAACGGATTAGAGCGAATGCCCAACTGAGGGGTTAAGGGACTGGCGTGTCGTAGTAGGACAGCGAAGTGTCCGACAATTTGGGCCACCGCAACAAGGCACTACAGCCGCCGACGTGCCGCATTAGAGCTATGGAGTGTCCGCCATCTTTGGTCAATGACTAGAGGGGAAGCGCAATTGAGAGCTTAAGTCTTTGGTAGGGTCATGAAGGGCAGTGTAGTGACCGCTATTTTGGGCCACCACAACGCGGCACTTCAGTTGCGCATGTGCCGCAGTTGGACCATGGAGTGTCCGAAATCTTTGGACAGTGATTAGAGCGGAAGCCGAACTGTGGAGTAAAGGCACTGGCTTGTCGTAGTAGGGCAGCGTAGAGTCTGACATTTTGGGCAACCGCAATGCGGCACTACAACCGCAAACGGGCCGCAGTAGAGCTATGGAGTGTCCGCCATCTTTGGCCACTGATTAGAGCGGAAGCCGAACTGTGGAGTAAAGGCACTGGCGTGTTGTAGTCGGGCAGTGTAGAGTCCACCATTTTGGTTCACCGCAGCCCGGCACAACAGCCGCGCATGTGCCGCGGAAGGGCCATGGAGAGTCCTCCATCTTTGGTCACTGATTAGGGCGGAAGCCGACCTGAGGAGTAAAGGTACAGGCGTGTCGTAGTAGGGCAGTGTAGAGTCCGACATTTTGGGCCACCGCAACGCGGCACTACAGCCGCGGACCTGCCGCAATAGGGCCATAGACTGTTCGCCTTCTTTGGCCACGGAGTGGTGCGGAAGCCCAACTGAGGAGTAAAGGCACTGTCGTGTCGTAGTTGGGCAGTGCAGAATCCGACATTTTGGACTACCGCAAAGCGGCACTACAGCCGCGCACGTGCCGCAGAAATGCCATAGAGTGTCCGCCTTCTTTGGTCACAGATTAGAGCGGAAGCCGAACTGAGGAGTAAAGGAACTGGTGTGTAGAAAAAGAGCAGGGTAGTTTCCTGCCATTTTGGCCACCACAACGCGGCACTACAGCCGTGCACGTGCTGCTGAAGGGCCATGGAGTGTCCGCCGTCTTTTTCCACTATTTAGAGTGGAAGCCGAACAGAGGAGTAAAGGCACTGGTGTGTCGTAGTAGGGCAGCGTAGAGTCTGACATTTTGGGCCACCGCAATGCGGCACTACAACCGCGAACGTGCCGCAGTAGAGCTATGGAGTGTCCGCCATCTTTGGCCACTGATTAGAGCGGAAGCCGAACTGTGGAGTAAAGGCACTGGCGTGTTGTAGTCGGGCAGTGTAGAGTCCACCATTTTGGTTCACCGCAACCCGGCACCACAGCCGAGCATGTGCCGCGGAAAGTCCATGGAGAGTCCGCCATCTTTGTTCACTGATTAGGGCGGAAGCCGACCTGAGGAGTAAAGGCACTCGCGTGTCGTAGTAGGGCAGTGTAATTTCCACCATTTTGGCCACTGCAACGCGGCACTTCAGCGACGCACAAACCGCAATAGGACCGTGGAGTGTCCGCAATCTTTGGCTACGGATTAGAGCGAAAGCCCAATTGAGGGGTTAAGGGACTGGCGTGTCGTAGTAGGACAGCGAAGAGTCCGACAATTTGGCGGACGCAACGTGGCTGTAAAGCCGCACACTTGGCGCAGTAGGGCCATGGAGGCTACGCCAACTTTGGCCACGGATTAGAGCGGAAGCGAAACTGAGGAGTGAAGGCACAGGCGTGTCGCAGTAGGGCTGTGAAGAGTCCGCCATTTTGGGGCTCCGAATCGCGGAACTACAACCGCAGACGTGCCGCAGAACGGCTATAGACTGTCCGCCATATTTTTCCACTATTTAGAGAGGAAGACGAACTGAGGAGTAATGGCACTGGCGTGTAGTAGTTGGGCAGTGTAGTTTCCTGCCATTTCCGCCACTGCAACGCGGCACTACAGCAGTGCACGTGCGGCATTAGGGGGCGGTAGTGTTCGCCATTTTTGGCCACGGATAAGAGCGGAAGCCCTACTGAGGAGTAAAGGCACTGGCGTGTCGTAGTAGGGCAGTGTAATTTCCTGCCATTTTGGCCCTCGCAACGCGGCTATAACTCCGCACACGTGCCGAAGAAGGGCCATGGAGGGTCCGCCATATTTGGCCACTGATTAGAGCGGAAGCGCTACTAAGAACTTAAGTCTTTGGTAGGGTCTCGAAGGGCAGTGTAGTGTCCACCATTTTGGGCAATCGCAACTTGGCACATTCAGCCGTGGACGTGCCGCAAAAGGGCTATAGACTGTCCGCCATCTTTGGCTCCTGATTAGAGCGGAAGCAGAACTGTGGAGTAAAAGCACTGGCGTGTTGTAGTCGGGCAGTGTAGCGACCGACAAGTTGGACAACCGCAACGCGGCACTAAAGTCGTGCACGTGCCGCAGAAGGGCCAAGGAGGGTCCGCCATCTTTGGTCACTGATTAGGGCGGAAGCCGACCTGAGGAGTAAAGACTCTCGCGTGTCGTAGTAGGGCAGAGTAGTTTCCGCCATTTTGGCCACTGCAACGCGGCACTACAGCTGCGCACAAGCCGCAATAGGGTCGTGGAGTGTCCGCAATCTTTGGCAACGGATAAGAGCGTTATCCCAAATGAGGGGTTATGGGACTGGCGTGTCGTAGTAGGGCAGCGAAGAGTTCGACAATTTGGGCTACCGCAACGCGGCACTACATCCGCGGACGTGCAGCATTAGAGCTGTGGAGTGTCCGCCTATTTTTGGCCAATGCTTAGAGTGGAAGCGCAATTGAGAACTTATGTCTTTGGTAGGGTCATGTAGGGCGGTGTAGTGTCCGCTATTTTGGGCCACCACAACGCGGCACTACAGTTGCGCATGTGCCGCAGTTGGACCATGGAGTGTCCGCCTTCTTTGGTCACAGATTAGAGCGGAAGCCCAACTGAGGAGTAAAGGCACTGGTGTGTAGAAATAGGGCAGTGTAGTTTCCTGCAATTTTGGCCACCGCAACGAGGCACTAAAGCCGTGCACGTACCGCAGAAATGCCATAGAGTGTCCGCCATATTTTCCCGCTATTTAGAGCGGAAGCCGAACTGAGGAGTAATGGCACTGGCGTGTAGTAGTTGGGCAGTGTAGTTTCCTGCCATTTTCGCCACTGCAACGCGGCACTACAGCCGTGCACGTGCAGCATTAGGGTCTTGGAGTGTTCGCCATGTTTTAGCCTGGGATTAGAGCGGAAGACCAACTGAGGAGTAAAGGCACTGGCGTGTCGTAGTAGGGCAGTGTAGAGTCCGACATTTTGGGCCACCGCAACGCGGCACTACAGCCGCGGACGTGCCACACTAGGGCTATAGACTGTTCGCCATCTTTGGCCACGGAGTGGAGCGGAAGCCCAACTGAGGAGTAAAGGCACTGTCGTGTCGCAGTTGGGCAGTGCTGAATCCGACAATTTGGGCTACCGCTACGCGGCACTACAGCCGCGCACGTGCCTCAGAAATTCTATAGAGTGTCCGCCTTCTTTGGTCAAAGATTAGAGCGGAAGTCGAACTGAGGAGTAAAGGCACAGGCGTGTGGAAGTAGGGCTGGGAAGAGTCCGACATGTTGGGCCACCGAAATGCGGCACTTCAGCCGCGCGAATGCCGCTGAAGGGCCATGGAAAGTCCGCCATATTTTTCCACTATTTAGAGCGGAAGCCGAACTGAGGAGTAAAGGCACTGGCGTGTCGTAGTAGGGCAGTGTAATTTCCTGCCATTTTGGCCCCCGCAACGCGGCTATAAAGCCGCACACGTTCCGCAGTAGGGCCATGGAGGGTCCGCCATATTTGGCCACTGATTAGAGCGGAAGCGCTACTGAGAACTTAAGTATTTGGTAGGGTCTCGAAGGGCAGTGTAGTGTCCACCATTTTGGGCAATCGCAACTTGGCACATTCAGCCGTGGACGTGCCGCATTAGAGCTATGGAGTGTCCGCCATCTTTGGCCAATGCTTAGTGTGGAAGCGAAACTGAGGTGTAAAGGCACTTTCGTGTCGTAGTAGGGCAGTGTATTTTCCTGCATTTTTGGCCCCCGCAACGTGGCGCTACAGCCGTGCACGTGTCGCTGAAGGGCCATGGAGTGTCCGCCATCTTTTTCCACTATTTAGAGCGGAAGCCGAACAGAGGAGTAATGGAACTGGCGTGTAGAAAAAGGGCAGGGTAGTTTCCCGCCATTTTGGCCACCACAACGCGGCACTACAGCCGTGCACGTGCCGCATTAGAGCCTTGGAGTGTTCGCCATTTTTTGGCCACGGATTAGAGCGGAAGACCAACTGAGGAATAAAGGCACTTTCGTGTCGTAGTAGGGCAGTGTATTTTCCTGCATTTTTGGCCCCCGCAACGCGGCGCTACACCCGTGCACGTGCCGCTGAAGGGCCATGGAGTGTCCGCCATCTTTTCCCACTATTTAGAGCGGAAGCCGAACAGAGGAGTAAAGGCACTGGTGTGTCGTAGTAGGGCAGTGTAGAGTCCGACAATTTGGGCCACCGTAACGCGGCACTACAGCCGAGCATGTGCCGCAATAGGGCCATAGAGTGTCCGCCTTCTTTGTTCACTAATTTGAGCGGAAGTCGAACTGAGGAGTAAAGGCACTGGCGAGTAGAAATAGGGCAGTGTAGTTTCCTGCCATTTTGGCCACCGCAACGCGGAAATACAGCGGTGCAAGTGCAGCATTAGGACCATGGAGTGTCCGCAATCTTTGGCTACGGATTAGAGCGGAAACCCATCAGAGGGGTAAAGGGACTGGCGTGTCGTAGTAGGGCAGCGTAGAGTCCGACAATTTGGGCTACCGCAACACGGCACTACAGCCGCGAACGTGCCGCAGTAGAGCTATGGAGTGTCCGCCATCTTTGACCAAGGATTAGAGCGGAAGCGCAACTGAGAATTTAAGTCTTTGGTAGGGTCTTGTAGTTCAGTGTAGTTTCCGCTATTTGGGGAAACCACAACGCGGCACTACAGCCACGCACGTGGTGCACTAGGACCATGGAGTGTTCGCCATTTTTTGGCCACGGATTAGAGCGGAAGTCCAACTGAGGAGTAAAGTCACTGGCGTGTCGTAGTTGGGCAGTGTAGAGTCCGACATTTTGGACACCGCAACGCGGCACTACAGCCGCGGACGTGCCGCACTAGGGCTATAAACTGTTCGCCATCTTTGGCCACTGATTAGAGCTGAAGCCCAACTGTGGAGTAAAGGCACTGGCGTTTTGTAGTCGGACTGTGTAGCGTCCAACAAGTTGGGCCACCTCAACGCGGCACTACAGCCGTGCACGTGCCGCTGAAGGGCCATAGAGTGTCCGCCTTCTTTGGTCACTAAAGAGAGCGGAGGCAGAACTGAGGAGTAAATGCACTGGTGTGTAGAAATAGGGCAAAGTAGTTTCCTGCCAATTTGGCCACCGCAACGCGGCACTACAGCCGTGCACGTGCAGCATTAGGGCCTAGGAGAGTTCGCCATTTTTTAGCCTGGGATTAGAGCGGAAGCCCAACTGAGGAGTAAAGGCACTGGCGTGTCGTAGTAGGGCAGTGTAGAGTCTGACATTTTGGGCCACCGCAACGCGGCACTACAGCCGCGGGCGTGCCGCTCTAGGGCTATAGACTTTTCGCCATCTTTGGCCACGGAGTGGAGCGGAAGCCCAACTGAGGAGTAAAGGCACTGGCGTGTCGTAGTAGGGCAGTGCAGAATCCGACATTTTGGGCTACCGCAACGTTGCACTACAGCCGCGCACGTGCCGCAGTATTGCCATAGAGTGTCCGCCTTCTTTGGTCACAGATTAGAGCGGAAGCCGAACTGAGGAGTAAAGGCACAGGCGTGTCGTAGTAGGGCAATGTAGAGTCCGACATTTTGGGCCACCGCAACGCGGCACTACAGCCGCGGACCTGCTGCTCTAGGGCCATAGACTGTTCGCCATCTTTGGCCACGGAGTGGTGCGGAAGCCCAACTGAGGAGTAAAGGCACTGTCGTATCGTAGTTGGGCAGTGCAGAATCCGACATTTTGGACTACCGCAAAGCGGCACTACAGCCGCGCACGTGCCGCAGAAATGCCTTAGAGTGTCCGCCTTCTTTCGTCACAGATTAGAGTGGAAGCCGAACTGAGGAGTAAAGGCACCGGCGTGTGGTAGTAGGGCAGGGAAGAGTCCGACATGTTGGTCCACCGAAACGCGGCACTACAGCCGTGCGAGTGCCGCTGAAGGGCCATGGAGTGTCCGCCATATTTGGCCACGGATTGGTGCGGAAGCCCAACTGAGGAGTAAAGGCACTGTCGTGTCGTAGTTGGGCAGTGCAGAATCCGACATTTTGGACTACCGCAAAGCGGCACTACAGCCGCGCACGTGCCGCAGAAATGCCATAGAGTGTCCGCCTTCTTTCGTCACAGATTAGAGCGGAAGCCGAACTGAGGAGTAAAGGCACCGGCGTGTGGTAGTAGGGCTGGGAAGAGTCCGACATGTTGGTCCACCGAAACGCGGCGCTACAGCCGTGCGAGTGCCGCTGAAGGGCCATGGAGTGTCCGCCATATTTTTCCACTATTTAGAGCGGAAGCCGAACGGAGGAGTAATGGCACTGGCGTGTAGTAGTTGGGCATTGTAGAGTCCGAAATTTTGGGCCGCTGCAACGCGACACAATAGCCGCGCATGTGCCGCAATAGAGCGATAGAGTGTCCGCCTTCTTTGTTCACTACTTTGACGGAAGTAGAACTGAGGAATAAAGGTACTGGGGAGTAGAAATAGGGCAGTATTGTTTCCTGCCATTTTGGCCACCGCAACGCGGTAATACAGCCGTGCACGTGCAGCATTAGGACCGTGGAGTGTCCGCCATCTTTGGCCACTGATTAGAGCGGAAGCGCAACTGAGGAGTGAAGGCACAGGCGTGGCGCAACTGAGAACTTAAGTCTTTGGTAGGGTCTTGTAGGGCGGTGTAGTTTCCTGCCATTTTGGAAATCGCAACGCGGTGCTACAGCCGTGCACGTGCAGCATTAGGACAGTGGAGCGTCCGCCATCTTTTTCCACTATTTAGAGCGGAAACCGAACGGAGGAGTAAAGGCACTGGTGTGTCGTAATAGAGCAGTGTAGAGTCCGACATTTTGGGCCACTGCAACGCGGCAGTACAGCCGCGGACGTGCCACACTAGGGCTATAGACTGTTCGCCATCTTTGGCCACGGAGTGGAGCGGAAGCCCAACTGAGGAGTAAAGGCACAGTCGTGTCGTAGTTGGGCATTGCAGAATCCGTCAATTTGAGCTACATCAACGCGGCACTACAGCCGCGCACGTGCCGCAGAAATGCCACAGAGTGTCCGCCTTCTTTGGTCACAGATTAGAGCGGAAGCCGAACTGAGGAGTAAAGGCACAGGCGTGTGGTAGTAGGGCTGGGAAGAGTCCGACATGTTGGGCCACCGAAACGCGGCTCTACAGCCGCGCGCGTGCCGCTGAAGGGCCATGGAGTGTCCGCCATCTTTTTCCACTATTTAGAGCGGAAGCCGAACTGAGGAGTAAAGGCACTGGTGTGTAGTAGTTGGGCAGTGTAGTTTCCTGTCATTTTAGCCACCACAACGCGGCACTACAGCCGTGCACGTGCCGCATTAGGGCCTTGGAGTGTTCGCCATTTTTTGGCCACGGATTAGAGCGGAAGCCCAACTGAGGAATAAAGGCACTTTCGTGTCGTAGTAGGGCAGTGTAGTTTCCTGCCATTTTGGCAACCGCAACGCGGCGCTACAGCCATGCACGTGCCGCTGAAGGGCCATGGAGTGTCCGCCATCTTTTTCCACTATTTAGAGCGGAAGCCGAACTGAGGAGTAAAGGCACTGGTGTGTAGTAGTTGGGCAGTGTAGTTTCCTGCCATTTTCGCCACTGCAACGCGGCACTACAGCCGTGCACGTGCGGCATTAGGGGGCGGTAGTGTTCGCCATCTTTGGCCACGGATTAGAGCGGAAGCCCAACTGAGGAGTAAAGGCACTGGCGTGTCGTAGTAGGGCAGTGTAATTTCCTGCCATTTTGGCCCCCGCAACGCGGCTATAAAGCCGCACACGTGCCGCAGTAGGGCCATGGAGGGTCCGCCATATTTGGCCACTGTTTAGAGCGGAAGCGCTACTGAGAACTTAAGTCTTTGGTAGGGTCTAGAAGGGCAGTGTAGTGTCCACCATTTTGGGCAATCGCAACTTGGCACATTCAGCCGTGGACCTGCCGCAGAAGGGCTATAGACTGTCCGCCATCTTTGACTCCTGATTAGAGCGGAAGCAGAACTGTGGAGTAAAGGCACTGGCGTGTTGTAGTCAGGCAGTGTAGTGACCGAAAAGTTGTGCCACCGCAACGCGGCACTTCAGTCGTGCACGTGCCGCAGAAGGGCCACAGAGAGTCCGCCATCTTTGGTCACTGATTAGGGCGGAAGCCTACCTGAGGATTAAAGGCACTCGCGTGTCGTAGTAGGGCAGTGTAAGTTCTTGCCATTTTGGCCCCCGCAACGCAGCTATAAAGCCGCACACGTGCCGCAGTAGGGCCATGGAGGGTCCGCAATCTTTGGCAAAGGATAAGAGCGGAAGCCCAACTGAGGGGTTATGGGACTGGCGTTTAGTAGTAGGACAGCGATGAGTTCGACAATTTGGGCAACCGCAACGCGGCACTACAGCCGCGGACGTGCCGCATTAGAGCTATGGAGTGTCCGCCATCTTTGGCCAATGCTTAGTGTGGAAGCGCAATTGAGAACTTATGTCTTTGGTAGGGTCATGTAGGGCGGTGAAGTGTCCGCTATTTTGGGCCACCACAACGCGGCACTACAGTTGCGCATGTGCCGCAGTTGGACCATGGAGTGTCCGAAATCTTTGACCAGTGATTAGAGTGGAAGCCCAACTGAGGTGTAAAGTCAATGGCTTGTCGTTGTAGGGCAGTGTAGTTTCCTGCCATTTTGGCCACCACAACGCGGCACTACAGCCGTGCACTTGCCGCATTAGGGCCTTGGAGTGTTCGCCATTTTTTGGCCACGGATTAGAGCGGAAGCCCAACTGAGGAATAAAGGCACTTTCGTGTCGTAGTAGGGCAGTGTAGTTTCCTGCCATTTTGGCCCCCGCAACGCGGCGCTACAGCCGTGCACGTGCCACTGAAGGGCCATGGAGTGTCCGCCATCTTTTTCCACTATTTAGAGCGGAAGCCGAACAGAGGAGTAAAGGCACTGGTGTGTCGTAGTAGGGCAGTGTAGAGTCCGACAATTTAGGCCACCGCAACGCGACACTACAGCCGCGCATGTGCCGCAATAGGGCCATAGAGTGTCCGCCTTCTTTGTTCACTAATTTGAGCGGAAGTCGAACTGAGGAGTAAAGGCACTGGCGTGTAGAAATAGGGCAGTGTAGTTTCCTGCCATTTTGGCCACCGCAACGCGGTAATACAGCCGTGCACGTGCAGCATTAGGACCGTGGAGTGTCCGCAATCCTTGGCTACGGATTAGAGCGGAAACCCAACAGAGGGGTAAAGGGACTGGCGTGTCGTAGTAGGGCAGTGTATCGATTGAAAAGTTAGGCCACCGCAACGCGGCAATACAGTCGTGCACGTGCCGCAGAAGGGCCACGGAGAGTCCGCCATCTTTGGTCACTGATTAGGGCAGAAGCCGACCTGAGGAGTAAAGGCATTCGCGTGTCGTAGTAGGGGAGTGTAATTTCCTGTCATTTTGGTCCCCGCAACGCAGCTATAAAGCCGCACACGTGCCGCAGTAGGGCCATGGAGGGTCCGCAGTCTTTGGCAACGGATAAGAGCGGAAGCCCAACTGAGGGGTTAAGGGACTGGCGTTTAGTAGAAGGACAGCGATGAGTTCGACAATTTGGGCAACCGCAACGCGGCACTACAGCCGCGGACGAGCCGCATTAGAGCTATGGAGTGTCCGCCATCTTTGGCCAATGCTTAGTGTGGAAGCGCAATTGAGAACTTATGTCTTTGGTAGGGTCATGTAGGGCGGTGTAGTGTCCGCTATTTTGGGCCACCACAACGCGGCACTACAGTTGCGCATGTGCCGCAGTTGGACCATGGAGTGTCCGAAATCTTTGGCCAGTGATTAGAGTGGAAGCCCAACTGAGGTGTAAAGGCACTGGCTTTTCGTTGTAGGGCAGTGTAGTTTCCTGCCATTTTAGCCACCACAACGCGGCACTACAGCCGTGCACGTGCCGCATTAGAGCTATGGAGTGTCTGCCATCTTTGGCCAATGCTTAGTGTGGAAGCGCAATTGAGAACTTATGTCTTTGGTAGGGTCATGTAGGGCGGTGAAGTGTCCGCTATTTTGGGCCACCACAACGCGGCACTACAGTTGCGCATGTGCCGCAGTTGGACCATGGAGTGTCCGAAATCTTTGACCAGTGATTAGAGTGGAAGCCCAACTGAGGTGTAAAGTCAATGGCTTGTCGTTGTAGGGCAGTGTAGTTTCCTGCCATTTTGGCCACCACAACGCGGCACTACAGCCGTGCACTTGCCGCATTTGGGCCTTGGAGTGTTCGCCATTTTTTGGCCACGGATTAGAGCGGAAGCCCAACTGAGGAATAAAGGCACTTTCGTGTCGTAGTAGGGCAGTGTAGTTTCCTGCCATTTTGGCCCCCGCAACGCGGCGCTACAGCCGTGCACGTGCCACTGAAGGGCCATGGAGTGTCCGCCATCTTTTTCCACTATTTAGAGCGGAAGCCGAACAGAGGAGTAAAGGCACTGGTGTGTCGTAGTAGGGCAGTGTAGAGTCCGACAATTTAGGCCACCGCAACGCGACACTACAGCCGCGCATGTGCCGCAATAGGGCCATAGAGTGTCCGCCTTCTTTGTTCACTAATTTGAGCGGAAGTCGAACTGAGGAGTAAAGGCACTGGCGTGTAGAAATAGGGCAGTGTAGTTTCCTGCCATTTTGGCCACCGCAACGCGGTAATACAGCCGTGCACGTGCAGCATTAGGACCGTGGAGTGTCCGCAATTCCTGGCTACGGATTAGAGCGGAAACCCAACAGAGGGGTAAAGGGACTGGCGTGTCGTAGTAGGGCAGTGTAGCGATTGAAAAGTTAGGCCACCGCAACGCGGCAATACAGTCGTGCACGTGCCGCAGAAGGGCCACGGAGAGTCCGCCATCTTTGGTCACTGATTAGGGCGGAAGCCGACCTGAGGAGTAAAGGCATTCGCGTGTCGTAGTAGGGGAGTGTAATTTCCTGTCATTTTGGTCCCCGCAACGCAGCTATAAAGCCGCACACGTGCCGCAGTAGGGCCATGGAGGGTCCGCAGTCTTTGGCAACGGATAAGAGCGGAAGCCCAACTGAGGGGTTAAGGGACTGGCGTTTAGTAGAAGGACAGCGATGAGTTCGACAATTTGGGCAACCGCAACGCGGCACTACAGCCGCGGACGAGCCGCATTAGAGCTATGGAGTGTCCGCCATCTTTGGCCAATGCTTAGTGTGGAAGCGCAATTGAGAACTTATGTCTTTGGTAGGGTCATGTAGGGCGGTGTAGTGTCCGCTATTTTGGGCCACCACAACGCGGCACTACAGTTGCGCATGTGCCGCAGTTGGACCATGGAGTGTCCGAAATCTTTGGCCAGTGATTAGAGTGGAAGCCCAACTGAGGTGTAAAGGCACTGGCTTTTCGTTGTAGGGCAGTGTAGTTTCCTGCCATTTTAGCCACCACAACGCGGCACTACAGCCGTGCACGTGCCGCATTAGGGCCTTGGAGTGTTCGCCATTTTTTGGCCACGGATTAGAGCGGAAGCCCAACTGAGGAATAAAGGCACTTTCGTGTCGTAGTCGGGCAGTGTAGTTTCCTGCCATTTTGGCAACCGCAACGCGGCGCTACAGCCATGCACGTGCCGCTGAAGGGCCATGGAGTGTACGCCATCTTTTTCCACTATTTAGAGCGGAAGCCGAACTGAGGAGTAAAGGCACTGGTGTGTAGTAGTTGGGCAGTGTAGTTTCCTGTCATTTTCGCCACTGCAACGCGGCACTACAGCCGTGCACGTGCGGCATTAGGGGGCGTTAGTGTTCGCCATCTTTGGCCACGGATTAGAGCGGTAGCCCAACTGAGGAGTAACGGCTCTGGCGTGTCGTAGTTGGGCAGTGTAGCTTCCTGACATTTTGGCCTACGCAACGTGGCTATTACCCTGTAATATAATACCTGGTCCAATTTAAATATTATGGGTCAATATTAAGGTCTGATATTGCGCCTAGCGTTAGTTAACCATTGAAAGATGTCTTTGAATTTTTAAAGCATTTTAGAACGCTTATTTCTTAATTTTAAACTTCTCAGAACACTCTATTTCGCAGAGGCATACATAGTAAACTTTAGGGTCACGCTGTGTACCCCCTAATTGACCTATAATTATTTCCTGTGGTAGGATACACCATAACCCTGTAATATAATACGTGGTCCAATTTAAAAATTATAGGTCAATATTAAGTTCCGATACCGTGCCGTTAGTTAACATAGAAAAGTGTCTTCGAATTTCCTTGTTTTAATGCACTATTTAAAATATACATAGTGTACCCCCTAATTGACCTATAATTATTTCCTGTGGTAGGGTACACTATTACCCTGTGATATAATACCTGGTTCAAGTTAAATATTATGGGTCAATATTAAGGTCTGATATTGCGCCTTGCGTTAGTTAACCATTGAAAGATGTCTTTGAATTTTTAAAGCATTTTAGAACGCTTATTTCTTCATTTTAAGCATCTCAGAACACTCTATTTCGCATAGGCATACATAGTAAAATTTAGGGTCACTCTGTGTACCCCCTAATTGACCTATAATTATTTCCTGTGGTAGGGTACACTATAACCCTGTAATATAATACGTGGTCCAATTTAAAAATTATAGGTCAATATTAAGGTCCGATACCGTGCCGTTAGTTAACATAGAAAAGTGTCTTCGAATTTCCTTGTTTTAATGCACTATTTAAAATATACATAGTGTACCCGCTAATTGACCTATAATTATTTCCTGTTTTAGGATACACTATAACCCTGTAATATAATACGTGGTCCAATTTAAAAATTATAAGTCAATATTAAGGTCCGATACCGTGCCGTTAGTTAACATAGAAAAGTGTCTTCGAATTTCCTTGTTTTAATGCACTATTTAAAATATACATAGTGTACCCCCTAATTGACCTATAATTATTTCCTGTGGTAGGGTACACTATTACCCTGTGATATAATACCTGGTTCAAGTTAAATATTATGGGTCAATATTAAGGTCTGATATTGCGCCTTGCGTTAGTTAACCATTGAAAGATGTCTTTAAATTTTTAAAGCATTTTAGAACGCTTATTTCTTCATTTTAAGCATCTCAGAAAACTCTATTTCGCATAGGCATACATAGTAAAATTTAGGGTCACGCTGTGTACCCCCTAAATGACCTATAATTATTTCCTGTGGTAGGGTACACTATTACCCTGTAATATAATACGTGGTCCAATTTAAAAATTATAGGTCAATATTAAGGTCCGATACCGTGCCGTTAGTTAACATAGAAAAATGTCTTTGAATTTTTAAAGCATTTTAGAACGCTTATTTCATCATTTTAAGCTTCTCAGAACACTTTATTTCGCATAGGCATACATAGTAAACTTTAGGGTCACTCTGTGTACCCCCTAATTGACCTATAATTATTTCCTGTGGTAGGGTACTCTATAACCCTGTAATATAATACGTGGTCCAATTTAAAAATTATAGGTCAATATTAAGGTCCGATACCGTGCCGTTAGTTAACATAGAAAAGTGTCTTCGTATTTCCTTGTTTTAATGCACTATTTAAAATATACATAGTGTACCCCCTAAATGACCTATAATTATTTCCTGTGGGAGGGTACACTAATACCCTGTAATATAATAGGTGGTCCAATTTAAAAATTATAGGTCAATATTAAGGTCCGATACCGTGCCGTTAGTTAACATAGAAAAGTGTCTTCGTATTTCCTTGTTTTAATACACTATTTAAAATATACATAGTGTACCCCCTAATTGACCTATAATTATTTCCTGTGACAGGGTACACTATTACCCTGTAATATAATACCTAGTCCAATTTAAATATTATGGGTCAATATTAAGGTCTGATATTGCGCCTAGCGTTAGTTAACCATTGAAAGATGTCTTTGAATTTTTAAAGCATTTTAGAACGCTTATTTCTTCATTTTAAGCTTCTCAGAACACTCTATTTCGCTGAGGCATACATAGAGAACTTTAGGGTTACGCTGTGTACTCCCTAATTGACCTATAATTATTTCTTGTGGTAGGGTACACTATTACCCTATAATATAATACGTGGTCCAATTTAAAAATTATAGGTCAATATTAAGGTCCGATACCGGGCCGTTAGTTAACATAGAAAAGTGTCTTCGTATTTCCTTGTTTTAATACACTATTTAAAATATACATAGTGTACCCCCTAATTGACCTATAATTATTTCCTGTGGCAGGGTACACTATTACCCTGTAATATAATACCTGGTCCAATTTAAATATTATGGGTCAATATTAAGGTCTGATATTGCGCCTAGCGTTAGTTAACCATTGAAAGATGTCTTTGAATTTTTAAAGCATTTTAGAACGCTTATTTCTTCATTTTAAGCTTCTCAGAACACTTTATTTCGCATAGGCATACATAGTAAACTTTAGGGTCACGCTGTGTATCCCCTAATTGACCTATAATTATTTCCTGTGGTAGGATACACCATAACCCTGTAATATAATACGTGGTCCAATTTAAAAATTATAGGTCAATATTAAGGTCGGATACCGGGCCGTTAGTTAACATAGAAATGTGTCTTCGTATTTCCTTGTTTTAATACACTATTTAAAATATACATAGTGTACCCCCTAATTGACCTATAATTATTTCCTGTGGCAGGGTACACTATTACCCTGTAATATAATACCTGGTCCAATTTAAATATTATGGGTCAATATTAAGGTCTGATATTGCGCCTAGCGTTAGTTAACCATTGAAAGATGTCTTTGAATTTTTAAAGCATTTTAGAACGCTTATTTCTTAATTTTAAACTTCTCAGAACACTCTATTTCGCAGAGGCATACATAGTAAACTTTAGGGTCACGCTGTGTACCCCCTAATTGACCTATAATTATTTCCTGTGGTAGGATACACCATAACCCTGTAATATAATACGTGGTCCAATTTAAAAATTATAGGTCAATATTAAGTTCCGATACCGTGCCGTTAGTTAACATAGAAAAGTGTCTTCGAATTTCCTTGTTTTAATGCACTATTTAAAATATACATAGTGTACCCCCTAATTGACCTATAATTATTTCCTGTGGTAGGGTACACTATTACCCTGTGATATAATACCTGGTTCAAGTTAAATATTATGGGTCAATATTAAGGTCTGATATTGCGACTTGCGTTAGTTAACCATTGAAAGATGTCTCTGAATTTTTAAAGCATTTTAGAACGCTTATTTCTTCATATTAAGCATCTCAGAACACTCTATTTCGCATAGGCATACATAGTAAAATTTAGGGTCACGCTGTGTACCCCCTAAATGACCTATAATTATTTCCTGTGGTAGGGTACACTATTACCCTGTAATATAATACGTGGTCCAATTTAAAAATTATAGGTCAATATTAAGGTCCGATACCGTGCCGTTAGTTAACATAGAAAAATGTCTTTGAATTTTTAAAGCATTTTAGAACGCTTATTTCCTCATTTTAAGCTTCTCAGAACACTTTATTTCGCATAGGCATACATAGTAAACTTTAGGGTCACTCTGTGTACCCCCTAATTGACCTATAATTATTTCCTGTGGTAGGGTACTCTATAACCCTGTAATATAATACGTGGTCCAATTTAAAAATTATAGGTCAATATTAAGGTCCGATACCGTGCCGTTAGTTAACATAGAAAAGTGTCTTCGAATTTCCTTGTTTTAATGCACTATTTAAAATATACATAGTGTACCCCCTAATTGACCTATAATTATTTCCTGTGGTAGGGTACACTATTACCCTGTAATATAATACGTGGTCCAATTTAAAAATTATAGGTCAATATTAAGGTCCGATACCGTGCCGTTAGTTAACATAGAAAAATGTCTTTGAATTTTTAAAGCATTTTAGAACGCTTATTTCCTCATATTAAGCTTCTCAGAACACTTTATTTCGCATAGGCATACATAGTAAACTTTAGGGTCACTCTGTGTACCCCCTAATTGACCTATAATTATTTCCTGTGGCAGGGTACACTATAACCCTGTAATATAATACGTGGTCCAATTTAAAAATTATAGGTCAATATTAAGGTCCGATACCGTGCCGTTAGTTAACATAGAAAAGTGTCTTCGTATTTCCTTGTTTTAATACACTATTTAAAATATACATAGTGTACCCCCTAATTGACCTATAATTATTTCCTGTGACAGGGTACACTATTACCCTGTAATATAATACCTAGTCCAATTTAAATATTATGGGTCAATATTAAGGTCTGATATTGCGCCTAGCGTTAGTTAACCATTGAAAGATGTCTTTGAATTTTTAAAGCATTTTAGAACGCTTATTTCCTCATTTTAAGCTTCTCAGAACACTTTATTTCGCATAGGCATACATAGTAAACTTTAGGGTCACTCTGTGTACCCCCTAATTGACCTATAATTATTTCCTGTGGTAGGGTACTCTATAACCCTGTAATATAATACGTGGTCCAATTTAAAAATTATAGGTCAATATTAAGGTCCGATACCGTGCCGTTAGTTAACATAGAAAAGTGTCTTCGAATTTCCTTGTTTTAATGCACTATTTAAAATATACATAGTGTACCCCCTAATTGACCTATAATTATTTCCTGTGGTAGGGTACACTATTACCCTGTGATATAATACCTGGTTCAAGTTAAATATTATGGGTCAATATTAAGGTCTGATATTGCGCCTTGCGTTAGTTAACCATTGAAAGATGTCTTTGAATTTTTAAAGCATTTTAGAACGCTTATTTCTTCATTTTAAGCATCTCAGAACACTCTATTTCTCATAGGCATACATAGTAAAATTTAGGGTCACGCTGTGTACCCCCTAAATGACCTATAATTATTTCCTGTGGTAGGGTACACTATTACCCTGTAATATAATACGTGGTCCAATTTAAAAATTATAGGTCAATATTAAGGTCCGATACCGTGCCGTTAGTTAACATAGAAAAATGTCTTTGAATTTTTAAAGCATTTTAGAACGCTTATTTCCTCATATTAAGCTTCTCAGAACACTTTATTTCGCATAGGCATACATAGTAAACTTTAGGGTCACTCTGTGTACCCCCTAATTGACCTATAATTATTTCCTGTGGCAGGGTACACTATAACCCTGTAATATAATACGTGGTCCAATTTAAAAATTATAGGTCAATATTAAGGTCCGATACCGTGCCGTTAGTTAACATAGAAAAGTGTCTTCGTATTTCCTTGTTTTAATACACTATTTAAAATATACATAGTGTACCCCCTAATTGACCTATAATTATTTCCTGTGGCAGGGTACACTATTACCCTGTAATATAATACCTGGTCCAATTTAAATATTATGGGTCAATATTAAGGTCTGATATTGCGCCTAGCGTTAGTTAACCATTGAAAGATGTCTTTGAATTTTTAAAGCATTTTAGAACGCTTATTTCTTCATTTTAAGCTTCTCAGAACACTCTATTTCGCAGAGGCATACATAGAGAACTTTAGGGTTACGCTGTGTACTCCCTAATTGACCTATAATTATTTCTTGTGGTAGGGTACACTATTACCCTATAATATAATACGTGGTCCAATTTAAAAATTATAGGTCAATATTAAGGTCCGATACCGGGCCGTTAGTTAACATAGAAAAGTGTCTTCGTATTTCCTTGTTTTAATACACTATTTAAAATATACATAGTGTACCCCCTAATTGACCTATAATTATTTCCTGTGGCAGGGTACACTATTACCCTGTAATATAATACCTGGTCCAATTTAAATATTATGGATCAATATTAAGGTCTGATATTGCGCCTAGCGTTAGTTAACCATTGAAAGATGTCTCTGAATTTTTAAAGCATTTTAGAACGCTTATTTCTTCATTTTAAGCTTCTCAGAACACTTTATTTCGCATAGGCATACATAGTAAACTTTAGGGTCACGCTGTGTATCCCCTAATTGACCTATAATTATTTCCTGTGGTAGGATACACCATAACCCTGTAATATAATACGTGGTCCAATTTAAAAATTATAGGTCAATATTAAGGTCGGATACCGGGCCGTTAGTTAACATAGAAATGTGTCTTCGTATTTCCTTGTTTTAATACACTATTTAAAATATACATAGTGTACCCCCTAATTGACCTATAATTATTTCCTGTGGCAGGGTACACTATTACCCTGTAATATAATACCTGGTCCAATTTAAATATTATGGGTCAATATTAAGGTCTGATATTGCGCCTAGCGTTAGTTAACCATTGAAAGATGTCTTTGAATTTTTAAAGCATTTTAGAACGCTTATTTCTTAATTTTAAACTTCTCAGAACACTCTATTTCGCAGAGGATTACATAGTAAACTTTAGGGTCACGCTGTGTACCCCCTAATTGACCTATAACTATTTCCTGTGGTAGGATACACCATAACCCTGTAATATAATACGTGGTCCAATTTAAAAATTATAGGTCAATATTAAGTTCCGATACCGTGCCGTTAGTTAACATAGAAAAGTGTCTTCGAATTTCCTTGTTTTAATGCACTATTTAAAATATACATAGTGTACCCCCTAATTGACCTATAATTATTTCCTGTGGTAGGGTACACTATTACCCTGTGATATAATACCTGGTTCAAGTTAAATATTATGGGTCAATATTAAGGTCTGATATTGCGCCTTGCGTTAGTTAACCATTGAAAGATGTCTTTGAATTTTTAAAGCATTTTAGAACGCTTATTTCTTCATTTTAAGCATCTCAGAACACTCTATTTCGCATAGGCATACATAGTAAAATTTAGGGTCACGCTGTGTACCCCTAAATGACCTATAATTATTTCCTGTGGTAGGGTACACTATTACCCTGTAATATAATACGTGGTCCAATTTAAAAATTATAGGTCAATATTAAGGTCCGATACCGTGCCGTTAGTTAACATAGAAAAATGTCTTTGAATTTTTAATGCATTTTAGAACGCTTATTTCCTCATTTTAAGCTTCTCAGAACACTTTATTTCGCATAGGCATACATAGTAAACTTTAGGGTCACTCTGTGTACCCCCTTATTGACCTATAATTATTTCCTGTGGTAGGGTACACTATAACCCTGTAATATAATGCGTGGTCCAATTTAAAAATTATAGGTCAATATTAAGGTCCGATACCGTGCCGTTAGTTAACATAGAAAAGTGTCTTCGAATTTCCTTGTTTTAATGCACTATTTAAAATATACATAGTGTACCCCCTAATTGACCTATAATTATTTCCTGTGGCAGGGTACACTATTACCCTGTAATATAATACCTGGTCCAATTTAAATATTATGGGTCAATATTAAGGTCTGATATTGCGCCTAGCGTTGGTTAACCATTGAAAGATGTCTTTGAATTTTTAAAGCATTTTAGAACGCTTATTTCTTCATTTTAAGCTTCTCAGAACACTTTATTTCGCATAGGCATACATAGTAAACTTTAGGGTCACGCTGTGTACCCCCTAATTGACCTATAATTATTTCCTGTGGTAGGATACACCATAACCCTGTAATATAATACGTGGTCCAATTTAAAAATTATAGGTCAATATTAAGGTCCGATACCGGGCCGTTAGTTAACATAGAAAAGTGTCTTCGTATTTCCTTGTTTAATACACTATTTAAAATATACATAGTGTACCCCCTAATTGACCTATAATTATTTCCTGTGGCAGCGTACACTATTACCCTGTAATATAATACCTGGTCCAATTTAAATATTATGGGTCAATATTAAGGTCTGATATTGCGCCTAGCGCTAGTTAACCATTGAAAGATGTATTTGAATTTTTAAAGCATTTTAGAACGCTTATTTCTTCATTTTAAGCTTCTCAGAACACTCTATTTCGCAGAGGCATACATAGAGATCTTTAGGGTCACGCTGTGTACTCCCTAATTGACCTATAATTATTTCTTGTGGTAGGGTACACTATTACCCTATAATATAATACGTGGTCCAATTTAAAAATTATTGGTCAATATAAGGTCCGATACCGGGCCGTTAGTTAACATAGAAAAGTGTCTTCGTATTTCCTTGTTTTAATACACTATTTAAAATATACATAGTGTACCCCCTAATTGACCTATAATTATTTCCTGTGGCAGGGTACACTATTACCCTGTAATATAATACCTGGTCCAATTTAAATATTATAGGTCAATATTAAGGTCTGATATTGCGCCTAGCGTTAGTTAACCATTGAAAGATGTCTTTGAATTTTTAAAGCATTTTAGAACGCTTATTTCTTCATTTTAAGCTTCTCAGAACACTCTATTTCGCAGAGGCATACATAGAGAACTTTAGGGTTACGCTGTGTACTCCCTAATTGACCTATAATTATTTCTTGTGGTAGGGTACACTATTACCCTATAATATAATACGTGGTCCAATTTAAAAATTATAGGTCAATATTAAGGTCCGATACCGGGCCGTTAGTTAACATAGAAAAGTGTCTTCGTATTTCCTTGTTTTAATACACTATTTAAAATATACATAGTGTACCCCCTAATTGACCTATAATTATTTCCTGTGGCAGGGTACACTATTACCCTGTAATATAATACCTGGTCCAATTTAAATATTATGGGTCAATATTAAGGTCTGATATTGCGCCTAGCGTTAGTTAACCATTGAAAGATGTCTTTGAATTTTTAAAGCATTTTAGAACGCTTATTTCTTCATTTTAAGCTTCTCAGAACACTTTATTTCGCATAGGCATACATAGTAAACTTTAGGGTCACGCTGTGTATCCCCTAATTGACCTATAATTATTTCCTGTGGTAGGATACACCATAACCCTGTAATATAATACGTGGTCCAATTTAAAAATTATAGGTCAATATTAAGGTCGGATACCGGGCCGTTAGTTAACATAGAAATGTGTCTTCGTATTTCCTTGTTTTAATACACTATTTAAAATATACATAGTGTACCCCCTAATTGACCTATAATTATTTCCTGTGGCAGGGTACACTATTACCCTGTAATATAATACCTGGTCCAATTTAAATATTATGGGTCAATATTAAGGTCTGATATTGCGCCTAGCGTTAGTTAACCATTGAAAGATGTCTTTGAATTTTTAAAGCATTTTAGAATGCTTATTTCTTCATTTTAAGCATCTCAGAACACTCTATTTCGCATAGGCATACATAGTAAAATTTAGGGTCACGCTGTGTACCCCCTAAATGACCTATAATTATTTCCTGTGGTAGGGTACACTATTACCCTGTAATATAATACGTGGTCCAATTTAAAAATTATAGGTCAATATTAAGGTCCGATACCGTGCCGTTAGTTAACATAGAAAAATGTCTTTGAATTTTTAATGCATTTTAGAACGCTTATTTCCTCATTTTAAGCTTCTCAGAACACTTTATTTCGCATAGGCATACATAGTAAACTTTAGGGTCACTCTGTGTACCCCCTTATTGACCTATAATTATTTCCTGTGGTAGGGTACACTATAACCCTGTAATATAATGCGTGGTCCAATTTAAAAATTATAGGTCAATATTAAGGTCCGATACCGTGCCGTTAGTTAACATAGAAAAGTGTCTTCGAATTTCCTTGTTTTAATGCACTATTTAAAATATACATAGTGTACCCCCTAATTGACCTATAATTATTTCCTGTGGCAGGGTACACTATTACCCTGTAATATAATACCTGGTCCAATTTAAATATTATGGGTCAATATTAAGGTCTGATATTGCGCCTAGCGTTAGTTAACCATTGAAAGATGTCTTTGAATTTTTAAAGCATTTTAGAACGCTTATTTCTTCATTTTAAGCTTCTCAGAACACTTTATTTCGCATAGGCATACATAGTAAACTTTAGGGTCACGCTGTGTACCCCCTAATTGACCTATAATTATTTCCTGTGGTAGGATACACCATAACCCTGTAATATAATACGTGGTCCAATTTAAAAATTATAGGTCAATATTAAGGTCCGATACCGGGCCGTTAGTTAACATAGAAAAGTGTCTTCGTATTTCCTTGTTTTAATACACTATTTAAAATATACATAGTGTACCCCCTAATTGACCTATAATTATTTCCTGTGGCAGCGTACACTATTACCCTGTAATATAATACCTGGTCCAATTTAAATATTATAGGTCAATATTAAGGTCTGATATTGCGCCTAGCGCTAGTTAACCATTGAAAGATGTCTTTGAATTTTTAAAGCATTTTAGAACGCTTATTTCTTCATTTTAAGCTTCTCAGAACACTCTATTTCGCAGAGGCATACATAGAGATCTTTAGGGTCACGCTGTGTACTCCCTAATTGACCTATAATTATTTCTTGTGGTAGGGTACACTATTACCCTATAATATAATACGTGGTCCAATTTAAAAATTATAGGTCAATATTAAGGTCCGATACCGGGCCGTTAGTTAACATAGAAAAGTGTCTTCGTATTTCCTTGTTTTAATACACTATTTAAAATATACATAGTGTACCCCCTAATTGACCTATAATTATTTCCTGCGGTAGGGTACACTATTACCCTGTGATATAATACCTGGTTCAAGTTAAATATTATGGGTCAATATTAAGGTCTGATATTGCGCCTTGCGTTAGTTAACCATTGAAAGATGTCTGAATTTTTAAAGCATTTTAGAACGCTTATTTCTTCATTTTAAGCATCTCAGAACACTCTATTTCGCATAGGCATACATAGTAAAATTTAGGGTCACGCTGTGTACCCCCTAAATGACCTATAAGTATTTCCTGTGGTAGGGTACACTATTACCCTGTAATATAATACGTGGTCCAATTTAAAAATTATAGGTCAATATTAAGGTCCGATACCGTGCCGTTAGTTAACATAGAAAAATGTCTTTGAATTTTTAAAGCATTTTAGAACGCTTATTTCCTCATATTAAGCTTCTCAGAACACTTTATTTCGCATAGGCATACATAGTAAACTTTAGGGTCACTCTGTGTACCCCCTAATTGACCTATAATTATTTCCCGTGGCAGGGTACACTATAACCCTGTAATATAATACGTGGTCCAATTTAAAAATTATAGGTCAATATTAAGGTCCGATACCGTGCCGTTAGTTAACATAGAAAAGTGTCTTCGTATTTTCTTGTTTTAATGCACTATATAAAATATACATAGTGTACCCCCTAATTGACCTATAATTATTTCCTGTTGTAGGGTACACTATTTCCCTGTAATATAATACCTGTTCTAATTGAAATATTATGGTTCCATATTAAGGTCTGATATCGCGCCTTGCGTTAGTTAACCATTGAAAGATGTCTTTGAATTTTTAAAGCATTTTAGAACGCTTATTTCTTCATTTTAAGCTTCTCAGAACACTCTATTTCGCATAGGCATACATAGTAGACTTTAGGGTCACGCTGTGTACCACCTAATTGACCTATAATTATTTCCTGTGGTAAGGTACACTATTACCCTGTAATATAATACGTGGTACAATTTAAAAATTATAGGTCGATATTAAGGTCCGATACCGTGCCGTTAGTTAACATAGAAAAGTGTCTTCGTATTTCCTTGTTTTAATGCACTATTTAAAATATACATAGTGTACCCCCTAAATGACCTATAATTATTTCCTGTGGTACGGTACACTAATACCCTGTAATATAATAGGTGGTCCAATTTAAAAATTATAGGTCAATATTAAGGTCCGATACCGTGCCGTTAGTTAACATAGAAAAATGTCTTTGAATTTTTAAAGCATTTTAGAACGCTTATTTCCTCATCTTAAGCTTCTCAGAACACTTTATTTCGCATAGGCATACATAGTAAACTTTAGGGTCACTCTGTGTACCCCCTAATTGACCTATAATTATTTCCTGTGGTAGGGTACACTATAACCCTGTAATATAATACGTGGTCCAATTTAAAAATTATAGGTCAATATTAAGGTCCGATACCGTGCCGTTAGTTAACATAGAAAATTGTCTTCGTATTTTCTTGTTTTAATGCACTATTTAAAATATACATAGTGTACCCCCTAATTGACCTATAATTATTTCCTGTTGTAGGGTACACTATTTCCCTGTAATATAATACCTGGTCTAATTGAAATATTATGGTTCCATATTAAGGTCTGATATCGCGCCTTGCGTTAGTTAACCATTGAAAGATGTCTTTGAATTTTTAAAGCATTTTAGAACGCTTATTTCTTCATTTTAAGCTTCTCAGAACACTCTATTTCGCATAGGCATACATAGTAGACTTTAGGGTCACGCTGTGTACCACCTAATTGACCTATAATTATTTCCTGTGGTAAGGTACACTATTACCCTGTAATATAATACGTGGTACAATTTAAAAATTATAGGTCAATATTAAGGTCCGATACCGTGCCGTTAGTTAAAATAGAAAAGTGTCTTCGTATTTCCTTGTTTTAATGCACTATTTAAAATATACATAGTGTACCCCCTAAATGACCTATAATTATTTCCTGTGGTAGGGTACACTATTACCCTGTAATATAATACCTGGTCCAATTTAAATATTATGGGTCAATATTAAGGTCTGATATTGCGCCTAGCGTTAGTTAAACATTGAAAGAAGTCTTTGAATTTTTAAAGCATTTTAGAACGCTTATTTCTTCATTTTAAGCTTCTCAGAACACTCTATTTCGCAGAGGCATACATAGAGAACTTTAGGGTCACGCTGTGTACTCCCTAATTGACCTATAATTATTTCTTGTGGTAGGGTACACTATTACCCTATAATATAATACGTTGTTCAATTTAAAAATTATAGGTCACTATTAAGGTCCGATACCGGGCCGTTAGTTAACATAGAAAAGTGTCTTCGTATTTCCTTGTTTTAATACACTATTTAAAATATACATAGTGTACCCCCTAATTGACCTATAATTATTTCCTGTGGCAGGGTACACTATTACCCTGTAATATAATACCTGGTCCAATTTAAATATTATGGGTCAATATTAAGGTCTGATATTGCGCCTAGCGTTAGTTAACCATTGAAAGATGTCTTTGAATTTTTAAAGCATTTTAGAACGCTTATTTCTTCATTTTAAGCTTCTCAGAACACTTTATTTCGCATAGACATACATAGTAAACTTTAGGGTCACACTGTGTACCCCCTAATTGACCTATAATTATTTCCTGTGGTAGGGTACACTATTATCATGTAATATAATACGTGGTCCAATTTAAAAATTATAGGTCAATATTAAGGTCCGATACCGGGCCGTTAGTTAACATAGAAAAGTGTCTTCGTATTTCCTTGTTTTAATGCACTATTTAAAATATACATAGTGTACCCCCTAATTGACCTATAATTATTTCCTGTGGTAGGGTACACTATTACCCCGTAATATAATACTTGGTCCAATTCAAATATTATGGGTCAATATTAAGGTCTGATATTGCGCCTTGCGTTAGTTAACCATTGAAAGATGTCTTTGAATTTTTAAAGCATTTTAGAACGCTAATTTCTTCATTTTAAGCTTCTCAGAACACTCTATTTCGCATAGGCATACATAGTAAACTTTAGGGTCACGCTGTGTACCCTCTAATTGACCTATAATTATTTCCTGTGGTAGGGTACACTATTACCCTATAATATAATACGTGGTCCAATTTAAAAAATATAGGTCAATATTAAGGTCCGATACCGTGCCGTTAGTTAACATAGAAAAGTGTCTTCGTATTTCCTTGTTTTAATGCACTATTTAAAATATACATAGTGTACCCCCTAATTGACCTATAATTATTTCCTGGGGTAGGGTACACTATTACCCTGTAATATAATACCTGGTCCAATTTAAATATTATGGGTCAATATTAAGGTCTGATATTGCGCCTTGCGCTAGTTAACCATTGAAAGATGTCTTTGAATTTTTAAAGCATTTTAGAACGTTTATTTCTTCATTTTAAGCTTCTCAGAACACTCTATTTCGTATAGGCATACATAGTAAACTTTAGGGTCACGCTGTGTACCCCCTAATTGACCTATAATTATTTCTTGTGGTAGGGTACACTATTACCCTATAATATAATACGTGGTCCAATTTAAAAATTATAGGTCAATATTAAGGTCCGATACCGTGCCGTTAGTTAACATAGAAAAGTGTCTTTGAATTTTTAAAGCATTTTAGAACGCTTATTTCCTCATTTTAAGCTTCTCAGAACACTTTATTTCGCATAGGCATACATAGTAAACTTTAGGGTCACACTGTGTACCCCCTAATTGACCTATAATTATTTCCTGTGGTAGGGTACACTATTATCATGTAATATAATACGTGGTCCAATTTAAAAATTATAGGTCAATATTAAGGTCCGATACCGTGCCGTTAGTTAACATAGAAAAGTGTCTTCGTATTTCCTTGTTTTAATGCACTATTTAAAATATACATAGTGTACCCCCTAATTGACCTATAATTATTTCCTGTGGTAGGGTGCACTATTACCCTGTAATATAATACCTGGTCCAATTCAAATATTATGGGTCAATATTAAGGTCTGATATTGCGCCTTGCGTTAGTTAACCATTGAAAGATGTCTTTGAATTTTTAAAGTATTTTAGAACGCTTATTTCTTCATTTTAAGCATCTCAGAACACTCTATTTCGCATAGGCATACATAGTAAAATTTAGGGTCACGCTGTGAACCCCCTAAATGACCTATAATTATATCCTGTGGTAGGGTACACTATTACCCTGTAATATAATAGGTGGTCCAATTTAAAAATTATAGGTCAATATTAAGGTCCGATACCGTGCCGTTAGTTAGCATAGAAAAATGTCTTTGAATTTTTAAAGCATTTTAGAACGCTTATTTCCTCATTTTAAGCTTCTCAGAACACTTTATTTCGCATAGGCATACATAGTAAACTTTAGGGTCACTCTGCGTACCCCCTAATTGACCTATAATTATTTCCTGTGGTAGGGTACACTATAACCCTGTAATATAATACGTGGTCCAATGTAAAAATTATAGGTCAATATTAATTTCCGATACCGTGCCGCTAGTTAACATAGAAAAGTGTGTTCGTATTTCCTTGTTTTAATGCACTATTTAAAATATACATAGTGTACCCCCTAATTGACCTATAATTATTTCCTGTGGTAGGGTACACTATTACCCTGTAATATAATACCTGGTTCAAGTTAAATATTATGGGTCAATATTAAGGTCTGATATTGCGCCTTGCGTTAGTTAACCATTGAAAGATGTCTTTGAATTTTTAAAGCATTTTTGAACGCTTATTTCTTCATTTTAAGCATCTCAGAACACTCTATTTCGCATAGGCATACATAGTAAAATTTAGGGTCACGCTGTGTACCCCCTAAATGACCTATAATTATTTCCTGTGGTAGGGTACACTATTACCCTGTAATATAATACGTGGTCCAATTTAAAAATTATAGGTCAATATTAAGGTCCGATACCGTGCCGTTAGTTAACATAGAAAAATGTCTTTGAATTTTTAAAGCATTTTAGAACGCTTATTTCCTCATTTTAAGCTTCTCAGAACACTTTATTTCGCATAGGCATACATAGTAAACTTTAGGGTCACTCTGTGTACCCCCTAATTGACCTATAATTATTTCCTGTGGTAGGGTACACTATAACCCTGTAATATAATACGTGGTCCAATTTAAAAATTATAGGTCAATATTAAGGTCCGATACCGTGCCGTTAGTTAACATAGAAAAGTGTCTTCGTATTTCCTTGTTTTAATGCACTATTTAAAATATACATAGTGTACCCCCTAATTGACCTATAATTATTTCCTGTGGTAGGGTGCACTATTACCCTGTAATATAATACCTGGTCCAATTCAAATATTATGGGTCAATATTAAGGTCTGATATTGCGCCTTGCGTTAGTTAACCATTGAAAGATGTCTTTGAATTTTTAAAGTATTTTAGAACGCTTATTTCTTCATTTTAAGCATCTCAGAACACTCTATTTCGCATAGGCATACATAGTAAAATTTAGGGTCACGCTGTGAACCCCCTAAATGACCTATAATTATATCCTGTGGTAGGGTACACTATTACCCTGTAATATAATAGGTGGTCCAATTTAAAAATTATAGGTCAATATTAAGGTCCGATACCGTGCCGTTAGTTAGCATAGAAAAATGTCTTTGAATTTTTAAAGCATTTTAGAACGCTTATTTCCTCATTTTAAGCTTCTCAGAACACTTTATTTCGCATAGGCATACATAGTAAACTTTAGGGTCACTCTGCGTACCCCCTAATTGACCTATAATTATTTCCTGTGGTAGGGTACACTATAACCCTGTAATATAATACGTGGTCCAATTTAAAAATTATAGGTCAATATTAATTTCCGATACCGTGCCGTTAGTTAACATAGAAAAGTGTGTTCGTATTTCCTTGTTTTAATGCACTATTTAAAATATACATAGTGTACCCCCTAATTGACCTATAATTATTTCCTGTGGTAGGGTACACTATTACCCTGTAATATAATACCTGGTCCAATTTAAATATTATGGGTCAATATTAAGGTCTGATATTGCGCCTTGCGTTAGTTAACCACTGAAAGATGTCTTTGAATTTTTAAAGCATTTTTGAACGCTTATTTCTTCATTTTAAGCATCTCAGAACACTCTATTTCGCATAGGCATACATAGTAAAATTTAGGGTCACGCTGTGTACCCCCTAAATGACCTATAATTATTTCCTATGGTAGGGTACATTATTACCCTGTAATACAATACGTGGTCCAATTTAAAAATTATAGGTCAATATTAAGGTCCGATACCGTGCCGTTAGTTAACATAGAAAAATGTCTTTGAATTTTTAAAGCATTTTAGAACGCTTATTTCCTCATTTTAAGCTTCTCAGAACACTTTATTTCGCATAGGCATACATAGTAAACTTTAGGGTCACTCTGCGTACCCCCTAATTGACCTATAATTATTTCCTGTGGTAGGGTACACTATAACCCTGTAATATAATACGTGGTCCAATTTACAAATTATAGGTCAATATTAAGGTCCGATACCGTGCCGTTAGTTAACATAGAAAAGTGTCTTCGTATTTCCTTGTTTTAATGCACTATTTAAAATATACATAGTGTACCCCCTAATTGACCTATAATTATTTCCTGTGGTAGGGTACACTATTACCCTGTAATACAATACCTTGTTCAATTTAAATATTATGGGTCAATATTAAGGTTTGATATTGCGCCTTGCGTTAGTTAACCATTGAAAGATGTCTTTGAATTTTTAAAGCATTTTAGAACGCTTATTTCTTCATTTTAAGCTTCTCAGAACACTTTATTTCGCATAGGCATACATAGTAAACTTTAGGGTCACGCTGTGTACCCCCTAATTGACCTATAATTATTTCCTGTGCTAGGGTACACTATTACCCTGTAATATAATAGGTGGTCCAATTTAAAAATTATAGGTCAATATTAAGGTCCGATACCGTGCCGTTAGTTAGCATAGAAAAATGTGTTTGAATTTTTAAAGCATTTTAGAACGCTTATTTCCTCATTTTAAGCTTCTCAGAACACTTTATTTCGCATAGGCATACATAGTAAACTTTAGGGTCACGCTGTGTACCCGCTAATTGACCTATAATTATTTCCTGTGGTAGGATACACTATAATCCTGTAATATAATACGTGGTCCAATTTAAAAATTATAGGTCAATATTAAGGTCCGATACCGTGCCGTTAGTTAACATAGAAAAGTGTCTTCGAATTTCCTTGTTTTAATGCACTATTTAAAATATAAATAGTGTACCCCCTAATTGACCTATAATTATTTCCTGTGGTAGGGTACACTATTACCCTGTGATATAATACCTGGTTCAAGTTAAATATTATGGGTCAATATTAAGGTCTGATATTGCGCCTTGCGTTAGTTAACCATTGAAAGATGTCTTTGAATTTTTAAAGCATTTTAGAACGCTTATTTCTTCATTTTAAGCATCTCAGAACACTCTATTTCGCATAGGCATACATAGTAAAATTTAGGGTCACGCTGTGTACCCCCTAAATGACCTATAATTATTTCCTGTGGTAGGGTACACTATTACCCTGTAATATAATACGTGGTCCAATTTAAAAATTATAGGTCAATATTAAGGTCCGATACCGTGCCGTTAATTAACATAGAAAAATGTCTTTGAATTTTTAAAGCATTTTAGAACGCTTATTTCCTCATTTTAAGCTTCTCAGAACACTTTATTTCGCATAGGCATACATAGTAAACTTTAGGGTCACTCTGTGTACCCCCTAATTGACCTATAATTATTTCCTGTGGTAGGGTACACTATAACCCTGTAATATAATACGTGGTCCAATTTAAAAATTATAGGTCAATATTAAGGTCCGATACCGTGCCTTTAGTTAACATAGAAAAGTGTCTTCGAATTTCCTTGTTTTAATGCACTATTTAAAATATACATAGTGTACCCCCTAATTGACCTATAATTATTTCCTGTGGTAGGGTACACTATTACCCTGTGATATAATACCTGGTTCAAGTTAAATATTATGGGTCAATATTAAGGTCTGATATTGCGCCTTGCGTTAGTTAACCATTGAAAGATGTCTTTGAATTTTTAAAGCATTTTAGAACGCTTATTTCTTCATTTTAAGCATCTCAGAACACTCTATTTCGCATAGGCATACATAGTAAAATTTAGGGTCACGCTGTGTACCCCCTAAATGACCTATAATTATTTCCTGTGGTAGGGTACACTATTACCCTGTAATATAATACGTGGTCCAATTTAAAAATTATAGGTCAATATTAAGGTCCGATACCGTGCCGTTAGTTAACATAGAAAAATGTCTTTGAATTTTTAAAGCATTTTAGAACGCTTATTTCCTCATATTAAGCTTCTCAGAACACTTTATTTCGCATAGGCATACATAGTAAACTTTAGGGTCACTCTGTGTACCCCCTAATTGACCTATAATTATTTCCTGTGGCAGGGTACACTATAACCCTGTAATATAATACGTGGTCCAATTTAAAAATTATAGGTCAATATTAAGGTCCGATACCGTGCCGTTAGTTAACATAGAAAAGTGTCTTCGTATTTTCTTGTTTTAATGCACTATTTAAAATATACATAGTGTACCCCCTAATTGACCTATAATTATTTCCTGTTGTAGGGTACACTATTTCCCTGTAATATAATACCTGGTCTAATTGAAATATTATGGTTCCATATTAAGGTCTGATATCGCGCCTTGCGTTAGTTAACCATTGAAAGATGTCTTTGAATTTTTAAAGCATTTTAGAACGCTTATTTCTTCATTTTAAGCTTCTCAGAACACTCTATTTCGCATAGGCATACATAGTAAAATTTAGGGTCACGCTGTGTACCCCCTAAATGACCTATAATTATTTCCTGTGGTAGGGTACACTAATACCCTGTAATATAATACGTGGTCCAATTTAAAAATTATAGGTCAATATTAAGGTCCGATACCGTGCCGTTAGTTAACATAGAAAAATGTCTTTGAATTTTTAAAGCATTTTAGAACGCTTATTTCCTCATTTTAAGCTTCTCAGAACACTTTATTTCGCATAGGCATACATAGTAAACTTTAGGGTCACTCTGTGTACCCCCTAATTGACCTATAATTATTTCCTGTGGTAGGGTACACTATAACCCTGTAATATAATACGTGGTCCAATTTAAAAATTATAGGTCAATATTAAGGTCCGATACCGTGCCGTTAGTTAACATAGAAAAGTGTCTTCGAATTTCCTTGTTTTAATGCACTATTTAAAATATACATAGTGTACCCCCTAATTGACCTATAATTATTTCCTGTGGTAGGGTGCACTATTACCCTGTAATATAATACCTGGTCCAATTCAAATATTATGGGTCAATATTAAGGTCTGATATTGCGCCTTGCGTTAGTTAACCATTGAAAGATGTCTTTGAATTTTTAAAGTATTTTAGAACGCTTATTTCTTCATTTTAAGCATCTCAGAACACTCTATTTCGCATAGGCATACATAGTAAAATTTAGGGTCACGCTGTGAACCCCCTAAATGACCTATAATTATATCCTGTGGTAGGGTACACTATTACCCTGTAATATAATAGGTGGTCCAATTTAAAAATTATAGGTCAATATTAAGGTCCGATACCGTGCCGTTAGTTAGCATAGAAAAATGTCTTTGAATTTTTAAAGCATTTTAGAACGCTTATTTCCTCATTTTAAGCTTCTCAGAACACTTTATTTCGCATAGGCATACATAGTAAACTTTAGGGTCACTCTGCGTACCCCCTAATTGACCTATAATTATTTCCTGTGGTAGGGTACACTATAACCCTGTAATATAATACGTGGTCCAATTTAAAAATTATAGGTCAATATTAATTTCCGATACCGTGCCGTTAGTTAACATAGAAAAGTGTGTTCGTATTTCCTTGTTTTAATGCACTATTTAAAATATACATAGTGTACCCCCTAATTGACCTATAATTATTTCCTGTGGTAGGGTACACTATTACCCTGTAATATAATACCTGGTCCAATTTAAATATTCTGGGTCAATATTAAGGTCTGATATTGCGCCTTGCGTTAGTTAACCACTGAAAGATGTCTTTGAATTTTTAAAGCATTTTTGAACGCTTATTTCTTCATTTTAAGCATCTCAGAACACTCTATTTCGCATAGGCATACATAGTAAAATTTAGGGTCACGCTGTGTACCCCCTAAATGACCTATAATTATTTCCTATGGTAGGGTACATTATTACCCTGTAATACAATACGTGGTCCAATTTAAAAATTATAGGTCAATATTAAGGTCCGATACCGTGCCGTTAGTTAACATAGAAAAATGTCTTTGAATTTTTAAAGCATTTTAGAACGCTTATTTCCTCATTTTAAGCTTCTCAGAACACTTTATTTCGCATAGGCATACATAGTAAACTTTAGGGTCACTCTGCGTACCCCCTAATTGACCTATAATTATTTCCTGTGGTAGGGTACACTATAACCCTGTAATATAATACGTGGTCCAATTTACAAATTATAGGTCAATATTAAGGTCCGATACCGTGCCGTTAGTTAACATAGAAAAGTGTCTTCGTATTTCCTTGTTTTAATGCACTATTTAAAATATACATAGTGTACCCCCTAATTGACCTATAATTATTTCCTGTGGTAGGGTACACTATTACCCTGTAATACAATACCTTGTTCAATTTAAATATTATGGGTCAATATTAAGGTTTGATATTGCGCCTTGCGTTAGTTAACCATTGAAAGATGTCTTTCAATTTTTAAAGCATTTTAGAACGCTTATTTCTTCATTTTAAGCTTCTCAGAACACTTTATTTCGCATAGGCATACATAGTAAACTTTAGGGTCACGCTGTGTACCCCCTAATTGACCTATAATTATTTCCTGTGGTAGGGTACACTATTACCCTGTAATATAATAGGTGGTCCAATTTAAAAATTATAGGTCAATATTAAGGTCCGATACCGTGCCGTTAGTTAGCATAGAAAAATGTGTTTGAATTTTTAAAGCATTTTAGAACGCTTATTTCCTCATTTTAAGCTTCTCAGAACACTTTATTTCGCATAGGCATACATAGTAAACTTTAGGGTCACGCTGTGTACCCGCTAATTGACCTATAATTATTTCCTGTGGTAGGATACACTATAATCCTGTAATATAATACGTGGTCCAATTTAAAAATTATAGGTCAATATTAAGGTCCGATACCGTGCCGTTAGTTAACATAGAAAAGTGTCTTCGAATTTCCTTGTTTTAATGCACTATTTAAAATATAAATAGTGTACCCCCTAATTGACCTATAATTATTTCCTGTGGTAGGGTACACTATTACCCTGTGATATAATACCTGGTTCAAGTTAAATATTATGGGTCAATATTAAGGTCTGATATTGCGCCTTGCGTTAGTTAACCATTGAAAGATGTCTTTGAATTTTTAAAGCATTTTAGAACGCTTATTTCTTCATTTTAAGCATCTCAGAACACTCTATTTCGCATAGGCATACATAGTAAAATTTAGGGTCACGCTGTGTACCCCCTAAATGACCTATAATTATTTCCTGTGGTAGGGTACACTATTACCCTGTAATATAATACGTGGTCCAATTTAAAAATTATAGGTCAATATTAAGGTCCGATACCGTGCCGTTAATTAACATAGAAAAATGTCTTTGAATTTTTAAAGCATTTTAGAACGCTTATTTCCTCATTTTAAGCTTCTCAGAACACTTTATTTCGCATAGGCATACATAGTAAACTTTAGGGTCACTCTGTGTACCCCCTAATTGACCTATAATTATTTCCTGTGGTAGGGTACACTATAACCCTGTAATATAATACGTGGTCCAATTTAAAAATTATAGGTCAATATTAAGGTCCGATACCGTGCCTTTAGTTAACATAGAAAAGTGTCTTCGAATTTCCTTGTTTTAATGCACTATTTAAAATATACATAGTGTACCCCCTAATTGACCTATAATTATTTCCTGTGGTAGGGTACACTATTACCCTGTGATATAATACCTGGTTCAAGTTAAATATTATGGGTCAATATTAAGGTCTGATATTGCGCCTTGCGTTAGTTAACCATTGAAAGATGTCTTTGAATTTTTAAAGCATTTTAGAACGCTTATTTCTTCATTTTAAGCATCTCAGAACACTCTATTTCGCATAGGCATACATAGTAAAATTTAGGGTCACGCTGTGTACCCCCTAAATGACCTATAATTATTTCCTGTGGTAGGGTACACTATTACCCTGTAATATAATACGTGGTCCAATTTAAAAATTATAGGTCAATATTAAGGTCCGATACCGTGCCGTTAGTTAACATAGAAAAATGTCTTTGAATTTTTAAAGCATTTTAGAACGCTTATTTCCTCATATTAAGCTTCTCAGAACACTTTATTTCGCATAGGCATACATAGTAAACTTTAGGGTCACTCTGTGTACCCCCTAATTGACCTATAATTATTTCCTGTGGCAGGGTACACTATAACCCTGTAATATAATACGTGGTCCAATTTAAAAATTATAGGTCAATATTAAGGTCCGATACCGTGCCGTTAGTTAACATAGAAAAGTGTCTTCGTATTTTCTTGTTTTAATGCACTATTTAAAATATACATAGTGTACCCCCTAATTGACCTATAATTATTTCCTGTTGTAGGGTACACTATTTCCCTGTAATATAATACCTGGTCTAATTGAAATATTATGGTTCCATATTAAGGTCTGATATCGCGCCTTGCGTTAGTTAACCATTGAAAGATGTCTTTGAATTTTTAAAGCATTTTAGAACGCTTATTTCTTCATTTTAAGCTTCTCAGAACACTCTATTTCGCATAGGCATACATAGTAAAATTTAGGGTCACGCTGTGTACCCCCTAAATGACCTATAATTATTTCCTGTGGTAGGGTACACTATTACCCTGTAATATAATACGTGGTCCAATTTAAAAATTATAGGTCAATATTAAGGTCCGATACCGTGCCGTTAGTTAACATAGAAAAATGTCTTTGAATTTTTAAAGCATTTTAGAACG